>NC_053399.1:59216002-59528294 GCF_905171765.1 Bufo bufo
TCCAGAGCTATAGCTAAGGAGTATGGCAGGTGCAGAGGAGATGTGTGGTGAAATATGTAGAGAACTGCTGTCTGAATAAGACCCCTAGCCTTCATAACCGTGTGTCAAAAAGATTAAAGTCTTATGGTGCTGGAGACTCCTGATGAACAGACTGGCCATTTGCAAAACAGATCTACTGTACATTCCAATGAGGAAACTGGTAGTGTACCACAGTTTACAAAATGGGGGTCTCTTGGAAGTGCTACTAGCCGGGTCTGTATTGTGTATATGTTGTGAATCATATGTTTTGCATCTAGGTAGGGGAGCCACATGGTTTGATTTTGTATTTATTTACACTTGTTTTTCCATCCCACCTTTCCCACTACTGGAATACTATAACTTGATGTCCCGACGTATTTTGTGCACTCTTTATGTTGTTGTGTCTGTCTTTGCCAGTTTATGCATCTATATTTATTTGTTTTATCGATTTCAATATAGATACATTTTTAGATATACAGTACAGACCAAAAGTTTGGACACACCTTCTCATTCGAAGAGTTTTCTTTATTTTCATGACTATGAAAATTGTAGATTCACACTGAAGGCATCAAAACTATGAATTAACTCATGTGGAATTATATACATAACAAACAAGTGTGAAACAACTGAAAATTTGTCATATTCTAGGTTCTTCAAAGTAGCCACCTTTTGCTTTGATTACTGCTTTGCACACTCTTGGCATTCTCTTGATGAGCTTCAAGAGGTAGTCCCCTGAAATGGTTTTCACTTCACAGGTGTGCCCTGCCAGGTCTAATAAGTGGGATTTCTTGCCTTATAAATGGGGTTGGGACCATCAGTTGCGTTGAGGAGAAGTCAGGTGGATACACAGCTGATAGTCCTAATGAATAGACTGTTAGAATTTGTATTATGGCAAGAAAAAAGCAGCTAAGTAAAGAAAAACGAGTGGCCATCATTACTTTAAGAAATGAAGGTCAGTCAGTCAGCCGAAAAATTTGGAAAACTTTGAAAGTATTTGACCATGAAGGAGAGTGATGGGGTGCTGCGCCAGATGACCTGGCCTCCACAGTCACCGGACCTGAACCCAATCGAGATGGTTTGGGGTGAGCTGGACCGCAGAGTGAAGGCAAAAGGGCCAACAAGTGCTAAGCATCTCTGGGAACTCCTTCAAGACTGTTGGAAGACCATTTCAGGGGACTACCTCTTGAAGCTCATCAAGAGAATGCCAAGAGTGTGCAAAGCAAAAGGTGGCTACTTTGAAGAACCTAGAATATGACATATTTTCAGTTGTTTCACACTTGTTTGTTATGTATATAATTCCACATATGTTAATTCATAGTTTTGATGCCTTTATAGTCATGAAAATAAAGAAAACTCTTTGAATGAGAAGGTGTGTCCAAACTTTTGGTCTGTACTGTACATTTTGTATTGTATCTGTTAGAGATGAGCAAATCAAAGTTGACGATGAGATGAGCAAATCAAAGTTGACAAAGTGGAATTCGATCCGAATTTCAGGAAAAATTAGATTTGCACCGAATCCGAATTTTTTCACGAATCGCATATTTTCCTAAAATAGCTGCTGCACGTGTGAGGACATGTAGCAAGGAACTCAGGGAACACAGGATCATCCATAATGCCATGCATGCAGCCAAACAGCAGCCAGCCCTGTGATGTCACAGTCCTATAAATATCCTCAGCCATCTTGGATTCTGCCATTTTCCAGTGTACTTAGTGCAGGGAGAGACGTCAGCAGGCGTTAAGGACTGTGCTAGGATAGACTTCATTGTGCTAAAAAACGATTTACAAGTTCAGGGAAAGATTATTCAAGGTGTAGGGAAAGGATAGGGAGGATTCATTCCACAGCATTTATGTAGAACAGGGTTCAGTAGGTGAGGTTACAGCCTGGGTAATAGGAACAATCCTATTACACCTTGCTGCACTAACTGGGGATCCAAATTGCCATTATACAGCTCTGGAATTCTATCAAACTGTTCTTGTTATTGGAGAGCAAGTGCTGTTTGACACACCCATTAACACGGTTTATTACAAATAAATATTTGTATGTCTTATTTGCCCTTGTGTGGTGCAGTTATATGTTCTAAAGCAGGCATGCTCAACCTGTGGCCCTCCAACTGTTGTAAAACTACAACTCTCATAATGCCCTGCTGTAGGGTAATAGCTCTAGGCTGTTCAGGCATCCTAGGAGTTGTAGTTTTGCAACAGCTGGAGGGCGGCAGGTTGAGCATGCCTGTTCTAAAGCATTTTTGGCTTGTATTAGTGGGAAAAAAGGGCTTATTAGTAGAGTTGAGCGAACACCTGGATGTTCGGGTTCGAGAAATTCGGCCGAACTTCCCGAAAATGTTCGGGTTCGGGATCCGAACCCGAACCGAACTTCGTCCCGAACCCGAACCCCATTGAAGTCAATGGGGACCCGAACTTTTGGGCACTAAAAAGGCTGTAAAACAACCCAGGAAAGAGCTAGAGGGCTGACAAAGGCAGCAACATGTAGGTAAATCCCCTGCAAACAAATGTGGATAGGGAAATGAATTAAAATAAAAATTAAAAAAATAAAAATTAACCAATATCAATTGGACAGAGGTCCCATAGCAGAGACTCTGGCTTCACGTCAGCAGAGAATCAGTCTCTTCATGCCATATCAAAGAATCTGGCTTCATGTCAGCAGAGAATCAGTCTCTTCATGTCATAGCAGAGAATCAGGCTTCACGTCACTCACCACTGGAACAGGCCACTGTCACACATTTAGGCCCAGGCACCCAGGCAGAGGAGAGAGGTCCCGTAACAGAGAATCTGGCCTTATGTCAGCACAGAATCTGTCTTCATGTCATAGCAGAGAATCAGGCTTCACGTCACCCACCACTGGAACAGGCCACTGTCACATATTTAGGCCCAGGCACCCAGGCAGAGGAGAAAGGTCCCGTAACAGAGAATCTGGCCTTATGTCAGCGCAGAATCTGTCTTCATGTCATAGCAGAGAATCAGGCTTCACGTCACCCACCACTGGAACAGGCCACTGTCACACATTTAGGCCCAGGCACCCAGGCAGAGGAGAGAGGTCCCGTAACAGAGAATCTAGACTTATGTCAGCGCAGAATCTGTCTTCATGTCATAGCAGAGAATCAGGCTTCACGTCACCCACCACTGGAACAGGCCACTGTCACACATTTAGGCCCAGGCACCCAGGCAGAGGAGAGAGGTCCCGTAACAGAGAATCTGGCCTTATGTCAGCACAGAATCTGTCTTCATGTCATAGCATAGAATCAGGCTTCATGTCACCCACCACTGGAACAGGCCACTGTCACACATTTAGGCCCAGGCAACCAGGCAGAGGAGAGAGGTCCCGTAACAGAGAATCTGGCCTTATGTCAGCGCAGAATCTGTCTTCATGTCATAGCAGAGAATCAGGCTTCACGTCACCCACCACTAGAACAGGCCACTGTCACACATTTAGGCCCAGGCACCCAGGCAGAGGAGAGAGGTCCCGTAACAGAGAATCTGGCCTTATGTCAGCGCAGAATCTGTCTTCATGTCATAGCAGAGAATCAGGCTTCACGTCACCCACCACTGGAACAGGCAACTGTCACATATTTAGGCCCCGGCACCCAGACAGAGGAGAAAGGTCCCGTAATGGAAAATCTGGCCTTATGTCAGCGCAGAATCAGTCTTCATGTCATAGCAGAGAATCAGGCTTCACGTCACCCACCACTGGAACAGGCCACTGTCACATATTTAGGCCCAGGCACCCAGGCAGAGGAGAGAGGTCCCGTAACAGAGAATCTGGCCTTATGTCAGCGCAGAATCAGTCTTCATGTCATAGCAGAGAATCAGGCTTCACGTCACCCACCACTGGAACAGGCCACTGTCACATATTTAGACCCAGGCAGAGGAGAGAGGTCCCGTAACAGAGAATCTGGCCTGATGTCAGCACAGAATCTGTCTTCATGTCATAGCAGAGAATCAGGCTTCACGTCACCCACCACTGGAACAGGCCACTGTCACATATTTAGGCCCCGGCACCCAGACAGAGGAGAGAGGTCCCGTAACAGAGAATCTGGCCTTATGTCAGCGCAGAATCAGTCTTCATGTCATAGCAGAGAATCAGGCTTCACGTCACCCACCACTGGAACAGGCCACTGTCACATATTTAGGCCCAGGCACCCAGGCAGAGGAGAGAGGTCGCGTAACAGAGAATCTGGCTTCATGTCAGCACAGAATAAGTCTTCATGTCATAGCAGAGAATCAGGCTTCACGTCACCCACCACTGGAACAGGCCACTGTCACACATTTAGGCCCCGGCACCCAGACAAAGGAGAGGTTCATTCAACTTTGGGTTGCCCCGCAATATAATGGTAAAATGAAATTAAAAATAGTATTGAATGAGGAAGTGCCCTGGAGTAGAATAATATATTGTTAAGGGGAGGTAGTTAATATCTAATCTGCACAAGGGATGGACAGGTCCTGTGGGATCCATGCCTGGTTCATTTTTATGAACGTCAGCTTGTCCACATTGGCTGTAGACAGGCGGCTGCGTTTGTCTCTAATGACGCCCCCTGCCGTGCTGAATACACGTTCAGACAAAACGCTGGCCGCCGGGCAGGCCAGCACCTCCAAGGCATAAAAGGCTAGCTCTGGCCACGTGGACAATTTGGAGACCCAGAAGTTGAATGGGGCCGAACCATCAGTCAGTACATGGAGGGGTGTGCACAGGTACTGTTCCACCATGTTAGTGAAATGTTGCCTCCTGCTAACACGTTCCGTATCAGGTGGTGGTGCAGTTAGCTGTGGCGTGTTGACAAAACTTTTCCACATCTCTGCCATGCTAACCCTGCCCTCAGAGGAGCTGGGCGTGACACAGCTGCGTTGGCGACCTCTTGCTCCTCCTCTGCCTTCGCCTTGGGCTTCCACTGGTTCCCCTGTGACATTTGGGAATGCTCTCAGTAGCGCGTCTACCAACGTGCGCTTGTACTCGCGCATCTTCCTATCACGCTCCAGTGTAGGAAGTAAGGTGGGCACATTGTCTTTGTACCGTGGATCCAGCAGGGTGGCAACCCAGTAGTCCGCACACGTTAAAATGTGGGCAACTCTGCTGTCGTTGCGCAGGCACTGCAGCATGTAGTCGCTCATGTGTGCCAGGCTGCCCAGAGGTAAGGAAAAGCTGTCCTCTGTGGGAGGCGTATCGTCATCGTCCTGTGTTTCCCCCCAGCCACGCACCAGTGATGGGCCCGAGCTGCTTTGGGTGCCACCCCGCTGTGAACATACTTCATCCTCATCCTCCTCCACCTCCTCCTCATCCTCGTCCTCCTCGTCCTCCAGTAGGGGGCCCTGTCTGGCCACATTTGTACCTGGCCTCTGGTGTTGCAAAAAACCTCCCTCTGAGTCACTTCGAAGAGACTGGCCTGAAAGTGCTAAAAATGACCCCTCTTCCTCCTCTTCCCCCTGGGCCACCTCCTCTTCCATCATCGCCCTAAGTGTTTTCTCAAGGAGACATAGAAGTGGCATTGTAACGCTGATAACGGCGTCATCGCCACTGGCCATGTTGGTGGAGTACTCGAAACAGCGCAACAGGTGGTGAAGTGTGTCTGATCCACAGTGCGACTGACCCGTGCGTGCTGCAGCTGAAACTCCACTATGGCCTGCTGCTGCTTGCACAGTCTGTCCAGCATATGCAAGGTGGAGTTCCACCTGGTGGGTACGTCGCATATGAGGCGGTGAGCGGGAAGGCCGAAGTTACGCTGTAGCGCAGACAGGCGAGCAGCGGCAGGGTGTGAACGCTGGAAGCGCGAACAGACGGCCCGCACTTTATGCAGCAGCTCTGACATGTCGGGGTAGTTGCGAATGAACTTCTGCACCACCAAATTCAACACATGCGCCAGGCAAGGGATGTGCGTCAAACCGGCTAGTCCCAGAGCTGCAATGAGATTTCGGCCATTATCGCACACCACCAGGCCGGGCTTGGGCTCACCGGCAGCAACCACTCGTCGGTCTGTTGTTCTATACCCCGCCACAACTCCTGTGCGGTGTGGGGCCTGTCCCCCAAACATATGAGTTTCAGAATGGCCTGCTGACGTTTACCCCGGGCTGAGCTGAAGTTGGTGGTGAAGGTGTGTGGCTGACTGGATGAGCAGGTGGAAGAAGAGGAGGAGGAAGCTGAGTAGGAGGAGGAGGAGACAGGAGGCAAAGAATGTTGCCCTGCGATCCTTGGCGGCGGAAGGACGTGCGCCAAACAGCTCTCCGCCTGGGGCCCAGCCGCCACTACATTTACCCAGTTTGCAGTTAGGGAGATATAGCGTCCCTAGCCGTGCTTACTGGTCCACGTATCTGTGGTTAGGTGGACCTTGCCACAGATGGCGTTGCGCAGTGCACACTTGATTTTATCGGACACTTGTTTGTGCAGGGAAGGCACGGCTCTCTTGGAGAAGTAGTGGCGGCTGGGAACAACATACTGTGGGACAGCAAGTGACATGAGCTGTTTGAAGCTGTGTGTGTCCACCAGCCTAAATGACAGCATTTCATAGGCCAGTAGTTTAGAAATGCTGGCATTCAGGGCCAGGGATCGAGGGTGGCTAGGTGGGAATTTACGCTTTCTCTCAAATGTTTGTGAGATGGAGAGCTGAAAACTGCCGTGTGACATGGTTGAGATGCTTGGTGACGCAGGTGGTGGTGTTGGTGGTACATCCCATGTTTGCTGGGCGGCAGGTGCCAACGTTCCTCCAGAGGCAGAGGAAGAGGCCGAGGCGGCGGCAGCAGCAGCAGAAGAGGCCGAGGCGGCGGCAGCAGCAGAAGAGGCCGAGGCGGCAGCAGCAGAAGAGGCAGCAGGGGGAGCCTGAGTGACTTCCTTGTTTTTAAGGTGTTTACTCCACTGCAGTTCATGCTTTGCATGCAGGTGCCTGGTCATGCAGGTTGTGCTAAGGTTCAGAACGTTAATGCCTCGCTTCAGGCTCTGATGACACAGCGTGCAAAACACTCGGGTCTTGTCGTCAGCACATTGTTTGAAGAAGTGCCATGCCAGGGAACTCCTTGAAGCTGCCTTTGGAGTGCTCGGTCCCAGATGGCGGCGATCAGTAGCAGGCGGAGTCTCTTGGCGGCGGGTGTTCTGATTTTGCCCACTGCTCCCTCTTTTGCTTCGCTGTTGGCTCGGTCTCACCACTGCCTCTTCCTCCGAACTCTGAAAGTCAGTGGCACGACCTTCATTCCATGTGGGGTCTAAGACCTCATCGTCCCCTGCATCGTCTTCCACCCAGTCTTGATCCCTGACCTCCTGTTCAGTCTGCACACTGCAGAAAGACGCAGCAGTTGGCACCTGTGTTTCGTCATCATCAGAGACGTGCTGAGGTGGTATTCCCATGTCCTCATCATCAGGAAACATAAGTGGTTGTGCGTTAGTGCATTCTATCTCTTCCATCCCTGGTGAAGAGCTAGGTGGATGCCCTTGGGAAACCCTGGCAGCAGAGTCTTCAAACAGCATAAGAGACTGCTGCATAACTTGAGGCTCAGACAGTTTTCCTGATATGCATGGGGGTGATGTGACAGACTGAAAGGCTTGGTTTTCATGCGCCATCTGTGCGCTTTCTGCAGAAGACTGGGTGGGAGATAATGTGAACGTGCTGGATGCACTGTCGGCCAACCAATTGACTAATGCCTGTACCTGCTCAGGCCTTACGATCCTTAGAACGGCATTGGGCCCCACCAAATATGGCTGTAAATTCTGGCGGCTACTGGGACCTGAGGTAGTTGGTACACTAGGACGTGTGGCTGTGGAAGAACGGCCACGTCCTCTCCTAGCACCAGAGGGTCCACTAACACCACCACGACCATGTCCACGTCCGCGTCCCTTATTAGAAGTTTTCCTCATTGTTCCCGTTCACCACAATTTTGAGAATGGCAAATTTGGGAATAGTTTTTCAACCCAGAACAAAAAGTGTGCTTTTACAGTCACTACAAATAACTTGACCAGCTAAAACAGTACAGATTTGGTTGAATAGAAATGTGAGGCCTGTTTTTTTTTTTGCGCTGTGTGACAGGTATAGGTTTAATCACAGAATTAGACTTCTATCTGCACGGTAGCGTGTGTCTTAGGTTTTTCTGAATGACACTATCAGCACCTTCAATGTAAGATATCCTTTTTGGGATAGATTTCAAGTAGGCCTCATATAGCAGAAACTAGTTATTTTGAGAATGGCAAATTTGGGAATAGTTTTTCAACCCAGAACAAAAAGTCTGCTTTTACGGTCACTACAAATAACTTGACCAGCTAAAACAGTACAGATTTGGTTGAATAGAAATGTGAGGCCTGTTTTTTTTTTTTGCGCTGTGTGACAGGTATAGGTTTAATCACAGAATTAGACTTCTATCTGCACGGTAGCGTGTGTCTTAGGTTTTTCTGAATGACACTATCAGCACCTTCAATGTAAGATATCCTTTTTGGGATAGATTTCAAGTAGGCCTCATATACCAGAAACTAGTTATTTTGAGAATGGCAAATTTGGGAATAGTTTTTCAACCCAGAACAAAAAGTCTGGTTTTACGGTCACTACAAATAACTTGACCAGCTAAAACAGTACAGATTTGGTTGAATAGAAATGTGAGGCCTGTTTTTTTTTTTTGCGCTGTGTGACAGGTATAGGTTTAATCACAGAATTAGACTTCTATCTGCACGGTAGCGTGTGTCTTAGGTTTTTCTGATTGACACTATCAGCACCTTCAATGTAAGATATCCTTTTTGGGATAGATTTCAAGTAGGCCTCATATACCAGAAACTAGTTATTTTGAGAATGGCAAATTTGGGAATAGTTTTTTTAACCCAGAACAAAAAGTCTGCTTTTATGGTCACTACAAATAACTTGACCAGCTAAAACAGTACAGATTTGGTTGAATAGAAATGTGAGGCCTGTTTTTTTTTTTTGCGCTGTGTGACAGGTATAGGTTTAATCACAGAATCAGACTTCTATCTGCACGGTAGCGTGTGTCTTAGGTTTTTCTGAATGACACTATCAGCACCTTCAATGTAAGATATCCTTTTTGGGATAGATTTCAAGTAGGCCTCATATACCAGAAACTAGTTATTTTGAGAATGGCAAATTTGGGAATAGTTTTTTTAACCCAGAACAAAAAGTCTGCTTTTACGGTCACTACAAATAACTTGACCAGCTAAAACAGTACAGATTTGGTTGAATAGAAATGTGAGGCCTGTTTTTTTTTTGCGCTGTGTGACAGGTATAGGTTTAATCACAGAATTAGACTTCTATCTGCACGGTAGCGTGTGTCTTAGGTTTTTCTGAATGACACTATCAGCACCTTCAATGTAAGATATCCTTTTTGGGATAGATTTCAAGTAGGCCTCATATACCAGAAACTAGTTATTTTGATAATGGCAAATTTGGGAATAGTTTTTCAACCCAGAACAAAAAGTCTGCTTTTACGGTCACTACAAATAACTTGACCAGCTAAAACAGTACAGATTTGGTTGAATAGAAATGTGAGGCCTGTTTTTTTTTTTGCGCTGTGTGACAGGTATAGGTTTAATCACAGAATTAGACTTCTATCTGCACGGTAGCGTGTGTCTTAGGTTTTTCTGATTGACACTATCAGCACCTTCAATGTAAGATATCCTTTTTGGGATAGATTTCAAGTAGGCCTCATATACCAGAAACTAGTTATTTTGAGAATGGCAAATTTGGGAATAGTTTTTTTAACCCAGAACAAAAAGTCTGCTTTTATGGTCACTACAAATAACTTGACCAGCTAAAACAGTACAGATTTGGTTGAATAGAAATGTGAGGCCTGTTTTTTTTTTTGCGCTGTGTGACAGGTATAGGTTTAATCACAGAATCAGACTTCTATCTGCACGGTAGCGTGTGTCTTAGGTTTTTCTGAATGACACTATCAGCACCTTCAATGTAAGATATCCTTTTTGGGATAGATTTCAAGTAGGCCTCATATACCAGAAACTAGTTATTTTGAGAATGGCAAATTTGGGAATAGTTTTTCAACCCAGAACAAAAAGTCTGCTTTTACGGTCACTACAAATAACTTGACCAGCTAAAACAGTACAGATTTGGTTGAATAGAAATGTGAGGCCTGTTTTTATTTTGCGCTGTGTGACAGGTATAGGTTTAATCACAGAATTAGACTTCTATCTGCACGGTAGCGTGTGTCTTAGGTTTTTCTGAATGACACTATCAGCACCTTCAATGTAAGATATCCTTTTTGGGATAGATTTCAAGTAGGCCTCATATACCAGAAACTAGTTATTTTGATAATGGCAAATTTGCGAATAGTTTTTCAACCCAGAACAAAAAGTCTGCTTTTACGGTCACTACAAATAACTTGACCAGCTAAAACAGTACAGATTTGGTTGAATAGAAATGTGAGGCCTGTTTTTTTTTTGCGCTGTGTGACAGGTATAGGTTTAATCACAGAATTAGACTTCTATCTGCACGGTAGCGTGTGTCTTAGGTTTTTCTGAATGACACTATCAGCACCTTCAATGTAAGATATCCTTTTTGGGATAGATTTCAAGTAGGCCTCATATACCAGAAACTAGTTATTTTGAGAATGGCAAATTTGGGAATAGTTTTTCAACCCAGAACAAAAAGTCTGCTTTTACGGTCACTACAAATAACTTGACCAGCTAAAACAGTACAGATTTGGTTGAATTGAAATGTGAGGCCTGTTTTTTTTTTGCGCTGTGTGACAGGAATAGGTTTAATCACAGAATTAGACTTCTATCTGCACGGTAGCGTGTGTCTTAGGTTTTTCTGAATGACACTATCAGCACCTTCAATGTAAGATATCCTTTTTGGGATAGATTTCAAGTAGGCCTCATATACCAGAAACTAGTTATTTTGAGAATGGCAAATTTGGGAATAGTTTTTCAACCCAGAACAAAAAGTCTGCTTTTACGGTCACTACAAATAACTTGACCAGCTAAAACACTACAGATTTGGTTGAATAGAAATGTCAGGCCTGTTTTTTTTTTTGCGCTATGTTACAGGTATAGGTTTAATCACAGAATTAGACTTCTATCTGCATGGTAGCGTGTGTCTTAGGTTTTTCTGAATGACACTATCAGCACCTTCAATGTAAGATATCCTTTTTGGGATAGATTTCAAGTAGGCCTCATATAGCAGAAACTAGTTATTTTGAGAATGGCAAATTTGGGAATAGTTTTTCAACCCAGAACAAAAAGTCTGCTTTTATGGTCACTACAAATAACTTGACCAGCTAAAACAGTACAGATTTGATTGAATAGAAATGTGAGGCCTGTTTTTTTTTTGCGCTGTGTGACAGGTATAGGTTTAATCACAGAATTAGACTTCTATCTGCACGGTAGCGTGTGTCTTAGGTTTTTCTGAATGACACTATCAGCACCTTCAATGTAAGATATCCTTTTTGGGATAGATTTCAAGTAGGCCTCATATACCAGAAACTAGTTATTTTGAGAATGGCAAATTTGGGAATAGTTTTTCAACCCAGAACAAAAAGTCTGCTTTTATGGTCACTACAAATAGCTTGACCAGCTAAAACACTACAGATTTGGTTGAATAGAAATGTCAGGCCTGTTTTTTTTTTTGCGCTATGTTACAGGTATAGGTTTAATCACAGAATTAGACTTCTATCTGCATGGTAGCGTGTGTCTTAGGTTTTTCTGATTGACACTATCAGCACCTTCAATGTAAGATATCCTTTTTGGGATAGATTTCAAGTAGGCCTCATATACCAGAAACTAGTTATTTTGAGAATGGCAAATTTGGGAATAGTTTTTCAACCCAGAACAAAAAGTCTGCTTTTATGTCACTACAAATAACTTGACCAGCTAAAACAGTACAGATTTGATTGAATAGAAATGTCAGGTCTATTTTTTAGGCGCTGGGTGACAGGCTCAACTTGCCCCTGATGTAGTATATGGCCAAAAAATAACCACACTGTTGATGGTTAAATGCACTTGGGTGACACAGGCTCAGCCTGCACCAGATGTAGTATATGGCCAAAAAATAACCAGACTGTTGATGGTTAAATGCACTTCGGTGACACAGGCTCAGCCTGCAGCTGATGTAGTATATGGCCAAAAAATAACCAGACTGTTGATGGTTAAATGCACTTCGGTGACACAGGCTCTGCCTGCAGCTGATGTAGGATATAGCACAAAATAACCACACTATTAATGGTTAAATACACTTGGTGATAGCTTGTGCTGGCGCACCACAAGTCACAAAATGGCCGCCGATCACCCCAGAAAAAAAGTGATCTAAAGACGCTCTATGCAGCCTCAAAAAAGTGAGCAAGTCAATATTAGCACTTCAATTATCCACAGCTGCAGATCGATCACAGAATAAAGTCTTTTGGAGGAGTTAATCTGCCTAATCTCGCCCTAACGTCGCAGCTGCAACCTCTCCCTATGCTTGAATCAGCAGAGTGACGTGCAGCGCAACGTGACCCAAGCTTATATAGAGGCTGGGTCACATGCTTCACTGGCCAATCACAGCCATGCCAATAGTAGGCAAGGCTGTGATGGCCTCTTGGGGCAAGTAGTATGACGCTTGTTGATTGGCTGCTTTGCAGCCTTTCAAAAAGCGCCAAGAAAGCGCCGAACACGGAACCCGAACCCGGACTTTTACGAAAATGTTCGGGTTCGGGTCCGTGTCACGGACACCCCAAAATTCGGTACGAACCCGAACTATACAGTTCGGGTTCGCTCATCCCTACTTATTAGCCATTGTGTGGTGAAGTGCGAAAATTACAGCCCTTTTTGGCATGCAATAGTGGCAGGAAAAAAAATGTATTTGCCGTTCAGCATTGTAGTTATATGTTCTAAAGCCCTTTTTGTCATGTATTAGTGGCAAAAGAAAAATATATTTTCCGTTCAGCAGTGCAGTTATATCTTCCAAAGCCTTTTTGTTGTGTCTTAGTGGGGAAAGAAAAATATATTTCCCGTTCAGCGGTGCAGTTATATGTTCTAAAGCCTTTTGTGGAGTGTAAGTGGAAAAAAATATATATATTTGCCGTTCAGCAGTGCAGTTATATGTTCTATAGCCTTTTGTGTCGTGTATAAGTGGAAAAAATAAGGACCTATTTGCCGTTCAGCGGTGCAGTTATATGTTCTAAAGCCTTTTGTGGAGTGTATAAGTGGAAAAAAATAAGGGCTATTTGACGTTCAGCGGTGCAGTTATATGTTCTAAAGCCCTTTTGTGGAGTGTATAAGTGGAAAAAAGAAAAATATACTTGCCGTTCAGCGGTGCAGTTATATGTTCTATAGCCTTTTGTGTCGCGTATAAGTGGAAGAAAATAAGGACCTATTTGCCGTTCAGAGGTGCAGTTATATGTTCTAAAGCCCTATTGTGGAGTGTATAAGTGGAAAAAAGCAAAATATATTTCCTGTTCAGTGGTGCAGTTATATGTTCTAAAGCCTTTTGTGTCGTGTATAAGTGGAAAAAAATAAGGGCCAATTTGCCGTTCAGCATTGCAGTTATATGTTCTAAAGCCTTTTGTATCATGTATAAATGTAAAAAATTAAGGGCCTATTTGCCGTTCAGCATTGCAGTTATATGTTCTAAAGCCTTTTGTGGAATGTATAAGTGGAAAAAAATAAGGGCCTATTTGCCGTTCAGCGGTGCAGTTTTATCTTCTAAAGCCCCTTTTTTGCGTGTATTAGTGGCACAAAAAAAAGTATTTGCCGTTGTGTGGTGAAGTGAGAAAATTACAGACTTTTTTGGGGTGTTTTAATTTACATCTTTTTAATTTATTTGCTCTAACAGTATGTCAGATAGAGAAGTGCCAGGCCCTGCACAGTGGAGTGGCAGAGGCCTAAATGTTTCTGGGGCAGGCACAGGTTGCAGCAGGGAAAGGGGGCGTGGCAGCAGGAGTCGTAGCGGGAGGCCTGAGCTCCCAGTGTCATCTAACACTCGTGTCTTGACCAGCAACCGAGCGGTTCTTGAATGGTTGACTCGGTCATCCACTTCATCCCAAGTGACATCAGACACCCCCAGCCAAGAGTCGGTGGGTTCGTCAGTCACAACCCTTAGTTGGCATGGCCTGTGAGCAGACCCTGTGCCCTCACCTGTCCTCAACCTGCCTCTGTCATTTTCTGTTCCCTCAGCCAGAGAAGTATTATATGCTGTGGGCTTAGGCCCACTATACAGCGAGGAAGAGCTACTAAAGGACAGTCAGCAGCTACTGGCCAGCTAGGCAGGCAGGTAGTGATGAGGAGAGTGGCATGGGAGCTGGTGTTGCGAGTGTTGAGGCTCCTGACCCAGAGACCATTGAGAAGGACATCAGTGATGTGCAGACAGTACTCGATGGTGATGATGTAGCTGATCGCACTTGGGAGTCGGGTGACATAGGGGCTTCATCATCATCGGGAGAAGAGTAAGTCAGTGGCGGAGCCAGCAAGTCGCTTGCGTAGCCGGGAGTCAGTAGGGTGGCAGCAGTGGGAGGCCGGTAGTCAAACATGTCCGGGGTAGACCACCCGCTTTGCAGGAGCCTACCTGCCCGGAAAATAGTGTTGCACTGGTTCACGAAAGCTGCGGTAGCAGTCAGTCAGTGCGTAGTGTTGGGGGTAAAATCACCTACTCGGCGGTGTGGCAGTTTTTTGTTGAGCTGCCGGTGGAGGTTAACATGGCCATATGTAGAATCTGTGGGAAGAAGGTGAAGCATGGCCAGGGTGCCAATGTTGGCACCACGGCCCTGCATCAACATATGCAGCGTCACCATAAAGTGGCCTGGCAGAACCGTGGCTCTGATGTTGTGTTCTAGCCTGCCGCAGCAACCACTGCATCACCCAGTGGCACACTCCCGGTTTTAGGGAGTCAAGGCTCCACCACCTCAGCCGAAGGGAGCTGTCTGTCCTTCCCATCATCTGCTAGTCCTGATGCTCCTCCTCCTACTCCTCGTCAGTCATTCCGTTAGCAATCGATCACCGAAGCGATTTCAAAGAGACAACAGTATGAGTGCACTCATCCAACGGTGCAGAAGCTAAATGTGCTCCTGTCCAAGTTGCTGGTGCTGCAGTTTTTCCCTTTCCAAGTGGTGGACTCTGCACCTTTTGGAGAACTGATGGTTTGTGCCGAGCCGAGGTGGAGAGTCCCAACCCGTTATTTCTTTGCCAAAAAGGTACCAGCCCTGCACACACATGTGGAACAGAAGGTGAGTCAGTCCTTGAGCCTGTCCGGTCCTGCCAAAGTGCACAGCAGCGACAACTCGTGGAGCTGTAACTACGGTCATGGTCCATGGACAATACATGTCCTTTACGGCCCACTAGGTGAATGTGGTTCCTGCACAGCCACACCAGAAACTTGGCCAGGTGACACCGCTTCCGCCTCCAGTGGCAGCTCATGCGTGACACCTGCCATTTGCTCAAGCCTTTTGAGGAGGCCACGTTATCTGTCAGTCACCAGGGCTACGTGAGTTGGCTGCTGCGCCATCGTCCATCATTTCGCAGGTCTGACCGGGGGGGCCCTCGGCGCTTACGTTCCTCTGCCGTGGCTGCTGTGGCAGGGTGGGGGGTATGAGCAGTTCCATTTCCATCAACAGCAACTTGAGTCTAGAGTCGCTGATGAGCTGTGAACCCGCCTAGTGAAGAAAGTACTCATCAGCAGCTAGACCTAGAGCAGGACCTGAACTAGCAGGTGGTATACTTGGATAGTACCCTGCCACCCCACATTGAAGATCCGCTGGACTACTGGGCAGCCAAACTGGATTTGTATCCACAACTAGCAGAGTTTGCCCTGAAAAAGCTGTCCTGCCTGGCAGGTAGTGTGGCATCAGAGCGGGTGTTTAGTGTGGCGGGGGCCATAGTTACCCCAAGAAGATCTCGCCTGTCCACCCAAAATGTGGAGAGACTTACCTTTGTCAAGATGAATCAGGTATGGATCAGCCAGGATTTCCACCCACCAATGCCTGATACATTAGACTAGATCTTCCATGGTGCCACACCAACACTTTGACAAAAGAGACCGGTTTCTTCTGGCTACCTGCCTCAGCTACTATTCTGATGCTGCCACCTGCGTGATGCCACACATCTGATGCCAAGTACTCCTTCTTTCATCCACCATCTTCAGCTGGTACTCGTATTGACAACTACCTTCCCACTCTGTCACTGGGTCACTCTCTGGTCTCCTGATGCTGCTGCCACCTCCACACTATGTCACCTTGCCACTCTGGTCTCTTGATGCTTCTTCCACCTCCCCACTCTGTCACCGGGTCACTCTGTGGTCTCTTGATGCTGCTGCCACCTCCACACTATGACATCTTGCCACTCTGTGCTCTCCTGATGCTGCTGCCTCCTCCACACTGTCATTGTGCCACTCTGTGGCCTCCTCCTGATGCTGCTGCTCCTGCTACCTCCACGCTCTGTCATTGTGCCGCTCTGTGGTCTCCTGATGCTGCCACCATCCCCACACTATGACATAACAAAAAAAAAACTGTGGAACTAATTATCAAAAATTATATCGACTTTATTATAATAATGTATATAACATATAGAAGAAAAAAAGGCAAGCTGGAAAAGGATATACAGAGTAACAAAGAGCAACACCTCATTGGACAGCCATGTACTTCCGCACAGATATTATAGCAATTTCCGGATACCAGGCTATATGCTGTGTCTCACAATAAATGGTAGTAAGTCTTTTAATCTATGTATTATCATGGATGTTATTTCTTGATTTGAGCACTGTTTTGAATATGCATTAGATTCAATTTATTATTTTCTAATCTTATGGATCATTGGTCTAATATGGATCATGGTGATATATTGATTTGGTAATCATTGTAGCATATTGTAATCTTCCCCGATATATAGTCCCAGTCGCCCCGCCAGTCCAGGTTCTTCCGCTTATGGCCATCCGAATTTGCGGGTCACGTGCATTCCACTGGGTCGCATTGGAGGTGTTTGATAAAAGTCTGGAAGAAGACCTGGCTAAGTGGGAGAGAGAAATACAACTAATTAAATCCATAAAGTTCCAGAGGGATTTGAGTGATTATCAACAAAATAAGATATTCAGGTGGCAGAGAAGTAGTACGAGATCGGAATTGCGTTCACGTTCTCAATCCATAACATCATTTATATCAGAGGAGGAATGTGGAGCCGCTTTTTTAGACGGGCGTTCAGCCACCGGACGAGGATCGGACCTGGAAAAGGTGGGCTACAATCTTCGTACCCCCGCACAGAAGAGGAAATACAGAAATGTGAATGGCAGAGGGAAGAGATCCAGGAATTAAAGGTAATCAACCTTTCAGATATTCAACTAACTGTGCCTCAGCAACAGGTGTTACAGAAGGGCTTATCCTTTTCTCCTGCGGGTAAATTTGATTACTTTGAAACCATTAAAGATTTAGAATTATTTGCCCGTAAACTGCTTTTTAAAAAACATTTTAGTCGAGGTCAGGACATGGTCCTCTTAACATCACCCTCTGAGAGGCAAGCATTGTGGGACTTAGAATCCCTATTGGAAGATCAGTATACGACTAAGACAAGCAGGTTTCCCGCACATCTGCACCGGCACTCGCGGGTGTTCCCCCCAAATCCTTATGTCCGGCTGTGGATGTCTTTGTTAAACTGGTCAAGCGAGATCTAGCTGAGGGAACCCCGTATGTTAGGGGTGACAATTTGACCAGACTCCAGAGACAGGCACTGCGAGAATTACAAGATCTGAAAGAAGTGGTTATTAAACCAGCGAATAAGGGGGGCAACGTTGTGATATGGCCGGTGCAGATGTAGGAGAAGGAGGTATTTCGCCAATTAAACAACAGACAATGTTATGGCAAAATTGATAGAGACCCTACGGCCCTCTATAAGAGGGAACTAGATGAGATTTTGCTGAAGGCACAGGATCAAGGTATTATTGGCTTGAAAATGATGGAGGGATTGATGGTGGATTACCCTATTAAACCAACATTGTACTTACTCCCAAAGGTTCACAAAAATCTGACCAATCCCCCAGGACGCCCCATTGTTTCGGGGATTATGTGGTAATGTTGGTAGGTTCATTCATTTCTTTCTCAAAAAAAGTGTAGAGATCCTCCCATCATTTGTTAAAGATACCACAGATATGCTGAGACGATTGAATGACATTATCAACCAAACATGATTCGGCAAGGATATGAAAGAGCAAAAAAGACCTCCAGAGATTCCTTGTTGGTAAGCAAAGTTAGACGAGATAGTGGTAGAGATTCGGTGGTGAGATTCATCACCCCATTTAGCAGTGAATGGCAATTCATTCAAAACATTATACAAAAGCATTGGTCGGTTCTTCAAATAGACAGGGATTTGGCAGATTCTCTGACCCCTTACCCCCAGATTACATGGAGGAGATCACGTAATTTACGTGAATGTCTGACTAATAGTCATTATGTAGCACAAACACCAGGTAACATATTGGCAGTAAGTACCCTAGATGGGGTTCATTCTCGTGTGGATCATGCGGGGCATGTAAGTATATGGTTCATTCCACTGCCTTCTGTGACTCCTCAGGGAGAAAAAACTTTAGGATAGTTCACAATATTACATGTAACACAGAGGCAGTGGTATATTTGATCACATGCCCGTGTGATCTCATCTATATCGGGATGACCACAAGAGCTTTGAAGGTCCGTGTGCTAGAACATGCAAGTAGGATCCATGCAGCTTCTGATGTACTAGAGAAAGATCTGGATACTTTACAAGCAGTTCCACTGCATTTTCGCAAGTACCATGCCTCTGACCCACGGGGCCTCAAAGTAAGAGGCATAGATAGAGTTAGATTGGGGTCTAGGGGCGGTAATACAAAACAAGCCCTACTACGTAGAGAAACTAGGTGGATGGTAATTCTGGACACCATGGTCCCTTGTGGTTTGAACGAGTCCAATAGCTTTAACTCATTTCTGTAATATGGCGCAAATTTGAAATCAGGGTATATAATTAAATTTTTTGTTTAGAAACAGTTTTTAATATTCTGTTATATAATATTTCTTTCTTTCTATTAAGGTTATTATATTCTGTCTCTTTGTTCGGGACAAGGTGGGAGTGGTTTCATGAAGCGGCCATGAGAAGGTGATCTTCGGACACGAAAATGAAGAAATGGAGCCAACAAGAATATGAACATATGCAGACTTGTCTTATAATTAGTTGTTATATAAGGGATGGGGTTTTGAGGGGTTATAGCCCCCCTTTTTAGAATAGTGTAAGAGGGGAAGATTTATTTATGCTCATTAGTAGGTCACCACTGTACAGGTGAGGTAGATAGTGACCTGCTGGCCATCAACTGACCCCATTGGGTGATAGTCCATTAGTGGTATAGGTGGTGGTTATATGGGTAGATTTCTGCCCAGTGGTCACTCTATTGTGGTCTTTAAGGTGGACTTTCTATCCCCCCCCGACCGTATAGTGGGGATGGACCCTATATGATCTAAGTTTAAGACCTACATAATTATTGACATTAATGCTCTATGATTAGAGTCTGACACTTGATGCACTTTATTTATCATTCACCTTTTATCACTTTTTAGGACCCTTATGTGGACTCGGTGTATTATGAATTATTTAGTTTTTTAATATATTTATCATATGGATTTAGTTTGTCACTATTTTAATTGATTTGATATGTAATGTGAGTTTATGATTGCACTGGCACTTTAAGATATAAAGGTATATAGTGCATGTGATTGGTACTAATAGATATCTTTATATCCTTAGATTTGTGACACATGTACTGTATAATATTTGTTGGATTATATATATTAATATGAATCACTGTTGTTTTTCTATGTATTATCATGGATGTTATTTTGTGATTTAAGCATTTGTTTTGGATATGCATCAGGTTCAATTTATTATTTTCTAATCTTATGGATCATTGGTCTAATATAGATCATGGTGATATATCGATTTGGTAATCATTGTAGCATATTGTAATCTTCCCCGATATATAGTCCCAGTCGCCCCACCAGTCCAGGTTCTTCCGCTTATAGCCATCCGTTTTTGCGGGTCACGTGCATTCCACTGGGTCGCGGTCCCGCGCATGCGCTGCCCGGCCCCATCCTGAAGTTCTCCACTGTCGTCATCACGTTCTGTGCGTGCGCAGTGTGGTGGCGCGGACGCGCTGAGGGATGGTGCCCGCATCATGGCGGTATCACGCCTGATTGGTGGGAGCGCATTTGTGTCCGCAATCCAGGTAATTTACCCACTTATTGATCCCTATATATACCCTGTATCTCTGTATCTCTATACCTCCTGACGAAGCCATTGAGGTGAAACACGCGTCGATGTCTTGCGCTTGGGGCTCCTTACCGCTATTGGTCAGATCAGGTCTTCAGGTATGTCCCTCGTTAGATGTGTCTATTAAGATACCGCTATGTCACAGTGTTCATATTAGGCCTATGATATATCCTGAGGCTGTGAGTTAAGTAACTCTTATTTATTGGTGTACACTGTTTTACATGGTCACTAGGGGCTTATGCTGTGGATCTCATATTAAATGGCGATTATTGTTGGGTTAGTAAATAGAGTCATACAACATATTCCCCTATAGGGGTGGGTGATATGTACTATTACCATGGTTGTTGTGCATATACTCTTCTAATTAAGAGACTTACTACCATTTACTGTGAGACACAGCATATAGCCTGGTATCCAGAAATTGCTATCATAGCTCTGCGGAGGTACATGGCTGTCCAATGAGGTGTTGCCCTTTGGTTCTCTGTATATCCTTTTCCAGCTTGCCTTTTTTTCTTCCATATTTTATATACATTATTATAATAAAGTCAATATCATTTTTGATATTTATTTCCACATTTTTTTTTTTTGTTATGACATTGTGTGCTGCCCCAGGTGGACTGTTGTGCTGTCAGCGGTAGACAGAGTGGTTTTGTAGGTTTATATGCCATCCCCACACTGGCAGACATCATCATTTATTTGACCCTTCTTCTGATCTTTCAGAAGAAGGAAAAATTAGATGCACAATGGATCCTGTCTGTGTAGTAGCTGTAAGGCCTGTATGGTCCCATCAGAATTTGCTTGTGATTTGTAGCTAAAAGCAGGAGTGGGTACAAAACACAGAAGGCATGGAAATGTTCTATTCACATGTCATCTCTGTTTTGGATCACATCCAGTTTTTTTGGCATTAGCAATACTGATGGATTACTGATCAAATGCTGACCGAGAAAAGGTGGATGCTCAACAGACAGGATCCGTTTTTTAGGGGTTATTGTTCTGACGGATCAGATGAAGGGGAAAATAATCAGTGACGTCAACACAAACTTACTGCTGACACCCTCTCCACTCTGTCGGGGGCTCTACTTGTATAAGAGTTTAATAAAACAGGTTCTGTAGACATCTATGTGGAATCAGCTGACGATGGTGTAAAAAGAGTGCGCTTCTTGTTGGCGCTAACATCGACCTGTAAGGCTGAGTTCATACTTGAGTTATTTGGTCAGTTTTGGCCCCGTGACTGCCCAAAAAAGTAAAGTGTGCAGTGATTCTAAGAGCGACTCACAATATTATTTCACTACCACAGCAGACTCCCTATGCGTGTAACTGCAAGGCACAGTGTTCTACACCACTATAATGACTCTCTGAAGCCAGGAAATAGGCGTTTGTTTATTTTTTTATTTAAAATTTTTATTTAAAGAGAGTAACGTAACAAAGTACATGTAAAGCATCTTATACGTCTAACAAGACGTTGCAGTTGAAAAGGATGTATTACATTCCATAATGACCTATAACAGTGATCTTGATAGAGGTGATACAAAGTCATGTTTACAATCTCACATTGTTATTTGAATACCATATATTGCTATGGACTTGGCTTAGAGCATCTCGAGGAATGAAGCAAAACACCTTGTGGTTTGTAAGTTTAAGTAAGAATAGAGTGTACATAAATGCAATCTTTGCTATTGAGGGCATGTAAGTACCTTCCATAAGTTAGTCAGGGTGTCTGAATTCCTGCCATAATCGCCATTGTGTTAGAAATGAGTGGTGGTTACGGGCTTCCCAAAAGGAGAGCTCCTCTAAACTATATATTTGGTCAACTTTCAGCTTCCATTGTTCTAGGGGGGGAGGGGTAGTTCATAGCCAGTATTTTGGCACTAGTAGGCGTGCAGCTATCAGCAGTTGCCTAAAGAGGAAAGGAGGGGGACGTGTCTCAGTAGGATCATCTAAGTTGAGTAAGGCTTTAGAGGGGGACATCTGCACCGTAGTATGGCAAATTTGGTTGCTAATATGAAAGATTTCCTTCCACCATTTATTGATAAGAGGACAGTCCCACCATATATGGAAGAATGTTCCTCTATTCTCAAGGCATCTGTCTGAAGCTTTAACTGAGTAGAGAGAGGTTATGTCTGGTGTCTTGTACCATCTAGTTAGAAGTTTATATCCATTCTCCTGTATACGGACGCATCGGGATGATTTATGAGGAGATAGGAGTATATCTGGTAGTATTAGTATGGAGAAGTTCTGACCCAAGTCTTTTTCCCATTGCCGAATAAAGGCAGGTTTAATGAGTATGGAAAGAGTATTCAGTTTTTTATATAGTTGCGAAATTAGCTTTTTTGGAGGGTTAGGGTTAGCTATGAGTGATTCGGACCATACTAGTGGACGAAGGGGGTCACTGCTGGATATACACTCACCTAAAGAATTATTAGGAACACCATACTAATACGGTGTTGGACCCCCTTTTGCCTTCAGAACTGCCTTAATTCTACGTGGCATTGATTCAACAAGGTGCTGATAGCATTCTTTAGATATGTTGGCCCATATTGATAGGATAGCATCTTACAGTTGATGGAGATTTGAGGGATGCACATCCAGGGCACGAAGTTCCCGTTCCACCACATCCCAAAGATGCTCTATTGGGTTGAGATCTGGTGACTGTGGGGGCCATTTTAGTACAGTGAACTCATTGTAATGTTCAATAAACCAATTTGAAATGATTCCAGCTTTGTGACATGGTGCATTATCCTGCTGGAAGTAGCCATCAGAGGATGGATACATGTTCTCATTCTGTTTATGCCAAATTCGGACTCTACCATTTGAATGTCTCAACAGAAATTGAGACTCATCAGACCAGGCAACATTTTTCCAGTCTTCAACAGTCCAATTTTGGTGAGCTCGTGCAAATTGTAGCCTCTTTTTCCTATTTGTAGTGGAGATGAGTGGTACCCGGTGGGGTCTTCTGCTGTTGTAGCCCATCCGCCTCAAGGTTGTGCGTTTTGTGGCTTCACAAATGCTTTGCTGCATACCACGGTTGTAACGAGTGGTTATTTCAGTCAACTTTGCTCTTCTATCAGCTTGAATCAGTCGGCCCATTCTCCTCTGACCTCTAGCATCCACAAGGCATTTTTGCCCACAGGACTGCCACATACTGGATGTTTTTCCCTTTTCACACCATTCTTTGTAAACCCTAGAAATGGTTGTGTCTGAAAATCCCAGTAACTGAGCAGATTGTGAAATACTCAGACCGGCCCGTCTGGCACCAACAACCATGCCACGCTCAAAATTGCTTAAATCACCTTTCTTTCCCATTCTGACATTCAGTTTGGAGTTCAGGAGATTGTCTTGACCAGGACCACACCCCTAAATGCATTGAAGCAACTGCCATGTGATTGGTTGACTATATGAGTGCATTAATGAGAAATAGAACAGGTGTTCCTAATAAATGGAGGAAGGAGATGGAGGAAATGGAATGGTGGTGTGGAGTGAATACCTTATGGAATTCCTTAATGGGGAATATAAGGCCTTCAGGCTTAAAAAAATAAAAGATGGAAGTGGTCGATTCCCTCAATTCACTTGGGGTACAGTCAATCACCGCAGCAAGAGCTGTTCCCAGAATGTCTCTCACTGAAAGGAGTGGAGAGGGGAAGGGTATTGAGCAGTGAGTGGACTGGAGCCATTTCCATTCATTAAGGGTGGCTTGAATGATTGGATAAGGCGAGGAGGGGATGTTAGCTACACTTGCGTTTCCTAAGAGAAGCGAGCGTAAGGGTTTGTTCAAGAGTTCTTGTTCCATTGCAACCCATGACTTGGGGTTGGGGGTTCTAAGCCATTCAATTACTCTGGATAACAGAACTGCCCTACCATATAGTTCAGGATCCGGCAAGGCTATTCCTCCCGTGTGTTTGGGATGTGAGAGTAAGGAATAAGAAAGTCTTGGTTTCTTCTCGTTCCAAATGAATGAGCAAAATTGTTTTCTAAGGGAGTCGTAGTAAGATTTAGGGACATGGATGGGTAGGACCTGTTGGAGGTAGGTAAGACGGGGTAATATCAATGACATTAGGAGATTTTTGCGACCAAACCAAGAGATAGTAGGAATGTCTAGTTTAGTTATGTTGGCTGTGATGGATTGTAAAAGAGGTGAGTAGTTGAGAGTGAAAAGTTCAGATGTGTTGGGGCTTATTTTAATTCCTAAGTAAGTTAGATAGGGAGATGACCAATCAAATGGGGAGTCATTCCTTAGGCTTTGCTGTGTGGATAAGGGGATCTTAATACATATCACTAGAGATTTTTGCTTATTAATTTTAAAGTTGGACAGGAGGCTATAGGTATCTATGTGTTTTTGGATCACGGGGAGCAAATTTTTTGGATTAGAGGTCATGATCATAATATCATCCGCGAAGGCCGCTAGTTTATGTTCATGACCTCCCAGCACTATTCCTTGGATTTCCGGGTCTGCCCTCAGTTTAAGGAGAAGGGGTTCCAGAGCTAAAACAAAGAGCAGGGGGGAAAGGGGGCATCCTTTCTGAATGTGAAAAGTATCAGACAGGTCGCCATTGATTAGAACTGAGGCTGATGCTTGAAAATACATTGCAAAGGTGGCTTGTACAAAGGGATCAGGTAGGCCAGATCCATACAGGATTTGCTGCAGGTATGTCCAGTTGATTCTATCAAATGCTTTTTCCACATCTGTACTCAGAAGAAGAAGATGCTTAGAGCGGATGTTAGAATAGTATACCACATTTAGAACCCTGGACGTATTGTCTCTGCCCTCTTTGCCTCGGACAAAGCCCACCTGATCCCTATGCACCAATAAGGGGAGGAGGGTTGAGAGTCGATTTGCTAGCATTTTCGCCAACAGTTTGAGGTCTATGTTGAGGAGTGAGATGGGTCTATAATTTGCGCATTGTTTAGGGTTTTTCCCTTCTTTGGGTATCAGGGTTATGTGGGCTATTGTCATATCTCTGGAGAGCAGGGCAAGGTTGCAAACCGAGAGCAGATGAGGGAGGATGTGCTGTTGGTAGGTTTTGTAATATGAAACAGGTAATCTATCTGGGCCTGGGCTTTTGCAGTGGGGGGATTGTTTCAGAGCAGTGGTTAGTTCTTCTAGTGTGAACGGGGAGGCTAATTTTAGTTTTTGGTTTGTTGAGATGGTTGGTAAGGTAAGTGAATCCAAGAATGATGATAGGAGAGATGAGTGGACCTCTGGAGTAAGCGTTGGAGGTAGGTTATATAAATATTCGTAGAATGTACGAAATTGGGTACCTATTAGTTTAGAAGAATATAGAGGGGTTCCTTGAGGGGAATCTTTTTGATGAATATAGTTCATTGATCTTCTGTTTCTGACCCTACGCATCATAAATTTAGATGCCTTATCACCATGTGCGAAGAATTTGTGCTGTGAATTTAAGAAGTATTTAGCTGTGGAATGTTGCAGAAGAGATTTCATCTCTGCTCTAAGATTTGATAACTCTAGAAGTTGTAGCTCCGAGAAGGAATGTTTATGAAGGGATTCTAAGGTTTGTATCTTTTTACATAGGGAATCAAGCTTTTTATTTCTTTCTTTCTTTAAAAAAGCACCAAGGCTTATGAAATGTCCTCTGATATAGGGTTTGTGGGTGTCCCAAAAGGATTGATCTGATATCTCCGGCTGTTTGTTTAGGGAGAAATATTCCTTGAGGAGATCAGAAATCTTTTCTCTAACAATCTGGTTACCTAAAAGGGATTCATTTAAATGCCATTTGAATTTGCTCGGGTTGGGTATGGGAGCAGAAATAGAGAGGAAGACAGTGGCATGGTCAGATAGGTGAATGGAGCCTATTTTGGACCCGTGACAGAGCTGGAGATGTTCTTTGGAGACAAACAAATAATCCAAACATTGATAAGTATTATGAACGTGAGAGTAGAGGTGTAGTCAACTGTGTTGGGGTTTAATGTGTGCCACGTGTCAATAAGGTGCAGATTCCAAAAGCCCTCTCTTATGGATCGTAGGGTTCTATTTGCCAAGGCCGATTTTCGGGCCGAAGAGTCGAGCTGTGGGTTTAAAGTGGCATTTAGGTCACCTCCTACAACAATCAGGCCCTTAGCAAAGGTCTCTATAATAGGGAAAATTCTGGAAAACCAGGTGGAGTGTCCAGAGTTAGGGGCATAAAGATTAATTATGGTATATGTTTGGGGGCCAATAAAACCCTTAACCAATAAATATCTCCCCTCTGGATCTTGCAAATGGGAGATGTATTTAAAAGGGACCTTCCTCTGGAACCCAATACTCACCCCCCCAGAGGCAGATGAGTCAACTCCACAGTGATACCACTGGGAATAGTGGGAGAAGGATAGGTTGGGATAGTGATTGAATTTAAAATGCGTTTCCTGGAGAAGTAGGACACTGGCTCCAGATTTGCGCAGCAATGTGAAGACCTGGTTCCTCTTAGAAGGGGAGTTAAAGCCTGTGACATTGTAGGACGCAAATGATAGATCAGCCATAATGTCTGAAGTAGAGGGGATTACCCTGCTGAAGCCTCGTCTCTCCCCAGGAAAACACATCTTGAGTGAGTATATTTTGAGTCTGGGTGGGTGAGATGGATGCCAGAGGGACCCTCAGTGTATCCAGGTTCATTGGAATGGATGAGACAAGTACCTTAAATAAAAAGTAAACAAAAGAACATATAACAAGGGTATAAACTTCTGTGTAACAATACCCACTGAAATGGGTTGCTCTAGTAGTAAAAGTGAGGGTCGCAAGGGGGGAAATGGTTAATCAACCGTATTGTGATCCTCTTAGCACTAAACAAAGGCCTCTATGCTGAGGCATTTAGACAGGCGAGTAGTAAGTCATAGGGGGAGGGGGTAGATCAGGTATAGCGGGAGAGGGTGAGGTGGGGGTAAGTTGATATCAATAGTAACTAATTGATAATGTGAGAAAGAGATAAGTTGAATGGGGGAGGAGGTAAGTCAGAGGGAAAGATAAGGGAAGAGGCTTATAAGATGTCAAGATAGATCAGATTTGTAGGTTGCAATACTGGAAACAGTCTCTACGGGGTCAGCTGCGTGAACCTGTGGGACTTCGGGGTGCGAGGGGGTTCAAAGGGTGAGATCTTCGGTAGGTCTGGCAGCTCTGTTAAATCTTGGTATAGCTCCCAATTTTCGACTTCTAGCGGAGCTATTTGTAGATAGTCGTAAGCTCCAATTAAGTCGGCAAATGTGGTGATGGTAAGGCGACGTCCCTCATGGAAAAACGATAATCCAAATGGGAAAGTCCATCTGTATGGTACCTTTTTGGCCCTGAGCCAGTCGGTTATTCCTGCGCCCTCTGTTTTCTTGGTCCTCCAAGGCATTATGGAGATGGTTGAGGTAAGTGCGGCATTTCTGTATGGAGGACGCAGTAGCTGTTTGATGGTCTAGTACTGCAGCTTGGCGCGTTTCTAGAGCTACAACCCGGTCCCCTATTTGATACACATCATGGCGGAGAGCTGTAAGTTCGCTTAAGATCGGCTCCATGGCTTTACTGAGTGACTGCTTTAAGAAGCGGCGAGTGATTGGAAGAGCCGTTTTGCAGAGTGAGAGTCCTCTGTATCACTCTCTCCCTCAGAGAATTCGGATCGAAACGAATCTTTTCGAAAAACTCGGCAAACAGGCTGAATCAAATTTTTACAAAATTTGCTCATCTCTATTAGGCATGTCTCTTTTTTATCAGTCTCAAAGAGGCTGTGAACCAAGGTATCTCTTAAATTGCGACCACGTCTATACGTAATTGCTGGAATAATTCCAGAAATATCCAGATCAGTTTTCAGGAGTGACCAATATTTACAAAGTACATTTCTCACTTCCTGTGCCAAAGAAACAAAAGTTCTGATAATACATATAGTTTTATCCTCTTGTTGTCTGCTTTTGGGGATTAATAACTTAGTTCTATTGCATTTCCGTGCAAATTCCCATGCCTGATTTAACACTTTTCTCGGGTATACTTTTTCTCGAGATCCTAATACAGAATGGTACCCTCTTTCTCAAAATCCTCATCCCTTGTACAGTTAGTCCATATTCTGAGGATCTATCCCTTTGGGATGCCCTTCTTTAATGGAATAGGATGAAAACTCCCCCATTGAAAAAAACTGTTAGTGGAGGTATCTTTACGATGTAGGGATGTCTGAATCATTACTTTTTTCCATAGCTGAATATCTAGAAAAGCAATAGAATCTTTCTGTATCTCATGGGTAAAAAATAACACAATTTTGTTCTGATTAAGTGCCTCGACAAATAACTGAAATTTTCATTTCTCACCTGACCACAGTATCAAAATATTGTCTAAATATCTTACCCACAATAAAATATGTGAGAGACAGTTGGCATACTGGTCAGAAAAAACAATTGTATTCTCCCACCAGCCCAGAAGCAAATTAGCATAAGTTGGGGCACAAGGACTCCCCATAATGGTGTCCCTGAGCTGGTGGTGTAACTTAGAGTCGAATACAAAATACTTATGAGTCAAGAAGAATTCTATCA
The DNA here is from genome assembly GCF_905171765.1 of Bufo bufo. NCBI lineage: Eukaryota > Metazoa > Chordata > Amphibia > Anura > Bufonidae > Bufo > Bufo bufo. Next base: position 59,244,699 of record NC_053399.1, read on the forward strand.
AACAAAACTATTATGGCCCACCCATCAGTAATGGAACAAGACAGGGATGCCCACTCTCCCCCCTCCTCTTTGTCCTGGTGATGGAAACCCTATTACAGTCCCTCAGACAAGCCCCTGATATTAAGGGCTTACAGATTTGCGGCTATGACTTTAAGCTAGCCGCATTTGCAGATGATCTGTTAATAATCACCACCAACCCTCTTAAATCGATACCTGTGATTTTGTCCAACCTCACTTATTTCGGCTCTTTGTCAAACTTTAAAATTAACGCAACTAAATCCCAGATAATCCACATGGGCCTATCCCCACACACCCTCACATCTCTCCAAAATAAATCCCCCTTTAATTGGAACACCCAACATTTGACCTATCTAGGAGTAAAATTATCTCCGTGCCTTGGAGAATTATTTAAACTCAACTACAAACCTCTCTTAGCTTCTATGATCACTCAATTAGATTCCCTTAATTTTCCTTATTTGTCCTGGTTTGGGAGAAAAAACATCCTTATGTCCCTGGTAATACCTAGACTTACATATTTGATGCAAGTACTTCCCATTGAAATCCCCAAATCCTATTTTTCCTCCCTCAACAAAACTATACGTAAATTTATATGGCAGGGGAAAAAGCCTCGTATCTCTTTTGAAACTTTAACAAAACCAAGATCCAGGGGTGGTATCGGGCTCCCTGACCCAGAATTATATATGAAGGCTATTCAACTCGCAAGAGTAGTAGATTGGATCAGAAGCCCCTCCCATAAATTGTGGTTAGTTTTGGAAAACTCTTTCTTACCTTCCCCTATTCGAGCCCTCATTTTGGCCAACAGACCCCCCCCGGTCCTCAGCACTATACCGAATCCCTTGATTAGGAACACGTTAAAGGTCTGGAGGTGGTTCTCGGCCAACATGGGGGCTTTGACCCTCCCTTCTCCTTTCATCTCTATAAAAGATCTAATTACCCTAGCCCCCAAAGAATTAAGAGACAGTTGTCCTTCGGCTCTTGAAAAAATAGAGATTGTGGTTTCAAAACTGTTTAATGAAGACGGAGGTATCCTTTCAGATCAGGACATATGTGACCTTCTCAAGGTTACAATTAAAAACCCTTTTCTTTTAAGCTTTATTAGAAAGGAATCACTCCTTATAGCTAAAGAAACCTCTCCCGCTCAAGACCTCCTCTGGTTTGACAAGATGATTGGAACGTCTATATATCCTCCCAAAACCATATCTAGTATTTACAAACAACTCAAATCCCCTCCCTCTGCTGTTAAACCTGCTGCGATTGGGCTCTGGGAAAAGGACTTACAACGTAAATTGTCTCCCTCTGAAATATTAAAGATCTTGATAATCCCACATAAGATATCCAGATGTATTCTTATACAAGAGAATAGCTATAAAATAGTGATGCGCTGGTACAAGACCCCAGATAAGACCTGCCTCTATAATCCACATTACACTGACACCTGTTGGAGATGCTGTAGAGAGAGGGGCTCTTTCTTCCACGTTTGGTGGTCGTGCGAGCTAATCCAGCCTTGGTGGTGTGAGATTGTAAAACTTAGCAATCAGATATGCCAAACCTCCTTCCCTTGCACCCCCGAGATTTCATTACTCAGCCTAGATATTGGAAAGACCAAGTCACGTAAAACAACACTTTTCTCTTTCATGATAGTGGCCGCCAGATTACTAATACCTAAACTCTGGTTGTCAACAGATGTCCCTAATCTAGAACACTGGAGTAATAGAGTTGACCAAATTTACCGCTTAGAAGAAATTTCCCATTGGGAACTACGTACTAGACATGTCTTTCTCCAAATTTGGACCCCTTGGAGAGAATATAGAAAATTTACTAAGATACTGCAATCTAAACCACGTTACTTGGTCTCCATATAATTAATGTATCAGTCCTATGTCATAGATACAGCTCCTGACTTACAGTCATTTAAATGTCGATACCCTTCACCACAGAGACATATATACAATGCACGTATGTGGAGAATTCTTGAATATTGTTCTACCTATCTTATTAGGACCTTTAAGGTCCTTTCTATGATTTACTTTACTTTCATTGATGTATTTGATTGGTCTATTTTATTTCTGCAAAGACTGAAATGTCTAATTATCTGGTCTAACGAGATTGAACATCTGTGAATATATGTCCGATTTATCTGACCATTGCTATGTATGTTTGTTACAAGAAAAACAATAAAAATTGTTAATATAAAAAAAAAAAAAAAAACTATTATGGCCCTGATAGTGGTTGCTTTAGGTATCAAGGAAATACTTGGTAGCCCTCAGTCCCATTTGGTGTGGGATGGATGTGTAGAGGGCCTCAACATCAATCGAGGCCAGCCACACCTCAGCCTCAACCACTATACCCTCGACGTTATTGAGCAGATCCATCGTATCACATATGTATGAAGTAAGTGATAGGACAAAGGTATGTAGAATTCTATGGATGTAGATACTAGCATTTTGAGTCAGATTTCCAACCCCCGAGACAATTGGCCTCCCTTTTATGGACTTTAGGAAGTCCATAAAAGGTAGCAATTTTTGGATGTTGGGAGAATAGAAATTCATACTCATTCTTATCTCTAATGATTGTTTACCGCCTTCTTTAGTAGAATCGACAGTTGCAGTTGATACTGAGTGGTAGGATCCCACGCCAATATTTCATAACTTTTTGTATCTGAAAGGAGTGATAAGCACATCTGTTTGTACTGTTTACAGTTTAATATCACAATGTTCACCCCATATCTGATGATTTAATAATAAAATCCTTTTTCTCACTGAGATTTTTGAGACCTGACATCTCACTGGTAGAGTAATTTTTTAAATGATAAGGGGTATCAACACATTGATCCAAATGTTCCAGATCTCTAATTACTGATTTTAGAAATAGATCGATGTGATGATCTGACCCTTTAGGTGGCATCTTTCTATTTATATTCCGCAGAGTGGTAAATGGTCCCTTGCCTCTCTCTCTATCATTTTCTTTGATCAACTGAGCAAGATCCCCTACACCCTGAAGATCCTCGTGTTCTATTCCCAATTTTAAACATTTTTTACGGTTTGTTTGTGTAAATATTTTATGCCAACAGATTTTTCTAATAATTAGATGTAAATCTTTAATCCAGTCAAAAACATTAAACCTAGTAGTAGGTACAAATGATAGTCCATTAGACATAATTTATAGTTCAGAGTCTGTTAGTGTAGTACCCAATAGAGATGGCCTTGTGGTTCGCACGGCGGTCGTTTTGCGGTGAACTTTGTGCGTCCGCGGTTCGCCGAACATACGAACATATGGCGATGTCTGCCAGCGCCATATTCTTTTGCATTGTGCCAAACTTTGACCCATGACACATCCATCAGGTGGGACAGGACAGCCAATTGAGACATTTTCAGCACAAAGAACCCGATCTGGCAGCCATTTTACCTTCTGTGTTTTTCCAGTGTATGGAAAGGGTGGTTTGTGGAGCAGGAACAGGTTGTTATGGACACTAAACGCTAGCTAATAGGGCCACAAAAGTCATTTTAAGGACTGGTATAGGTGTGCTATAGATAGGTGTGATATACTGAGGGGTGTGATATACTTATAATATACTTTCTTACATAGAAAGTATATTATAGTGCATTTGCATTGTGCAGCAGTTCTACTGTGATACCGCAATTATATAGAGGGACAAGTGCTATTGGAACAACTAATTGCAACGGGTGTGATATACCTGTTGCCCCCCAAAAAAACTGATTGAGGGGTGTGATGTACCTATAATATACTTTTTAACATAGAAAGTATATAGTGCATTTGTATTGTGCAGCAGTTGTGTGCGGTTCTGCTGTTATACCACAGCTATATAAAGGGACAATTGCTATTGGAACAATTATTTGCAATGGTGTGATATACCTGTTTGGTGTGATATAACTGTTGTGGCAAAAAAAATAATTGAGTGGTGTGATATACCTGCTTCAACAAAATACTGATTTAGGGCTGTGATATACCTGCTTCCACAAAATACTGAATAAGGAGATTGATTTACCTGCTTCCACCAAATATTGATTGAGGCCTGCAATATACATCGTTCCACAAAATACTGATTAAGGGGTTTAATATACCTGCTTCCACAAATTACTGATTGAGGTCTGCAATATACCTGCTTCCACAAAATACTGATTAAGGGGTTTGATATACATGCTTCCACAAAATACTGATTGAGGGCTGCAATATACCTGCTTCCACAAAATACTGATTAAAAGGTTTGAGATACCTGTTTCCACCAAATATTGATTGAGGCCTGCGATATACCTGCTTTCACAAAATATTGATTAAGGGGTTTGATCATACCTATTTCCACAAAATACTGATTGAGGCCTGCGATATACCTGCTTCCACAAAATACTTGTAACGGACCGTTTCAGCAGACAAGGGGTTAAAATCCGTTCAGGCGATATGCCCCTTTCTGAGAGACAGGCACAGCTACTGCAGAACACCAAACGACCGAACTGGATACAAAATAGCACTCCAAACTGGAACCTCACGAATAGCTGCTAGCAGACGAACAGGGATCAGCTTACACTTCTGGCAATCGGTCTTCTAACAGCATACAGTGAATCCCCCCAATAACGAGACAAGGCTCCGTGTTGAGGGTCAAACAGTGGTCTGACTGTACTTCACGTACAGCCTCTTTTATTCATAAACCACAAACATAGTACTGCCCACAGGGGTTTGAAATACAACCAATCAGTAATTTACAACACATACAATGTAAGTACAGCCCATCTAGTGTACACGCCCCTAGGGGACCAGAATGAAGACTGTGACATAAGACAGATAAACAGCACTTAGGACACACAGACACAACACATCCCCACAATGCATCATGGTTTCCTCCTCTCTGCCCTCGAGACACCCGAGGCGTAATCCAATTATCTCTCAAGACAAAGAGAAGTCACCAATACACATGTGCAGACAATAGAACAGACATCACCATTTAAACACACAATGGGACAATGGCACAATAGAAACACACTGTCACGACTGTATGTGAGCAACAATAGTATACACAGTAAAAGAGCTACTGACCGGACCCAAACTAGGGAGGATAAAGGGTGACCCGTGTCCGACCCTCAAAGCTCTCCCTATGCTGCTAAAGCACATGCCCGGATCCAAATGGCGGAACGAGGCATGCCCACGTGCCTAAGACTGATGACCACTGTAACCCCTACAATAGTGGAAGGGGCACGGCCACCGGTGCCCTACTCAGTATATGGAGGGAACCGTGGCCACCTCAGATCCAGTCAGAAAATAATCAGGTACACAACAATGTCTGTACACTTAGCTGAAGGTGTTGCAGCCGCAGAGAAGACGGATCCAAGGACAGCTGGCAATATCCGGAGTGCTTGCTGCAGCAGAACACAGGTCCAGTGAACTGATAGCTACAAGTGAAGATACTAAAGCAAGAGCTACAACTGAAATGAGAACTATAATCCACGCCCTACAATAGGAGGAGGGGTGATATAAAGAGAGGGAAATCAAACGCATGAGGAACAGCTGGGAGGAAGGAAACCAAAAGTAAACAGAGCAGTGAGAACTCCTCCCAGCTCTAGTAGTGACATCATCACAGGGGTGGAGAAACAGAGCTGTGAGAACGTCCCAAAGCTCTGGTAGTGACACACACCCAGCATTTTCCTCCCAAGCTGACAAGTTACACTTATTATAAATTGTTACAACTTTGTGAGTTTACATTGGCCATACATATAACTAACATCAATTTAAACAGTATAACTTGGGGACAAACCTATCCAAAATTCACTTGAATCGGTTCAGGGGTTTAAAAGTTAGTATATGGCCCATAATCCTTGGGCAAGAGGCCAGCAGCCAGTCCTCTCCAAAACCCAGTGGCGAGGTCGGTTTCGCCACAATACTTATTAAGGGGTTTGATATACCTGCTTCCCCAAAATACTAATTGGGTGCTGTCATATACCTGCTTCCACAAAATACTGATTAACCCCTTTGGGACACAGCCTCATTTCACCTTTAGGACCAGGCCATTTTTTTTGAAAATCTGACCAGTGTCACTTTAAGTGGTGATAACTTTAAAACGCTTTGACTTATCCAGGCCATTCTGAGATTGTTTTTTTGTCACATATTGTACTTAATGACAGTGGTAAAATGAAGTCAAATTAATAAAAAATAAAAATAAAATTTAGCAAAAATTTGTAAAAAATTGCAAATTTCCAAGTTTCAATTTCTCTACTATAATACATAGTAATACCTCCAAAAATAGTTATTACTTTACATTCCCCATATGTCTAATTCATGTTTGGATAATTTTGGGAATGATATTTAATTTTTTGGGGATGTTACAAGGCTTAGAAGTTTAGAAGCAAATCTTGAAATTTTTCAGAAATTTTCAAAAACCCAATTTTTTATGACCAGTTCAGGTCTGAAGTCACTTTGCGATGTTTACATAATAGAAACCACCCAAAAATTACCGCATTCTAGAAACTACACCCCTCAAGCTATTCAAAACTGATTTTACAAACGTCATTAACCCTTTAGATGTTCCACAAGAGTTAATGGCAAATGGAGATACAATTTCAGAATTTTGATTTTTTGGCAAATTTTCAATTTTAATCCATTTTTTCCAGTAACAAAGCAAGGGTTAACAGCCAAACAAAACTCAATATTTATTGCCCCGATTCTGTAGTTTGCAGAATTACCCCATATGTGGCCGTAAACTACTGTACGGGCACACAGTGGGGCGTAGAGGGAAAGGTGCGCCATATGGTTTTTGGAAGGCAGATTTTGCTGAACTGGTTTTTTGACACCTTGTCCCATTTGAAGCCCCCCTGATGCACCCCTAGAGTAGAAACTCCATAAAAGTGACCCCATCTAAGAAACTACACCCCTCAAGGTATTCAAAAATGATTTTACGAACTTTGTTAACCCTATAGGTGTTGCACAAGAGTTATTGGCAAATGGGGATGAAATTTGCGAATTTCATTTTTTTGCCAAATTTTCCATTTTAACCCATTATTTCCACTAACAAAGCAAGGGTTAACAGACAAACAAGACTGTATCTTTAAATAGTGGTAGGTTGTGGTGGCTCACTAGCAAGTAGTTAAGGTATGGTGCTGCAAGCTCATATAGAGGGAATCACCCCACCCTCTCTTTAAAGGCAAATGTAGTAATAGGAAAATGAGCGAGCACTCATAACTTGGCAACCAAATTGACATGTGCAGAAAATATTTATTAAATCCCCATAAAAAGTAATAAAATTTATAAGAACAATGTAGCAATAATATACAAAATTACAGTCACATATATTGTGGTAGATATGATCGATACTATATTCGATAAAAATATATTCAATAGAAATATTCGATAAATTGTATGGTAGAAAATTCAATGTTGAAATATTCGATAGAATATTCGATACCACTCAATAGTGTCGATAAATTCAATAATATATATCACACCAAAAAACTTCAAGTATATGCTGTTATTTGGGAAAGAGGGGGTATTATCTTCTAGCACTCTATTCCTTTTGGGAAACTGAATGTCACTGAAAATGTTGTAGGTGTATTCACTGGGAGCGCAATATGTTCATAAAGTGTCCACAGGAATCTTGATAATGTGAAAAGTCTCTTATAGCATATCCTTTTAAGGTCGATGTGAGCTTTGAATCGAAGAAAACTTTAAATCTATATTTGGCTTACCGTCTAGTGTCTGCTGTCTCCCTATTGCTTCAATGGAGCTTTAAATATTTGCCGGCTTATTCAGTCGCTCCATACAGCAAGCTGGTTTAAATTTTGCGGGAGTTCCAAAGATAGCAGGAGTTGCTTTCGACGATAGGAAAGTTAATCCTTTACTGTAGAAATTTTCTTCTGTATGGCCATACAGTGTTATCCGAGGCTTTTCAATGCAGGTACATCACTTGTTTCACCATACGCGTTACGGGTAGATTCACTCTCCCTTCCTCAGTGGTCTATCGAATATTTCAACATTGAATTTTATACCATTCAATTTATCTAATATTTCTATTGAATATATTTTTATCGAATATAGTATCGATCATATCTACCACAATATATGTGACTGTAATGTTGTATATTATTGCTACATTGTTCATATAAATTTTATTACTTGTATTTTATGGGGATTTAATAAATATTTTCTGCAAATGTCAATTTGGTTGCCAAGTGTATGAGTGCTCGCTCATTTTCCTAAGACTGTATCTTTATTGCCCTGACTCTGCCGTTTACAGAAACACCCCATATGTGGTCGTACACTACTGTACGGCCACACAGCGGGGCGTAGAGGGAAAGGAGCGCTGTGTGGTTTTTGGAGGGCTGATTTTTATGGACCGGTTTATTTACATTGTGTCCTGTTTCAAGCCCCCTGATGCACCCCTGGAGTAGAAACTCCCTAAAAGTGGCCCCATTTTGGAAACTACAGGATAAGGTGGCGGTTTTGTTGGGACTTATTTTCGGGTACATATGATTTTTGGTTGCTCTATGTTACCTTTTTGTGAGGTAAGGTTACCAAAAATTGAAATTCGAAAATTTCATCTCCATTTGCCATTAACTGTTGAGAAACACCTAAAGGGTTAATAAAGTTTGTAAAATCAGTTTTGAATACCTTGAGGGGTGTAGTTTCTTAGATGGGGTCACTTTTAGGGAGTTTCTACTCTAGGTTTGCATCAGGGGGCTTCAAAAAGGACATGGTGTCAATAAAAAAGGCCATCAAAATCGGCCTTCCAGAAACCATGTCGGTCCTTTCCTTTTCCGCCCTGCCTTTTAGTGATACAGCAGTTTACGACCACAAATGGGGAGTTTCTGTAAACTGCAGTATCAGGGTAATAAATATTAAGTTTTGTTTGGTTGTTAACCCTTGCTTTGTTACCGTAAAAAATGGATTGAAATGGAAAAGTGGCAAAAATAGCTGCTTTGGCACCGTTTAAAATTTTTTTTTGGACCGTGTTAATCTCGGGGGTAGGTCATGGGGTATTTTTATAGAGGAGATTCTTACGGACGTGGCGATACCTAATAAGTCTACTTTTTTATAATTATTTAGGTTTTAGACTATATTATCCTTTTTTGATACAAAAAAAAATGTATTTTTTTTTTTTGCCGATTATCTTATGTAGGGGCTCATTTTTTGCGGGATGAGAGGACGGTTTTATTGGCACTATTTTGGGGGCTATATGACTTTTTGATCGCTTTCTATTAAACTTTTTGTTATGTAAGATGACAAAAAAAGGTTTTTTTTGCACCGTTTTTTGTTTTTTTTGGACCGTGTTAATCTGGGGGGTTAGGTCATGGGGTATTTTTATAGAGGAGATTATTACCGACGTGGAGATACCTAATTTGCATACTTTTTTAAAATTATTTTAGTTTTTACAATTTTTTGGGGTGTCTCAAGTCTGAGAACCATAGTTTTTTTATCCGATTGTCAGTGGCTACATTGGGATATAAATTTAGTACTCCATGGAAGTGTGGTACTCCCTGAAGCAACCAATAATGCAGAGGCCCGGATGATCGGGGCACGTGTCACATTGAGTAGTGGTGTCCTTCCGTATCCCCCTCCTGTGACACACTCTGCACCTTTTTTGGGTCCGTCCCTTCTTTCCAGTATGGGGGACCACACCTGGAAAGTGTTTGCCAGGGACGATCTGGGCGCCTCCAGTTCCCGAGGTACTCCGGCCTGCTCTTTCCCAGTCCGAAAATATCATGGCCTTGAGGACTGCCTCATATAACTGAAGGAATGTCCCTGTGTTGCCAGCGCTCCAGGACAGCACAAAAGAGTTGTACATGGCAACCTGCACCAAGTAGACCGCAACTTTTTTTGTACCATGCCCGGGTTTTGCGCATGGCATTATATGGCTTGAGGACTTGATCAGAGAGATCAACTCCTCCCATATACCGTTTGTAGTCGACGATACAATCGGGCTTGAGGACAGTTGCCGCGGTACCTCGCACAGGGACAAGGGTTGATGCCATTACCATAAATTGTGGACAGTACAAGGACATCCCTCTTGTCCTTATATCTGACCAGCAACAGGTTTCCAGTGGTAAGGGCACGGGTCTCACCCCTTGGGATAGGTACCTGGAGGTGGTGGGCAGGGAGGCCGCGTTGATTTTTCCGCACGGTCCCACAAGCGGATGTGGATCTGGCGGCGAGGGACTGGAACAAGGGGATACTAGTATAAAAGTTATCCACGTAAAGGTGGTAACCCTTATCTAGCAGTGGGTGCATAACACCCAGAGTGGGGGGACATTCTGGGGGTTGAATACGGTAATCTAGCCCCTCGTACACACGAAACTTGTAAGTGTACCCTGAAGTACTCTCACAAAGTTTGTACAGCTTCACGCCATACCTCGCCCGCTTTGAGGGAACATACTGGCGGAAAATGAGTCTCCCTTTGAATGCAATGAGAGACTCATCAACCGCGACCTCCCTTCCAGGTACATAGGCCTGTACAAATTTGGCCCCAAAGTGATCGATGACCGGCCTGATTTTGTACAGGCGGTCATAGGCAGGATCACCTCGGGCGGGACATGCTGCATTATCTGAATAATGCAGGTATTTCCAGATGGCCTCAAACCGGGGGCGTGTCATGGCCGTACTGTAAAGTGGGGTCTGGTAGAGAACGTCCCCACTCCAGTAATGCCTGACACTAGGTTTCTTGACTAGGCCCATATGCAGCACGAGGCCCCAAAATGTCCTCATCTCGACTGCACTGACCGGCGTCCAGCCACCGGGCCTAGCCAAAAAGGAGTCCGGGTGTTGAGCAACAAACTGTTGGGCGTACAGGTTCGTCTGCTCCACTATTAGATTTACCAGTTGGTCACTTAAAAAATTACAAAAAAAGTCATATTCAGTGAAGCCCACTGTGGAAATCTGGATTCCTGGTTGGCCTACAAAATCAGGAATCACGGGCTCAAATCGCTCTGGGGTATACCAGCCAAGTTCACCGGTAGGGGGCTCCGGTGGATTTAACTGGTGGGCTGGAAAACTAGTACGAGCCCCAGAGCTGCTCATACTAGGGTGGACCACAGGGTCCCTAACATGGCGGTCCCCTTGCTCGGCCTGGCGGCGTCTCCGCTGCCTGGCGGCGTCTTCGCCGCCTTGGGGGCTTATCATCATTGCTAGATAATGAGAAGGACGCGGATGACAACAGGAAAGTGGGGTCATCCTCATCCTCACTGGGACTCTCGGACTCTGGGCGTATGCCTCCTCGGCCGAGAACATCCGGCGGGCCATAGTGGAGTGTGTGTCTGCATCTGTATGTGCGTGCGTGTAAATCTTTATTTGGTGTGCGTGTGTGTGGGGGCTCGGGTGTTCGCGGACTTATCCCTAAAACAGAAAAAAAAGGGCAAAAAATTTGAAAGAAATAAAATAAAAAATTCAAAGCCGCTGATCAACCGTCCGAAGTTGATCAGCGGTGGGGTGTGCGATGCGCTAACAGTGGCTGGACACTAAGAGTGCCGGCCACAGTCAGCGTACGCACGAAAAATATAAATAAATAAATAAATGCCTGCGCCCAAAAAAAGTTGTGGGGGGGGAGGGGATCCTCTCAGGATCGCAGGATGGTGATTGGTGGGGTAAAATCACACCACCGATCACCATCCTGTTCCGGGTTATCGGGTCCTCAGAGACCCGAATAACCCGGAAATGCAGCAAACCGCAGGTCTGAATTAACCTGCGGTTTGCTGCGATCGCCGACATGGGGGGTCACAGGACCCCCCGGCGCATCTAGCCAAGGTGCCTGCTCAATGATTTGAGCAGGCACCGGGTTCCGATCACCACCCGCCGGGCGGCGGTGATCGGAACAGCACATGAAGTACCGGTACGTCATGTGTTCTTAAGTACCAGGACAACATGCCGTACCGCTACGTCATGTGTCCTGAAGAGGTTAAGAGGTTCGATATACCTGTTTCCACCATATATTGATTGAGGCCTGTGATATACCTGCTTCCACAAAATACTGATTGAGGGCTACGATCAACCTGCTTCCACAAAATACTGATTAAGGAGTTTGATATACCTGCTTTCACAAAATACTGATTAAGAGGTTCGATATTCCTGTTTCCACCAAATATTGATTGAGGCCTACGATATATCTGCTTCCACAAAATACTGATTTAGTGTAGAGTTGAGCGAACCTGAACTTTACGATTTTTTCACCCGAACCCGAAAATTTACGTAAAATTTCGGGTTCGGTGTTTGGCGATTTCTATGGCGCTTTTTCAAAGGCTGCAAAGCAGCCAATCAACAAGAGTCATACTACTTGCCCCAAGAGGCCATCACAGCCATGCCTACTATTGGCATGGCTGTGATTGGCCAAGTGCACCATGTGACCCAGCCTCCATAAAAGCTGGAGTCACGTAGCGCTGCACGTCACTCTGCTCTTCACTAGTGTAGGGATAGGTTGCTGCTGCTGTGAGAGATTAGGCAGGGAGAAATACAACGAAGTCCTGAAATTCTGCACATCTACAGCTGAGAATCATCGATCTTTTGTGGGTGCAGAGCACACAGGTTTTGTGCCTGCCCTGAGCGTTTTTTTCAGACACTTTTTTCAGTGGTCATCGGCGGCCATTTTATCGCAATTGCAGTGCACCAGCACAGCATTGCATGATCTGACGCTTGTCTTCAGGCCATACCGCTCTGACCCAATCTGTGTAACAGAACTAATTTTGAAGTAGCTGAACAAAAGCTATTTGGCTGGGAATCTGTCATTTCAACCAGCCCATATACACCGCTGTGACACTAGCTGTGTGTGACCGAACCTTTTTAGAAGTAGCTGAACTAAAGCTATTTTGCTGAGAATCTGTCATATTAACCAGCCCATATACACCGCTGTGACACTATCTGTGTGTGACCGAACCCATTTAGAAGTAGCTGAACTAAAGCTATTTTGCTGAGAATCTGTCATATTAACCAGCCCATATACACCGCTGTGACACTATCTGTGTGTGACCGAACCTATTTAGAAGTAGCTGAAATAAATCTATTTTGCTGGGAATCTGTCATATTACCCAGCCCATATACACCGCTGTGACACTATCTGTGTGTGACCGTACCCATTTAGAAGTAGCTGAGCTAAAGCTATTTTGCTGAGAATCTGTCATATTAACCAGCCCATATACACCGCTGTGACACTATCTGTGTGTGACCGAACCTATTTAGAGGTAGCTGAAATAAATCTATTTTGCTGAGAATCTGTCATATTAACCAGCCCATATATACCGTTCCCTTTATTTTTTATTTCTTGCTTGGCGGAACGCTAACCATGAGGAAAGATTCTAATAAGGGACGCGGTCATGGTCGTGGTGGTGGTGTTGGTGGAGCCACTGCTGCAGGGAGAGGATGTGGCCGTTCGGGCCTAGCTACACGTCCTAGTGAACCAACTACTTCAGGTCCCAGTAGGCGCCAGAATCTCCAGAGATATTTGGTCGGGCCTAATTTCGTTCTAAGGATGGTAAGGCCTGAGCAAGTACAGGCGATAGTCGATTGGGTGGCCGACAGTGGATCCAGCACGTTCACATTATCTCCCACCCAGTGTTCTGCAGAAAGCGCACAGGTGGCACCTGAAACCCATTCCCATCAGTCTGTCACATCACCCCCGTGCATATCAGGGAACCTGTCTGAGCCTCAAGTCATGCAGCAGTCTCTTATGCTGTTTGAAGACTCTGCTGGCAGGGTTTCCCAAGGGCATCCACCTAGCCCTTCCCCAGGAGTGGAAGACATAGAATGCACTGATGCACAACCACTTATGTTTCCTGATAAGGACATGGGAATACCACCTCAGCACGTCTCTGATGATGACGAAACACAGGTGCCAACTGCTGCGTCTTTCTGCAGTGTGCAGACCGAAAAGGAGGTCAGGGAGGAAGACTGGGTGGAAGACGATGCAGGGGACGATGAGGTCCTAGACCCCACATGGAATGAAGGTTGTGCCACTGACTTTCAGAGTTCGGAGGAAGAGGCAGTGGTGAGACCGAGCCAACAGCGCAGCAAAAGAGGGAGCAGGGTGCAAAAGCAGAGCAGCCGTGGCAAAGACAGTTTGCCTGCTACTGGCCACCGCCACCAGGGACCGAGTACACCAAAGGCAGCTTCAAGGAGTTCCCTGGCAGGGCACAATGTGCTTACGACAAGAACCAAGTGGTTTGCACGCTGTGCCATCAGAGCCTGAAGCGAGGAATTAATGTTCTGAACCTTAGCACAACCTGCATGACCAGGCATCTTCATCCGAGACACGGGCTGCAGTGGAGCAAGCATCTTCAAAACCAATAAAGGGCTCCCTCTTCTGCTGCTGCCTCGGCCTCTTCCTCCGCCTCTGGAGGAACGTTGGCACCTGCCACCCAGCAAACAGAGGATGTGCCACCAACACCACCACCAAGCGTTCAGCTCTCCAGAAAGCGTAAATTCCCACCTAGCCACCCTCCATCTCTAGCCCTGAATGCCAGCATTTCTAAACTACTGGCCTTTGAAATGCTGTCATTCAGGCTAGTGGAGACGGACAGCTTCAAGCAGCTCATGTCGCTTGCTGTCCCACAGTACGTCGTTCCCAGCCACCACTACTTCTCCAGGAGAGAAAAATGGGGGACAAAACTCATATAATAGACCACCATCCTAAGGAACGACTTTACTTGTCTAGAGGTGGCAGGTCGGAGTCAATTTCGTATCGCCTTTATTTTGTTTACTTGGGGTTTGATGACTCTGCGCCCAATTACATACCCAAGATATTTAGTCTCCTCTAACCCTATCGCACATTTCTTTGGTACAGCCCCTCTGGTGTGACAAAGGCAGTTTTTTCTTTGGCAACCTCCGTCAAGGGTACCTGCCAGCTTTTATGCGGAGTGGGTTGTTGTTCCAATGCCTCTTTGGCTACGTCCAACAAACCACGAGGATGTCTGCCATATAGCAATTCGAAGGGTGAGAACCCTGTAGAGGCCTGGGGCACCTCTTGCACTGCAAACATGAGATAGGGCAGAAGAAGGTCCCAATCCTTTCCATCTTTGGACACCACCCTTTTTAACATGTTTTTTTTTTGTTTGTTATACCTTTAAAACATTCCGACCGTTTGTAGATGGTACACGGACGTCTGTAACTGTTTAATACGCAGTAACTTACAGAGTTCTCTCATGACCTTGGACATAAAAAGGGTCCCCTGGTCAGTCAGGACCTCTTTAGGTAACCCCACTCGGGAGAACATTTCCATTAGTTCTTTAGCTATAAGTCTCGCCGATGTATGTCCCAGTGGCACTGCCTCCAGGTACCGAGTGGCGTAATAAAGGACAACCACGATGGGTTGATGTCCCCTAGTGGACTTCGGTACTGGGCCTACTAGGTCCATAGCGATTCGCTCAAACGGTACCTCGATGATCGGGAGAGGCACCAAGGGACTGCAAAAAAGGTGCTGGGGGCTAGTTGCCTGGCAGGTCGGGCAAGACTTACAGAACTCGTCCACCTCCTTAAACACACTGGGCCATTAAAACCGTTGAGGATCTGGTCCTGTGTTTTCTACATTCCCAGATGACCCCCGAGAACATGCTGGTGGGCTAACTCTAACACGAGTTTGCGATAAGCCTGGGGCACCACCAACTGTTCAATGGATTCACCTCGCAGCTGATTTACCCGATACAACATATCCTGATGAACCACAAAACAGGGGAACACCGACTCTGCCCCTGGTTGTTGTGGTTTACCATCTACTATTAATACATTTTCCCAGGCTCGGGATAGGGTTGAGTCCCGGTGCTGGGCGGTACCAAAATTTTCCCCGGAGACATTGAGGTCTGCCAGCTCAGGACCCGGTGGCAAATCCTCCATGTCTCCCACCATCACACATAGCGGAGTTGTCTCTTCCATCGAAGTGGCAGTCACCCCTACTGCTGGCCCTTCGGACTCAGGTTCACAGGGTTCTGGTCTCCCCCCTGAGCCGGGCCATTCTGCTAGGGTTACCCCTGTCTCATGGGTATTAGTCACTCTCGTAACCGGCCACAGTGCCGGGAAGCCCGGGAAGTCTCCCCCTATAATAAGTTCATAGTGTAGGTTGGTTGCGACAGCCACCTCGTGAGTCCACCTGCCGGAAACCGTGGACGAAGACACATAGCAGTAGGATAGTCTTTTAAGTCCCCATGTATACACATGACTCCGACCTTACAGCCGGTGTACTCAGCGGAGCGTACCAGGGAAGCCCTTACCAGGGTCACCAGACTCCCTGAGTCCAACAGAGCCTCCGCTGGAGTGTCTCCCACCTCCACCTGGCACAGGTGGTTCAGAGACTCCGGAGAACCCACGGCACACAGTTTCCTGGCATATAATGATTGACAGAAGCCATAGTTCGTGTCCATGGGTTCCCCCTGCTGTGGACAGTCCGCTCGAAGATGGCCAGGCTCCCAACACCACCAGCAGACCATTGGAGCGGGGTCCACAGGGGCCACATCCCGGGCAGGTTTGGTGGGCACCAGTCGCCGGGTCCGGGGCAGAGGGACATGGGATTTGAGTGCCCCCTCCCAAAAGAACCCCCCTGTAAGGTCCGGGTAGCTTCATAGCGCTCCACCAGGTCGACCATCTCTAGCACATTACCTGGAGAGACCTGGCCAATCCATTGCTGAAGAGGGGGTGGCAGAGCCCTCCAGAACCTGTCTGCTAGCAACCGGTCCAGCATAGCAGTGGGGCTCAGCACGTCAGGTTGTAGCCACTTTTGCAACAGGTTGAGCAGGTTATAATACTGGGGTCTCATGGGCTCAGCCGGGTTGAACTCCCACTGATGCACCCGCTAGGCCCGGACCAGCACATTCACCCCCAGTCTTGCCAAAATATCCCCCTTAACCTTTGGGTAGTCAGCCGCTTGATCATCTGGCAAATCGAAATACACGCGCTGAGACTCTGATGCCAGGAAAGGAGCAACGACCTCAGCCCACTGGTCCGGGGGCAGCCTTTCCCTGGTGGCCACTTTCTCATACATCGCCAGGTATGTTTCGATGTCATCTGTGGGTGTCATCTTAGGGATCGCTGCACGGACTGCTTTCCGGGCATCATGGACGCTTGGGGTTGCTCCTGCTGTTTGTAAAGCCATCACGTGTTGTAGCAGTAACTGGTTGGTCTCTTGCTGCTGCTTATTAGCCTCGCGTTGCTGCAGGTTGGTTTCTCGCTGCTGCAGATTAGCCTTCAAAACAGCCTCCATTTTGTCCCGTGACACAGGTTTAAATCTAGCAGATTTGATAAACGACATACACTCGTGTGCAAACCAAAAATATTTTGGCGATCACGCCAGCCTCACTGCACTTGCCCGCATCCTCCACCAATTGAAGGGATTTGATCTGGTAGGCAGGGTAAGCAGACGCAATACAAAGGCAAGACCACGGTTAAAAAACTAAAGTCCAATGTTTATTCACACAGAAAAAAAAAGAAAAGAAAAACAATGCTTTACAGGGTCCTCATGTTAGTACCCAAAGAGTTCCCAAAATAACATAAATCACCTGGCAGACCACATCAGGCTTTAGGGTGAGCAGGCGGCTCTCATGCAGCTCTCAGCCTTGCAGTATGGCGGATCTCCTCAGTTCCCAAAAACACAGAGCTTCCACATCTCCACTATCACTTGGAGGATCATACTACACCCAGCTGAGCTGCTGGCTGGGTTTTTAAACCCCAGCCCAAAACCTGTCCTGGACGTAGGGAACAGCCACCCACCCTGCTCTTTGGCTGCTCCGAATAAGAACCGGCCCGGATTGGCTTTACAGCCACACTAAGTAAAACAGTGTCAGCGAGCACTAGCTGCCTCTGACACACATTACCGGTTCTTATCTCACCGAGGCCAGGAACCTCGATGGCACGTACCGTCCATCAATGACGGACCCTTGCGCCTTCCTACACCGCCTAATGTACCTCCAACCACAAGTTCTTTTCTGTCAGGTGAATGCCTAATTTTTGGGGTCTGTCTTGGCTTACAGTAAAATTTTTAGCCAGTGACCGCCTAATTTACATCCAGGCACATAATCACAAGTTCTCTTCTGTCAGGTGAATGCCTAATTTTGGGGCCTGTACTCCAGTGGCCTACAGTAAAATTTTTATCCAGTGGCCGCCTAATGTACCTCCAGCCACATCATCACAAGTTCTTTTCTGTCAGGTGAATGCCTAATTTTTGGGGCCTTTAATCCGTCTGATACGCCGATCTATGCATGGCTTCTCGCCTGTCCGCCCACCACTCAAAATCAACCCTAGCCGCTATCCATGCTTCCTTATGACTTGTGGTAGCCAGCTGTAGGAAGTTTGAATAAGCTGTTCTAAGAGCTGTGCTAACTTCCAGGTACTGTCGGGAGACCAATTTGCGCAAATTACTTACATAGCCTATTATCCTCCCTCTCAATACCGCTTTCGCTGTTTCCCAATGAGTCATAAAATCTGATGCACCTGGGGGGTTATCACCTTGAAACTCGAGCCACCAACCTTGTAGGATATCTTTAAAATTTTCGTCTTTGGCCAGGAATGAAGGAAAACGCCAGATAAAGTCTGTTCCCCTTGGGTAGGTATTCTGCAAACATATAGAAACGGGTGAATGATCAGAGATAACCAACTCATGTATCTGAGCTGCGAGGACCCTACATGTTGTACTTGTACAGGTAAATAAATAGTCAATTCGAGACCATGCCTGATGAGCGTGAGAAAAGTGGGTGTATTCCCTATCATACGGGTGCAATAAGCGCCAGATATCATGTAGTCCAGTAGAAGACATGAAAGGTTGCAGGACCATATCCGAGATTCTCTGATCGCTCACTGTCCCATCCGCTCTCCTGATGTCTTCCTGGGTGGAAGCTACCGTGTTAAGATCCCCTCCCACGATCTTATTGGGGGCCCCGTCTAAGTGCAACCAATTCTCTAGGAGAGCATAAAATGACTTGTTATCTCAATTTGGGGCATAAACATTGTGAATGCTGTACTGAGAGCCCTCATGTTTTAACAGCCTGTACCATCTACCATCCTCATCATGGGCCTCAGAAAGTACTTTTCTGGAAAAATTCTTATGAAGCAATGTAAGTACACCAGCTTTGTGATCGTTGGCTGAGGAACCATATACTTGTCCAACCCAGAGCTTCTGCAGTCGGAAAAAATCTTTTTTTCTCAAAATGTGTTTCCTGCAACTATATCAGGTTTTAAACGTTTCAGGTGTCTCAATAATTTTGAAAGTTTTTGGGGAGATCACATTCCCTTCACATTCCAAGAGAGTATTTGCATTGCTGTTCTTGGTTGTCACCGTTCCTCACACAAAGACCCCCAAGGGATAGAGCAGGGAAGGGAAGGAAGGGAAGGAGAGGAACAAAAAACAGGGGAAAACAGGTAACTAAGAATACACTAACTAAGCGAGACTAAGGACGTGACCACAAATATGAAGGCCGGGTATATCAAGGACTTCTCTTTTTTCTACCATGGTGAGCTCCTCGGCGCACCACTAAATGATGTATAACTATGCTAAACCTCGTGGCCCAGGTCTAACTAAACTTCTCAACCGTTAACATCAAACAGTGCCGAACATAAATACATAACACAGTATCAAACCCGATCATATCCCCGAATACCCCTGCCCGCTAAACCAGCACTACATCCCCTATAATGTTAGGAAGAAGCAGCTCATCTATGAGGGGATCTGTCCTGTGAATCAGAATCTCGTCTTCTGACGCTTCTGGATCTTCCTTCAGATCTTCTCAGCAAGCGGCCCCTCCTTTGGCGTCCGGTGAATTTCCTCTGAGATCGTGGCGGCAACCTCCTTGGAGAGCAGGTGGACTCAGGTGGCTCAAGTTCAGGGGCAGATTGAAGAGCCTCTTCCGCCACAGCAGGGGAGTCATAGGTAAAAGTGTCCCCCTGGGCATGATATATCTTGAGTACAGCCAGGAAGAGAAGCTGAAAATGAATATTGTTGCGATATAACTTGGTCCATACTGGGCTGAATGCCTTCCATTTCTTCGCCACCTCTGCAGAGAAATCCTCGAATAACATGACTCTGTGGCCCCTTAGAAAAATCGGACGTTGTCTCCTATGAAAGTTGCGTAACATTGCCACCTTGTCATTAAAATCCAATAACTTAAAGATAACTTGACGTGGCTGTTCATTGCGGGCGGGAGAGGCCATCCTAGTGGTGAGGCCGCTCTGCGCAGTGGGGTCTGGGCCCACTCTGTGAGCTCGTTCAATTCGGCAGAAAAAGTTCAGACCCATGGCTTCCAGTAAATCCGCTCACAGAGTTCTAATAATTCCGACTGTTTGATGGATTCGGGTAGGCCCACCACTCTTAAATTGTTGCGGCGAGATCTGTTCTCTAGGTCCTCTACCTTGCCGCTCAGATGATCAAGGGCCTGTTGTTGGGCTTGGAGAGTGGAGCTTAAGTCCCCAGTGCGAGAGTGGAGGAAGCATACCTCCTGTTTTAAGGTACTCACTTGTAGGCTGTTTTGGCCAACCTCTTCTCGCAGCGAGGTAAGCGAGGCCAGTATGGTGGTTTTCAGGGTCCTTTGTATATCCGGCATGATACGCGAAGCCACTTCCATGGCGACTTTCTTATAATGCAGTGGATCTGAGTCCCCCGGAGTTGTTGTGAGTTCCTGTGAGCCATCACTGAAATAGCAGAGGTTGACTGGCCGCCATCTTGTCTGGACCCGGTGAGAAGGATCCCTGAGATCCCACAGATTTCTGTCCACTCCTCAGCAGGTACCGTTCCATATGACCAGAGTGTGGTATTCTGGGGTCGGTCCCATGTCGCAACAGAGGGTTCTAGCCGACCTGTCGCTTTATAATGACGCTTGTGGTACCACTGTAACTGAGGAGCTCCGCTAGCTGTGTCCTCACATGGTAGCGCCGGAACTGGAAGTAGACCAGCCTTTTGAAGGGAGTCCAATACAGCCTGTACTTTGGGCAGGTGACTTTCCCAGTCGGTACTTTGAATGACAATATCATCCAGGTAAGCCGAGGTGTACTGCCGATGGGGATGAAGCACAATGTCCATTAAACGTTGAAAAGTGGCAGGGGCGCCATGCAGACCGAAGAGTAACACCTTATATTGGTACAGCCCCTCTGGTGTAATGAAGGCAGTTTTCTCTTTGGCAGCCTCCGTCAAGGGCACCTGCCAGTTCCCTTTTTTGAGGTCCAAAACAGAAAAATACCGGGCTTGGCCTAACCTTTCAATAAGCTCATCCACCCGAGGTATGGGATACGAATTGAATTTAGATATTTCGTTCAGCTTACGAAAATCGTTACAAAACCGTAACGTCCTGTCCGGCTTGGGTATTAAGATTATAGGACTGGCCCACTCACTTTTAGACTCCTCGATGACGTCTAGCTGATGCATGAGCTGCACTTCCGCCGAGATGGCTTGTCGCCGAGCCTCGGGTACCCGATATGGCTTTAACCGAACTTTTGCCTGAGGCTCAGTTACAATGTCATGCTGGATTGCGGAAGTGCATCCAGGGAGTCAGCCAGTTTAGAGGAGAAGCTGTCAGCAATTTTTACTGTGGTAACCGCTTCCCTTGCATCAGACATAGGAGCCGGAACCTCTTCCCCTAGAAAACTCGGGCGCGGGCTGTCTTCAGTACAGGTCTCCCTATCTTTCCAAGGTTTAAGTAAATTAACATGCTAAACCTGCTCCGACTTCTGCCGCCCTGGCTGGTGTACCTTGCAATTTACCTCTCCAACTTTCTTGAGTACCTCGTAGGGCCCCTGCCATCTTGCCAGGAACTTACTGTCCATGGTCAGTACCAGAACCGGATCACCCGGGTTAAAGATCCGGACCTGAGGCTGCCGATTATAGATCCGACTCTGGGCTCGCTGAGCGGCCTCCATATGCACCCTGACAAGAGGCAAAATGGTCTCTATCCGCTGTTGCATCTTGATAACATACTCCAGTACACTTTTATGCGGAGTGAGTTGCTGTTTCCACGCCTCTTTGGCCACGTCCAACAGACCACAAGGATGAAGAAGGTCCCAATCCTTCCCATCTTTAGACACCACTGTTTTTAACATAGTTTTTAGAGTTTTGTTAAACCTTTCAACCAGACCGTCCGTTTGCGGATGGTACATGGATGTCCGTACCTGATATGCAGCAACTTACAGAGTTCCCTCATGACCTTGGACATAAAAGGGGTCCCCTGGTCAGTCAGAACCTCATTAGGTAACCCCACTTGGGAGAATATCTCTATTAGCTCCTTAGCTATAAGCTTCGCTGATGTATGTCGCAGTGGCACCGCCTCCAGGTACAGAGTCGCGTAGTCCAGGACGACCAAGATATGTTGGTGTCCTCTAGCGGACTTCGGTACTGTGCCTATGAGGTCCATAGTGATTCGCTCAAACGGCACTTCGATGATCGGGAGAGGTACCAAGGGACTGTGGAAACAGTGCTGGGGGCTAGTTGCCTGGCAGGTCGGGCAAGACTTACAGAATTCTTACACCTCCCTAAACACTGGGCCAGTAAAACCTGTGTCTTCTGCATTCCCAGATGACCCCCGAGAACATGCTGGTGGGCTAACTCTAACATGAGTTTGCGACAAGCCTGGGGCACCACCAACTGTTCAATGGATTCACCTCGCAGCTGGTTTACCCGGTACAACATATCCTGATGAACCACAAAACAGGGGAACACCGACTCTGCCCCTGGTTGTTGTGGTTCATATCTACTATTAATACATTTTCCCAGGCTTGGGATAGGGTTGGGTCCCGGTGTTGGGCGGTACCAAAATTATCCCCGGAGACATTGAGGTCTGCCAGCTCAGGACCCGGCGGCAAGTCCTCCATGTCTCCCACCATCACACTTAGCGGGGTTGTCTCACCCTTTTCCACCGAAGTGGCGGTCACCCCTACCGCTGGCCCTTTGGACTCAGGTTCCCAGGGTTCTGGCCTCCCCCCTGAGCCAGGCCACTCTGCTAGGGTTACCCCTGTCTCATGGGTATCAGTCACTTTTGTAGCAGGCCACAGTGCCAGGAAGCCCAGGAAGTCACTCCCCATTATAAGTTCATAGTGGAGATTGGTGGCGACAGCCACAGCGTGGGTCCACCTGCCGACAACCGTGGATAGAGACACCATAGCAGTGGGGTAGTCTTTTAAGTCTCCATGAATACACATGACCCCGACTTTCCAAACAGTATACTCAGTGGACCGTACCAAGGGAGCCCTTGCAGGTTCAGCAGACTCCCTGAATCCAACAGAGCCTCCGCTGGAGTGTCTCCCACCTCCACCTGGGACAGGTGATTCAGAGTCTCTGGGGCACCCGCTGCACATAGCTTCCTAGCATATAACAACTGACGGAAGCCATAGTTCGTGTCCATGGGTTCCACCTGATGTGGACAGTCAGCTCGTACATGGCCAGGCTTCCGACACCGCCAGCAGAAGACTATCGGAGCTGGGTCCACAGGGGGTACATTCCGGGCGGGTTTGGTGGGCACAAACCGCCGGGTCTGGGGTGAAGAGTTACGGGATTTGACTACCCACCTCCCAAAAAAAAAAAAATGTAGGCTTCAGGTAGCCTCATAGCAGTCCACCAGGTCGACCATCTTGAGAGCATTACCTGGAGAGACCTGGCCAATCCATTGAGAGGGGGTGGCAAAGCCCTCCTGAATAGAGTTGAGCGGACACCTGGATAATCGGGTTTGACGGGTTTGGCCGAACTTCACAAAAAAGTTCGGGACCTGAACTTGACACCGATCCTGAACCCCATTGAAGTCAATAAGGACCCGAACTTTTGAGCACTAAAATGGCTCTAAAAATGTCATGGAAAGGGCTAGAGGACTGCAAATGCCAGCAAAATGTGGTTAAGAGCATGGCAAGTGCTCTGCAAACAAATGTGGATAGGGAAATGACTTCAAATAACATAAAATACGTAAAAATTAAAAAATAATAATCTTGATCTAGGAGGACGAGGTCCATATGGAGTAGGAGATTGAGGAGTTGAGGAGGCAGTGGATGTGGTGGTGTAGGTGGAAGTGTGTCGGTGGAGGAGGAGGAGGAGGAGGTAGCCTACTTTGCTTTTTGGTTTTAAATTTTATTTTTAATTTTTTAAATTAGGGTATACCCCAAAACATTGGGAAATATAACCTGTGATAACCCCCTCCAGTCATGCTAAAACAAACGTTCAGACAATACACTGGCTGCAGGGCAGGCCAGCACCTCCAAGGTGTAAAGGGAAAGCTCAGGCCATGTTCCCAATTCGGAGACCCAGTAGTTGCAGGGGGTAGACCCATCAGTCAGTTCGTGTAGGCATGTGCACACATACTGCCCCACCCTGTCGCACGTCCCCGTGATGTTCACAATCCAATTTGATACCTGCTCTATCAACTTTCGATGTTCTTTTCTGCGCCTACCATGTTGATCACTGTTGAGAAAGGGATAGCACATCCAAGGGAGATCAATAGATGAAATTTTATTGTGATCGAGCGGAAATGTGGGAGAAGTTATTAAAACTGAAGAATCAAAGGAAAGGAGGGGGCGCGCGGCAATTACCCACTCCCGATTCGGGGAGGTAGTGACGATAAATAACAATACAGGACTCTTAAGATGCCCTGTTATTGGAATGATTAATAAAAAATTATAGGGAATGTCACTGGGGTATTTAGGATTTGGAAACGTTAGACAGGAGAGGCCCTGCTGCCGCTTTGTTGACGCTAGATAACTTCTGCCTGATCGCACGTCACCGTGACGTCCAAGATCCATTTGGGTATCTTCTCTATCAACTTTTGATGTTCTTTTCTGAGCCTAACATGTTAATCACGGTTATCGGCGAATCAGTGTTCCACGCCGGAGAGGGAGCGTGAGAAAGAGAGACCACATCAAAGGGAGGTTAATTTTTTTAAATTAAATATGATCGAGCGGAAAAGTGGGACAAATTATTGAAGCGCAAATGTGGATAAGTTGTTAAAGTTTAAGCATTGAATGAAAGGAGGGGGCTTGCATAAATTAAAGAAGAATTTTTGAAATGTAATTCACTGTCACCTATGCAGAGCAGGGGTTAGTATACAGCAAAATTTGTAAAATGTCACCTGACAATGTAACAGACGATTTTTAAAAATTTATGTCCTTATCACCTATGCAGAGCAGGGGTTTAATCACTGCAAAAATGGTCAAATGTCACCCAAGAATGTAACAGACAAATTAGTGAAATGTTACCTGTCTACTAGGTAGAGCAGTGGTATATTACACCCAAAAAATTTTGAATTTCACCAGAAAATGTAACAGACAAATTTGTGAAATGTTACCTGTCTACTAGGTAGAGCAAGGGTATATCACACCCAAAAATTGGTGAATTTCACCCAAATATGTAAGACAAATGAATCAAATTTTTTTACCTGTCTACTAGGTATAGCAGTGGTATATCACACCCAAATATTGGTGAATTTCACCCGAAAATGTAACTGACAAATGAGTGAAATGTTTGTACCTGTCTGCTAGGTACAGCCGGGGTATATCACACCCAAAAATTAGTGAATTTTACCCAAAAATGTAACAGACAAATTAGTGAAATTAGATAAAATAAAATAAGTACAGGAGGAGCCAGAGACCTTTCTTGTTTATTGAGGTGTTAACTCCACTGCAGCTCGTGCTTTGCACTTAGATGCCTGGTCATGCAGGTTGTGATCAGGTTGAGAATGTTTATGCCTCGCTTCAGGCTCTGATTGCACAGCATGCAAACCACTTGTGTCTTGTCGTCAGCACAATGTCTGAAGAACTGCCACCCCAGGGAACTCCTTGAAGCTGGCTTTGGTGTGCTCGGTCCCTTGCTGCAGTGGGCAGTAGCAGGCGTACTGTTTAGGGGAATGCCGCTCCGCTTTTGCACCCTGATCCCTCTGTTCTGCTGTGCTGGTGGCTCTGTGCGACCACCGCCTCTTCCTCCAAACTACACAGGTCACTCGTATGACCTTGATTCTATGTGGGGTCGAGGACCTCATCGTCCTCCACATCATCTTCCACCCAGTCTTCACCCCTCCCCTCCTTATCAGTCTGCACACTTTCGAAAGCCCTAGCAGTTGGCACCTGTGTTTCGTCATCATCCAAGACGTACTGCAGTGGTCCTCCCATGTACTCATCTTGAAACATAAGTGGTTGGGCATCGGTGCACTCAATCTCTTCCACTTCTGGGACAGGGCTAGGTGGATGGCCCTGGGAAACCCTGCTAGCAGACTCATCAAAAAGCAGAAGAGACTGATGCATGACTTGGGGCTCAGACTGCTTGACTGATTTGCAAGGGGGTGAGGTAAAAGACTGATGGACATCGGCTGCAGGTACCAACTCTGATCTTTCAGCAGGAGACTGGGTGGGAGACAATGTAAAGGAACTGGAGGCACTGTCAGCGATCCAATGTACTATCGCCTGTACTTGTTCTGGTTTCACTATTCGTACAGCCTCATTAGGCCCGACCAAATACTGCTGCAAACATAGTTTTTTGCCCAAAATGTTTTAGTTTTTTTTATAACAGAATATGACAGCAGTTTAACACTGAGAAATGTAAAGTTATGCACATGGGAAGGAATAATGCAAGTCACCCGTACATACTAAATGGTAAAACACTCGGTAACACTGACATGGAAAAGGATCTAGGAATTTTAATAAACAGCAAACTAAGCTGCAAAAAACAGTGTCAGGCAGCGGCTGCCAAGGCCAATAAGATAATGGGTTGCATCAAAAGGGGCATAGATGCCCGTGATGAGAACATATTCCTACTACTTTACAAATCACTGGTCAGACCACACATGGAGTACTGTGTACAGTTCTGGGCTCCTGTAAACAAGGCAGACATAGCAGAGCTGGAGAGGGTCCAGAGGAGGGCAACTAAAGTAATAACTGGAATGGGGCAACTACAGTACCCTGAAAGATTATCAAAATTAGGGTTATTCACGTTAGAAAAAAGACGACTGAGGGGAGATCTAATTACTATGTATAAATATATCAGGGGGCAGTACAGAGATCTATCCCATCATCTATTTATCCCCAGGACTGTGACTGTGACGAGGGGACATCCTCTGCGTTTGGAGGAAAGAAGGTTTGTACACAAACATAGAAAAGGGTTCTTTACGGTAAGAGCAGTGAGACTATGGAACTCTCTGCCTGAGGAGGTGGTGATGGTGAGTACAATAAAGGAATTCAAGAGGGGCCTGGATGTATTTCTGGAGTGTAATAATATTACAGGCTATAGCTACTAGAGAGGGGTCGTTGATCCAGGGAGTTATTCTGATTGCCTGATTGGAGTCGGGAAGGAATTTTTTATTCCCCTAAAGTGAGGAAAATTGGCTTCTACCTCACAGGGTTTTTTTTGCCTTCCTCTGGATCAACTTGTAGGATGACAGGCCGAACTGGATGGACAAATGTCTTTTTTCGGCCTTATGTACTATGTTACTACTATGTACTATGTTACTATGTTATATAACGCTTGAATTTCACACTGACAATTGCAGCAAGGGCTGCAATATTAAGTACTTTGCCCAAAATGGGTGTTTTTTTAAACCCAGAATATTATTGCTGTATTTCAAGCTTGTATCTCACACTGACAGATGCAGACAAGGCCGCAAATTTTGTATTTTGCCAAAAAAGGGTGTTTTTTTAATAACAGAATATGACAGCAGTATATAACGCTTGAATTTCACACTGACAACTGCAGCAAGGGCTGTAAAATTTAATATTTTGCCCAAAAAGGGTGTTTTTTAAAAACCCTGAAAATTATTGAAGTATTTCTAGCTTGTTTTTAACAATGACAGATGCAGCAAACACCGCAAAATAAGGATTTTGCCCAAAAAGAGTGTTTTTTTAATAACAGAATATGACAGCAGTATATAACGCTTGAATTTCACAGATGCAGCAAGGGCTGTAAAATTGAGAATTTTGCACAAAAATTGTGTTTTTTTTTAAACCAAGAAAACTATTGCTGTATTTCTAGCTTAAATTGCACAATGACTAATACTGCAAAGGCCACAGATGTAGAGTCTTGCCAAAAATGGGTGATTTTTTTTAAACCCAAAATTTAATTGCAGTATTTCAAGCTTTTATTTGACTGTCACAAATGTACATATGCTTTGCTGGTGCACAGAACTTGCATAAAATGGCTGCTGCCACCCAGCCTTTCAAAAAGCGCC
Source organism: Bufo bufo (assembly GCF_905171765.1). Taxonomy (NCBI): domain Eukaryota; kingdom Metazoa; phylum Chordata; class Amphibia; order Anura; family Bufonidae; genus Bufo; species Bufo bufo. The sequence continues at coordinate 59,272,793 of NC_053399.1, forward strand.
ATTAACTCGCCAAACACCGAACCCGAACTTTTACTGAAATGTTTGGGTGTGGGTCCGGGGTCCAAAAATCCTAAAGTTACAGTTCGGGTTCGCTCAACCCTACTCCAGAACATATCAGCCAACAAACGGTCCAGCATAGCAGTGGGGTTTACAACGTCAGGCTGTAGCCACTTTTGCAAGAGGTTAAGTAAGTTATGATACTGGGGTCTCACAGGATTAGCCCCCACTGATGCACCCGCTGGGCCCGGACCAACACATTCACCCCCAGTCTTGCCAGAATCTCACTCTTGACTTTCTGATAGTCGGCCGCTTGATCGTCCGGCAAGTCGAAATACACCCGCTGGTAATCGGATGTCAGGAATGGAGCGACGACCTCATCCCACTGATCTCCAGGTAGATTCTTCCTTGTGGCCACCTTCTCGTACATCGCCAGGTAGTTTTCGACGTCATCTGATGGTGTCATCTTGGGGATCGCCGCACAGACCGCTTTCTGGACATCATGGACACTCTGGGATGCTCCTGTCGTCTGTAAAGACATCACGTGTTGTAACAGCAGCTGGTTTGTTTCTTGCTGGTGTTGGTTAGCCTCCAATAGAGCTTTACAGTCTCCATTTTGTCACGTGACACAGGTTTAAATTTAGCTGGTTTAATCCAGGACATCCAGCCGCACCCGAAAACAAAAATATTTTGGCGTTTACGCCAGCCTCACTGCGTGTTCACGCTTCCTCCACCAATTGTGAGAATTTGCTCTGGTAGGCAGGTTAATCGGACGCAGTACAGAGGCAAAACAAGTTCGTAAATCAGAATGTCAGTGTTTATTCACACAAAAGGCAAAAGAAAAACGACTCATTACAGTCTTGGTGTTAATTCACACAATGAAAAGTCCATAGAACAGACACGTCAACTTGCTAGCCGTTTTATCCCCAGCAGTCCACAGCAGGCTTTAGGGGGCCTGTTTCCCAGCATGCAGCCCTCATGCAGCTTTCAACCTTCCAGTCCAGCACCATACTTCAGATCCCAAAACAGGGACTCAGTTGCTGAGCCCAGCTTCTTATTTAACCGCCTCCGGACCGCCTAACGCAGGATCGCGTTCCGGAGGCGGCAGCCCTGCTCAGAGTCACGCATACACGCGAGATTTCGCGAGATTTCCTGTGAACGCGCGCACAGGATCGGAAGGTAAGCGAGTGGATCTCCAGCCTGCCAGCGGCGATCGTTCGCTGGCAGGCTGGAGATGCGATTTTTTTAACCCCTAACAGGTATGTTAGACGCTGTTTTGATAACAGCGTCTAATATACCTGCTACCTGGTCCTCTGGTGGTCCCTTTTGTTTGGATCGACCACCAGAGGACACAGGCAGCTCTGTAGAAAGTAGCACCAAACACCACTACACTACACCCCCCCTGTCACTTATTAACCCCTGATCACCCCATATAGACTCCCTGATCACCCCCCTGTCATTGATCACCCCCCTGTCATTGATCACCCCCCTGTAAGGCTCCATTCAGACGTCCGTATGATTTTTACGGATCCACTGATACATGGATCGGATCAGCAAAACACATACGAACGTCTGAATGGAGCCTTACAGGGGGGTGATCAATGACGGGAGTGATCACCCCATATAGACTCCCTGATCACCCCCCTGTCATTGATCACCCCCCTGCAAGGCTCCATTCAGATGTCCGTATGTTTTTTACGGATCCACGGATACATGGATCGGATCAGCAAAACACATACGGACATCTGAATGGAGCCTTATAGGGGGGTGATCAAAAACAGGGGGGTGATCACCCCATATAGACTCCCTGATCACCCCCCTGTCATTGATCACCACCCTGTCATTGATCACCCCCCTGCAAGGCTCCATTCAGACGTCCGTATGTTTTTTACGGATACATGGATCGGATCCGCAAAAAACATACGGACATCTGAATGGAGCCTTATAGGGGGGTGATCAATGACAGGGGGGTGATCACCCCATATAAACTCCCTGATCACACCCCTGTCATTGATCACCCCCCTGTCATTGATCATTCCCCTGCAAGGCTCCATTCAGACGTCCGTATGTTTTTTACGGATCCACGGATACATGGATCGGATCCGCAAAACACATACGGACATCTGAATGGAGCCTTATAGGGGGGTGATCAATGACAGGGGGTGATCACCCCATACAGACTCCCTGATCACCCCCCTGTCATTGATCACCCCCCTGTCATTGATCACCCCCCTGCAAGACTCCATTCAGACGTCTGTATGTTTTTTACGGATCCACGGATACATGGATCGGATCCGCAAAACACATACGGACATCTGAATGGAGCCTTATAGAGGGGGGATCAATGACAGGGGGGTGATCACCCCATATAGACTCCTTGATCACCTTCCTGTCATTGATCACCCCCCTGTCATTGATCACCCCCCTGTAAGGCTCCATTCAGACGTCCGTATGTGTTTTGCGGATCCGATCCATGTATCCGTGGATCTGTAATAAACATACGGATATCTGAATGGAGCCTTACAGGGGGGTGATCAATGACAGGGGGGTGATCACCCCATATAGACTCCATTAACACCCCTGTCATTGATCACCCCCCTGTAAGGCTCCATTCATACGTCCGTATGTGTTTTGCGGATCGGATCCATGTATCCGTGGATCTGTAAAAAACATACGGACGTCTGAATGGAGCCTTACAGGGGGGTGATCAATGACAGGGGGGTGATCACCCCATATAGACTCCGTGATCACCCCCCTGTCATTGATCACCCCCCCGTAAGATCCATTCAGACGTCCGTATGTTTTTTACGGATCCACGGATACATGGATCGGATCCGCAAAACACATACGGACATCTGAATGGAGCCTTATAGGGGGGTGATCAATGACAGGGGGGTGATCACCCCATACAGACTCCCTGATCACCCCCCTGTCATTGATCACCCCCCTGTCATTGATCACCCCCCTGCAAGGCTCCATTCAGACGTCCGTATGTTTTTTACGGATCCACGGATACATGGCTCGGATCCGCAAAACACATACGGACATCTGAATGGAGCCTTATAGAGGGGGGATCAATGACAGGGGGGTGATCACCCCATATAGACTCCTTGATCACCTTCCTGTCATTGATCACCCCCCTGTCATTGATCACCCCCCTGTAAGGCTCCATTCAGACGTCCGTATGTGTTTTGCGGATCCGATACATGTATCCGTGGATCTGTAAAAAACATACGGACGTCTGAATGGAGCCTTACAGGGGGGTGATCAATGACAGGGGGGTGATCACCCCATATAGACTCCGTGATCACCCCCGTGTCATTGATCACCCCCCTGTAAGGCTCCATTCATACGTCCGTATGTGTTTTGCGGATCGGATCCATGTATCCGTGGATCTGTAAAAAACATACGGACGTCTGAATGGAGCCTTACCGGGGGGTGATCAATGACAGGGACAGGGGGGTGATCACCCCATATAGACTCCGTGATCACCCCCCTGTTATTGATCACCCCCCTGTAAGGCTCCATTCAGACATTTTTTTGGCCCAAGTTAGCGGAAATGTATTATTTTATTTTTTTTCTTACAAAGTCTCATATTCCACTAACTTGTGTCAAAAAATAAAATCTCACATGAACTCACCATACCCCTCACGGAATCCAAATGTGTAAAATTTTTTAGACATTTATATTCCAGACTTCTCACGCTTTAGGGCCCCTAAAATGCCAGGGCAGTATAAATACCCCACATGTGACCCCATTTCGGAAAGAAGACACCCCAAGGTATTCCGTGAGGGGCATATTGAGTCCATGAAAGATTGAAATTTTTGTCCCAAGGTAGCGGAAAGGGAGACTTTGTGAGAAAAAAAAAATTCTATGAACTCGTCATGCCCCTCATTGAATACCTTGGGGTGTCTTCTTTCCAAAATGGGGTCACATGTGGGGTATTTATACTGCCCTGGCATTTTAGGGGCCCTAAAGCGTGAGAAGAAGTCTGGGATCCAAATGTCTAAAAATGCCCTCCTAAAAGGAATGTGGGCCCCTTTGCGCATCTAGGCTGCAAAAAAATGTCACACATCTGGTATTGCCGTACTCAAGAGAAGTTGGGCAATGTGTTTTGGGGTGTCATTTTACATTTACCCATGCTGGGTGAGATAAATATCTTGGTGAAATGCCAACTTTGTATAAAAAATGGGAAAAGTTGTCTTTTGCCGAGATATTTCTCTCACTCAGCATGAGTATATGTAAAAAGACACCCCAAAACACATGTGTGACACTTTTTTGCAGGCTAGGTGGGCAAAGGGGCCCACATTCCAAAGAGCACCTTTCGGATTTCACCGGCCATTTTTTACAGATTTTGATTTCAAACTACTTCTCACGCATTCGGGCCCCTAAAATGCCAGGGCAGTATAACTACCCCACAAGTGACCCCATTTCGGAAAGAAGACACCCCCAGGTATTTCGTGATGGGCATAGTGAGTTCATGGAAGTTTTTATTTTTGTCACAAGTTAGTGGAATATGAGACTTTGTAAGAAAAAAAATTTATAAAAAAATCATCATTTTCCGCTAACTTGTGACAAAAAATAAAAAATTCTAGGAACTCGCCATGCCCCTCACGGAATACCTTGGGGTGTCTTCTTTGCAAAATGGGGTCACTTGTGGGGTAGTTATACTGCCCTGGCATTCTAGGGGCCCTAATGTGTGGTAAGTAGTTTGAAATCCAAATGTTTAAAAAATGACCTGTGAAATTCTAAAGGTGCTCTTTGCACTTAGGCAGCAAAAAAAGTGTCACACATGTGGTATTGACGTTCTCAGGAGAAGTTGGGCAATGTGTTTTGGGGTGTCATTTTACATATACCCATGCTGGGTGAGATAAATATCTTGGTCAAATGCCAATTTTGTATAAAAAAATGGGAAAAGTTGTCTTTTGCCAAGATATTTCTCTCACCCACATGGGTATATGTAAAATGACACCCCAAAAAACATTGCCCAACTTCTCCTGAGTACAGCAATACCACATGTGTGACACTTTTTTGCAGCCTAGGTGGGCAAAGGGGCCCACATTCCAAAGAGCACCTTTAGGATTTCACATGTCATTTTTTAAACATTTTGATTTCAAACTACTTACCACACATTAGGGCCCCTAGAATTCCAGGGCAGTATAACTACCGCACAAGTGACCCCATTTTGGAAAGAAGACACCCCAAGGTATTCCGTGAGGGGCATGGCGAGTTCCTAGAATTTTTTATTTTTTGTCACAAGTTAGCGGAAAATGATGATTTTTTTATTAATTTTTTTTTCGGATTTCACCAGCCATTATTTACAGATTTTAATTTCAAACTACTTTGCACGCATTTGGGCCCCTAAAATGCCAGGGCAGTATAACTACCCCACAAGTGACCACATTTTGGAAATAAGACACCCCAAGGTATTTCGTGATGGGCATAGTGAGTTCATCGAAGTTTTTATTTTTGTCACAAGTTAGTGGAATATGAGACTTTGTAAGGAAAAAAAAATAATAAATCATCATTTTCCGCTAACTTGTGACAAAAAATAAAAAGTTCTATGAACTCACTATGCCCATCAGCGAATACCTTAGGGTGTCTACTTTCCGAAAAGGGGTCAATTGTGGGGTGTTTGTACTGTCTGGCCATTGTAGAACCTCAGGAAACATGACAGGTGCTCAGAAAGTCAGAGCTGCTTCAAAAAGCGGAAATTCACATTTTTATACCATAGTTTGTAAACGCTATAACTTTTACCCAAACCATTTTTTTTTTTACCCAAACATTTTTTTTTATCAAAGACATGTAGAACAATAAATTTAGAGAAAAATTTATATATGGATGTCGTTTTTTTTGCTAAATTTTACAACTGAAAGTGAAAAATGACATTTTTTTGCAATAAAATCGTTAAATTTCGATTAATAACAAAAAAAGTTAAAATGTCAGCAGCAATGAAATACCACCAAATGAAAGCTCTATTAGTGAGAAGAAAAGGAGGTAAAATTCATTTGGGTGGTAAGTTGCATGACCGAGCAATAAACGGTGAAAGTAGTGTAGTGCAGAAGTTTAAAAAGTGGCCTGGTCATTAAGGGTGTTTAAGCTAGGGGGGCTGAAGTGGTTAAAGGACAGCCAGGTGCTGCCAAAACCCGGACCGCCACTTAAACTCCGGTCCGGTATTTGATCTCACCTAGCTGGAAATCAGCCCAGCCACCCATGTTGAGAGGAAAATACCTGCCTTCCCAAACAAAACCCCTTGCTATGTCACAGTGGGTAAGTAACTGTCTCAGTGATAGAAAACAGAGGGTGGGTATTAATGGTACATACTCTTCATTATATTTATTAATGATCTTGTAGAAGGCTTGTGTAAGCCATGTACCGGGGTAGGCTCCCCAGGATAAAGCGAAGCCGCGAACGAAGAAAGCAACTCTGACACCAGCTTTTGCAAAAATTGAATTTTACTAACACGTGATAATAAACACAACCACAGATGCTGGGAACAAAAAATAAGTTTACATACACCCAGCCCAAAGGCTAGGACCCCTGTGTTGCACAGCACGGCGCCCCTGATGGATGCCAGCGGAAATTTAGCAGTAATTTATCTATTGGGGGGGCACAACTAAAACTGTCTCGCTGTACCTATTATTAGCTTGAAAAAAACACGAACAATTGGTTGGGTGTTTAGTACAGGCTGGCCTATGCTGCAACACAACAGCTCACAATCTTACCGTGCTCTATATTATTCTGCCTCCCATAACTAGTCTGGTAGCACGTGCCCGATTATCTCTCCTGGGCAAAACGCTGAACTGGATAGAGTTTGTGGGGGTGTTTATCAGCTCTCAAATGTGCAATGTCCCCATTGGCGTTAGGGGGGGGGCAAACAGGGCAATTGCTCCGGGCCCCCATCCCTAAATAGGGCCCCCTGCTGAGCTGCCCAGACACATGTGGAAAAGAGCTGGTGGCCGCCACTGAGAAGAGCACAGACAACACAGCAAGGAGCAATGGTTTCTGGTCTCCCGCCCACTGTAGCCCGCAGGGTCCTTATGCTGTAGTGAAGAGCTGGGTGCTGCATCCATAGCATCGGCTCCATAGCATTCAGGCAGACCTTGGCCACGCCCCCTTCCTCTCTCTCTCTCTCTCTCTCTCACCAAGGCCCTGCACTGTGAATGTGATCGCCTCCTCTGCTCCCCTGGTTTACTGGTGAGTTCAGAATGTCACCCTCTAATGACCTGACATACAGTTGCAAGAAAAAGTATGTGAACCCTTTGGAATGATATGGATTTCTGCACAAAATGGTCATAAAATGTGATCTGATCTTTATCTAAGTCACAACTATAGACAATCACAGTCTGCTTAAACTAATAACACACAAAGAATTAAATGTTACCATGTTTTTATTGAAAAAAAACATGTAAAACATTCACAGTGCAGGTGGAAAAAGTATGTAAACCACTAGACTAATGACATCTCCAAGAGCTAATTGGAGTGAGGTGTCAGCCAACTGGAGTCCAATCAATGAGATGAGATTGGAGTTGTTGGTTACAGCTGCCCTGCCCTATAAAAAACACACACCAGTTCTGGGTTTGCTTTTCACAAGAAGCATTGCCTGATGTGAATGATGCCTCGCACAAAAGAGCTCTCAGAAGACCTACGATTAAGAATTGTTGACTTGCATAAAGCTGGAAAGGGTTATAAAAGTATCTCCAAAAGCCTTGCTGTTCATCAGTCCACGGTAAGACAAATTGTCTATAAATGGAGAAAGTTCAGCACTGCTGCTACTCTCCCTAGGAGTGCCCGTCCTGTAAAGATGACTGCAAGAGCACAGCGGAGACTGCTCAGTGAGGTGAAGAAGAATCCTAGAGTGTCAGCTAAAGACTTACAAAACTCTCTGGCATATGCTAACATCCCTGTTAGCGAATCTACAATACGTAAAACACTAAACAAGAATGGATTTCATGGGAGGATACCACAGAGGAAACCACTGCTGTCCAAAAAAAACGTTGCTGCACGTTTACAGTTTGCACAAGAGCACCTGGATGTTCCACAGCAGTACTACCAAAATATTCTGTGGACAGATGAAACCAAAGTGGAGTTGTTTGGAAAAAACACACAACACTATGTGTGGAGAAAAAGGGCATCATGGTTTGGGGCTGCTTTGCCGCGTCAGTGCCTGGACGGATTGCTATCATCGAAGGAAAAATGAATTCCCAAGTTTATCAAGACATTTTGCAGGAGAACTTAAGGCCATCTGTCCACCAGCTGAAGCTCAACAGAAGATGGGTGTTGCAGCAGGACAACGACCCAAAGCATAGAAGAAAATCAACAACAGAATGGCTTAAACAGAAGAAAATATGCCTTCTGGAGTGGCCCAGTCAGAGTCCTGACCTCAACCCGATTGAGATGCTGTGGCATGACCTCAAGAAAGCGATTCACACCAGACATCCAAAGAATATTGCTGAACTGAAACAGTTCTGTAAAGAGGAATGGTCAAGAAATACTCCTGACCGTTGTGCACGTCTGATCTGCAACTACAGGAAACGTTTGGTTGAAGTTATTGCTGCCAAAGGAGGTTCAACCAGTTATTAAATCGAAAGGTTCACATACTTTTTCCACCTGCACTGTGAATGTTTACATGGTGTGTTCAATAAAAACATGGTAACATTTAATTCTTTGTGTGTTATTAGTTTAAGCAGAATGTGATTGTCTATTGTTGTGACTTAGATGAAGATCAGATCACATTTTATGACCAATTTGTGCAGAAATCAATATCATTCCAAAGGGTTCACATACTTTTTCTTGCAACTGTATGTACTGCTGGCCCCTCTCTTCTCTCTGGGCTGCAATAAATGACAAGGGCTGCTTGTTGGCAGACATAACCTGATAGGTACAGCTGGACAGTCCAAACTCCGGACTAACAGGAAGGGAGATAGCCTGCAGAGCATATACAGGACCCCCCCTTCCCCCCACTGTAGCTGTATTTTTAACTATTTTCTTGCTTGAAAACAGTTGTCTAAATATAATGTAATATTTATAATGTATCTAATGCTTGTCTATCTCACAAATATCTTTATTTCTGCATCCTCTATCTACCCATATACACTCACCTAAAGAATTATTAGGAACACCTGTTCTATTTCTCATTAATGCAATTATCTAGTCAACCAATCACATGGCAGTTGCTTCAATGCATTTAGGGGGGTGGTCCTGGTCAAGACAATCTCCTGAACTCCAAACTGAATGTCAGAATGGGAAAGAAAGGTGATTTAAGCAATTTTGAGCGTGGCATGATTGTTGGTGCCAGACGGGCCGGTCTGAGTATTTCACAATCTGCTCAGTTACTGGGATTTTCACGCCCAACCATTTCTAGGGTTTACAAAGAATGGTGTGAAAAGGGAAAAACATCCAGTATGCGGCAGTCCTGTGGGCAAAAATGCCTTGTGGATGCTAGAGGTCAGAGGAGAATGGGCCGACTGATTCAAGCTGATAGAAGAGCAACGTTGACTGAAATAACCACTCGTTACAACCGTGGTATGCAGCAAAGCATTTGTGAAGCCACAACACGCACAACCTTGAGGCGAATGGGCTACAACAGCAGAAGACCCCACCGGGTACCACTCATCTCCACTACAAATAGGAAAAAGAGGCTATAATTTGCACGAGCTCACCAAAATTGGACTGTTGAAGACTGGAAAAATGTTGCCTGGTCTGATGAGTCTCAATTTCTGTTGAGACATTCAAATGGTAGAGTCCGAATTTGGCGTAAACAGAATGAGAACATGTATCCATCCTCTGATGGCTACTTCCAGCAGGATAATGCACCATGTCACAAAGCTCGAATCATTTCAAATTGGTTTCTTGAACATGACAATGAGTTCACTGTACTAAAATGGCCCCCACAGTCACCAGATCTCAACCCAATAGAGCATCTTTGGGATGTGGTGGAACGGGAGCTTCGTGCCCTGGATGTGCATCCCTCAAATCTCCATCAACTGCAAGATGCTATCCTATCAATATGGGCCAACATTTCTAAAGAATGCTATCAGCACCTTGTTGAATCAATGCCACGTAGAATTAAGGCAGTTCTGAAGGCAAAAGGGGGTCCAACACCGTATTAGTATGGTGTTCCTAATAATTCTTTAGGTGAGTGTATCTTTATCATCTGTATTTCTCATATCTATCTATCTATCTATCTATCTATCTATCTATCTAATATCTATCTATTTATCTCATATCTATCTATCTATCTATCTATTAGAAGAAAGGCAGCATTCTGACTTCAGTGAAACAAGTGGATTCCTTTACTCACCCAACACTCAATGCCACTGACTGTTTGGGTGAATAAAGAAATCCACTTTTTAATTTTTACTTGCATATATTATTATTTTTCCTATTTCTTTCTATTTGATATTTACTTTTTTACTTTGAATGCAGAGAACACATATCTCCATTTACCTGCTGTCTCTATACACAGAACACTGGTAACAGTGACTATTTTCAGGTGTTTTCTGAATATTTAAGCGAGTTAGGGCTCAAGCACACGTCCTTGTGCTGGCCGGGCCTGTGCCGAAAATTGCGGTCCGCAATGCACGGGCACTGACCGTGAGGCAGCCGCATGTGGATCGCGGACCCATTCACTTCAATGGGGTTCGCGATCCGCATCCGATGGTCCCCACCGCAAAAAAGTAAGTGCATGCGCTACTTTTTTGCGGTGCGGAGGCACGGCCAGAAACACCACGGAAGGGTCTGCATCCGTGATATGGTGAGCATACGGCCGGTGCCTGTATATTGCAGACGAGCAAGGGCCGTCAGCATGAGCCCTTAGGCTAAGTTCACACTTCAGTTATTTCCATCAGTTATTGTGAGCCAAAACCAGATGCAGGTCAAAAACACAGAACAGTAGGGAATCTTTCCATTATACCTTATCTCTGAGTATAATGATCAAAATAACTGACCAAATAACTGAAGTGTGAACAGGCCCTTACCTGCTTCCTGACACTGGCTCTCAGCTCCAGTGCTCTCCGACCTCTGCTCAGGTCCCTGGATGTCATCATCCATTTTGACGCTGCCTGCAACCATTCATGGGCCACGGCGATGACTTCTCCCCTTGCGTCAAGTGAATAAATGTGACTGTTGATACAGTAGAATTTTGGGCCCCGCTTTTAATTTTGCCCAGGGCCACATTTTGTCTAAAACCGGCCCTGCTTTTAGTAATGGAGTCCCTGTAGTACCATAGCAACACTTTAGATCTGACACAAAGCAAAGACCCTAACTAACTAACTACAGGCCTGGTCTAAGTCTCTAGGCGCCAAATTTCAGTGAGATGTGTACACGATCTTACTGACCCGGGTCTACTCTTTATCCACTGATGTCTCTGAACCGAACAACCAGTCTCTCCAGCAAACATGAGGTCCTGCAGAGTATGCAGCTTTTGTTCCTTAGCTCTTGTCAGCCTTCCTGGAAACAATCCTTCTTTCCCTGGACAGGATCTGGGTCTTTGAACAACGATCAGCTTCACTCAGCTGCAGCTGTGGTCACTGAGGGGGTGCTCTTTCTCCTGGATCCATCTGTTTGTCCGCTCACACACAGCTCCTCAGCTCTCAAGATGGCGGCAGCTTCTTCTAGCAAGTTCTCAAAAACCACACCTCTCATGAATATGGAAATATATATGCAGTCAGTCAGCTGTCCCTGGGAAACAGCAGCATCTTGTGGCCAAACAGCAGAACGTCAGTCCAGAACATTTAATTTAATCCACACACAAACAGTGTTCAAACAATGGCAGCCGTTTCTCAATTTCACACTTCTACAGTAAAATATTTTTTTTTCAGATTACACTAAATTGTGTAAAATAACTAACTCAAAAGAGGACAGTATAATGTTACAGATGGATCTGGATAGATTAGAGGTTTGGGCAAAGAAGTGGCAGATGAGATTTAACACTGACAAACGTAAGGTTATGCACATGGGAAGGAATAATGAAATTCACCCGTCCCAATGAAATGGTAAAACACTGGGTAACACTGGCATGAAAAAGAACTTGGGATTTTTAATTGAGAGTAAAAAGGCCATTTGTCAGCAGATTTGCACCTATGACACTGAGTGATCTGTTGCATGTGCACTTGGCAGCTGAAGGCATCTGTGTTGGTCCCATGTTCATATGTACCTGCATTGTAGGGAAACATGATATTTTAATATAATCAAATGAGCCTATAGGAGCAATGGGGGCATTGCCGTTACACCTAATGGCTCAGCTGCAACTGCAGCACCCTCTGCAATTTATTGACAGGGCCACACAGGCATGATCACATTTACACTGCCTGGCCCTGTCAATCAAAGTGGAGAGGGCATAGCAGTTGCAGAGAGCTGGACCTCTAGTGTAACAACGGCCGTATTGCTCCTGTGTATGTTGAAAGTTCATTTTTATGAGCAATGAGGGCACATATAAACATGATACCAACACAGGTGACTTCAGCTGCCAAACACACATACAACAGGTCAGCCAGCTTCTTGGGTACAAATCTGCTGACAGATACCCTTTAACTGTAGCAACCAGTGTCAGGCAGCTGCTCCCAAGGCAACTAAAATTATGGGTTGCTTCAAAAGAGGCACAGATGTAAATGATTCTAGTTCTTGATGTAATGATGACAATCTTAACAAAAAGGAATTTACAATAAAAAAATCAGGGATGGGGTCCCTATAGTAGGAAGCCCTGGTTACTGGATAGAGGCATACTATTCATTTGACAAAGCAAACACATTTAATATACAGACCACAATTAGTAATACATACCTCCCAACATTTTGGATGATCAAAGAGGAACACTTATAGTACATTGTGTGAAAGATCAATTTTTCCTGCATATCTATACACTTCAATAGTTTTCTCTTACAAAATGGCACAAAAACAATCTGAATTGAGAAATGGAAATTTCTAAAATCCCAACTACATCAAATAATAAAATAATATACAAGACGGGCTCAAATATACAGAGAGTAACCAGACAAACACTTTCAGGGGCAATATTGTAAATGTTATAATGCAAATCTAAACCTCAGATCAAAAAGAGGGACATATAAAGGAACAAAGAGGGACAGGGGGACTTGGGTCAAAAAGAGGGACTGTTCCTCCAGGGGGACAGGGGGACTTGGGATGTCTGGTAATATAGTGATTGGGTGGTAGTTACAGTAAATCTGCAGATTTTGTGAATACCCTACTCCAAAGTCCCAACACGTTTCCCAGTTAGGCAATGGTTCATCAGGGGACAATGTGAGACAGCGGTGTACAATACACATTACAAAAACATATACTGTATATATATGGACAAAGTATGTAAACATACAGGGTACAGTATGGTGGTACAGGGTATCAAAGATCAGATAATTAAGAAAAACTCCATACTGGAAAAGAAAGTGGCGTAGGTTGTGGAAACCTCAGATGTACCATCGATATGCAATATAAGATGTGTTTATATGGTAGATTCCAATCTCTAATTGCCAGAGTCATGTGGATGAATAAATACAATCATTACTAAAGGCATACTGGGAGAGGGTAAATTACATAAATGCACTAGTCGAGAACTTACATTAATACATATGCAGGTTGGAAATTTCAGGATAAACAGAGTTGCAGTAACAAGGATCACAAGGTAGGCCATAAGGCTCCTCGGACACCCACTGTGGAATACCAAGATTATATAAGGTAAGTAAAATTACTAGGGGTGCATATTTGTATAGGGTGAAAAAAATATAAATTGAAAATAGGGGGCACACCAATAAATATAAATAGTCCTGAGAGTGCAAAAGGGTGGTGAAAAATGGTTCAAAATACACCTGACCCAAGGGAGAGTCGCAAAAACCACCCTATACATGCACATCCGACAATAGCCAAGTAATAAAATATATATAAAGTTTATTAAACACACCAACAAACACACATTTAAAAATTGTATACAATATGAACAGCGTGTCGGTGTAAAAATAGGTGTCACCGACACATACAGAGTCCACTGAACGTCCACTGAATAGGGACATACAATATAACCCAGCTATACAAAATGTGCACCTATAAACAACATAAAGAAAATATCAGATAAGGTAAACCCACTAATAAATAAAAGCAGACCACAATAAGGTTGAGTAGCAAGAGCCAAAACCTGTAAAAGCAGCTGGTGCAGTGGACCTGAGTAGATGAGTAACGCCCAGGCATGGGATCCAGCCGGTTCTCTCCGGTTCTGCCGAACCGTTTGTTAAAATTACAGGCGGTTCGCAGGACCGGTGAGAAGCAGGGATCCTGACCCGGTCCTGCAGCTGCGCCTGCACCCCTGTATTTTTCAGCCTGCGGCCGTTACTTACAGTCAGTGAGCGTGGCTGTGTGTGTGTCAGCCAGTCTTCCACAGTGCTGCCGCCCTCCCCCCGCCCCCAGCCTCGCAGTCATGGCAACAAAGGGGAGTGTCTTGAGAGTGAGCAGCGCCGCGAAGCTGCCAGCCCAGAACAGAGAAGGAGAGAGGAGTCCTCTCACTGTCTGCAGAGTGCCCTAGTTGCTGACAGTCCACACCCCACACACAGCCATGAAAGATTGAAGAGCCGGCCCCTAGCCTAACAGAAAGGAGTCTGGACAGGTCAGGACTCAGGACAGCCTGGTTGGTTGAGTGTGATTTGTGTGACACTGACAAGTTGGCATTAAGGAGGGGACACCACCGACCAGGGGCTGAAATTGAAATGTGACAACATAACAAAAATGGAGGGGGCCATGAATCTGTGGGGAGAAGCTATATGAGAAGTTTGAGAACATGGAGGGAGCCATGAATCTGTGGGGAGAAGCTATGTGAGAATATGGAGGGGGCCATGTGGGGAGAAGCAATGTGAGAACATGGAGGGGGCCATGTGGGGAGAAGCAATGTGAGAACATGGAGGGGGCCATGAATCTGTGGGGAGAAGCAATGTGAGAACATGGAGGGGGCCATGTGGGGAGAAGCAATGTGAGAACATGGAGGGGGCCATGTGGGGAGAAGCAATGTGAGAACATGGAGGGGGCCATGTGGGGAGAAGCAATGTGAGAACATGGAGGGGGCCATGTGGGGAGAAGCAATGTGAGAACATGGAGGGGCCATTAATCTGTGGGGAGAAGCAATGTGAGAATATGAAGGGGGCCATGTGGGGAGAAGCAATGTGAGAACATGGAGGGGGCCATGAATCTGTGGGGAGAAGCAATGTGAGAACACAGAGGGGCCATCTGGGGAGAAACAATGTGAGAACACAGAGGGGCCATCTGGGGAGAAACAATGTGAGAACATGGAGGGGCCATGTGGGGAGAAATGTGACATTGAGGGGTGATGGCTGACATGGGGGTCTGATCTGAGGTCTGATTAACAATAGGGGTCTGATTGCTGGTCTGACCTGAGGTGTAATGGAAAAAATGTATTTCTAATTGTTCTCCTCTAAAACCTAGGTGTGTCTTATAAGGCGGAATATAGGTTCCTCAAGCCAGCGATTGTTTGAGGCAGAGAGAAGATAGGAGGACCACACAGAGGAGAAGCCAACTGCTGCTGACGGGACCAGGGCCAGGTGAGCGGCGCGGGAGTGTGTGTTTTGGTTGGGGTGCGCCAAAATGTAGCTTCGCTTTAGTTTGCAAAGCCAACCTGCAGTGTGCTGTCTTCTGCCTCCCCGGTGCTGGCTGGTGACTCGTGACGCGCTGCGTATCCACCGCTGAGTAGGGAACCTGTTGTTAAAAATTTGAATCCCACCCCTGGTAACGCCCAACGCGTATCGCCGGCACAGTCCCTTAAGGAAGCCGGACTGCGTCGGTGATATGCGGCCTGAGCTCCCAGTGTCAGCTAGGGTCGTGTCGTGACCAGCAACCCAGCGGTTTTTGAAAAGTGTTGGGCGTGAATATTTAAATCGCGAATTTTGATCGCAAGTATCGCCACTTTGAGAATTCGCAAAGATTTAGAATATAGTGCTATATATTCATATTTGTGAATATTCTAGATTTTTTTTAATCTTAACCCATGATCCCTCCCTGCTTCTTGCTTGTGGGCCAATGAGAAAGCTGCAATGTCTTTGTCTGAGCTTAGCAACATCCCTAGCAACCAATAGGAAAGTTGCCTACCCCTTACTATATAAGAACCTCCCCAGCAGCCATTTTCTGCAGTTTTTTGCAGTTCTGAGAGAGGCAGTGTCCTGTGCTTTGCTTTGTCATTACATTAGATAGATGGTTAGTTAGTTAGTTAGTTAGTTAGCTTATATATATAATACAGATAGTTAGTGGGAGATAGTCAGTGTAGGTTAGAAAGTGATATAGTGTAGCTCAGGGATCAGCAACCTCCGGCACTCCAGCTGTTGTGAAACTACAATTCCCAGCATGCTCCATTCATTTCTATGAGAGTTCTGAGAAGAGCAGAGCAAGTATGCATGCTGGGAGTTGTAGTTTCACAACACCTGGAGTGCCGGAGGTTGCCTACCCCTGGTGTAGCTGATAGGTTCTGCTGTCCATACATACATGCTACATACATAGTGCTGTGATGTCACAAGTTCACAACAATACTTAGTGCACCAATCAGTAATATGTAGTCAGACCTGCTAAAATGTGAAGTTGCACATATTGCAGCAAAATATGTGTATAATTAATTGCCGAATTTGCGCAATCGTGAATATATTGGAGCACTCTATCTGCATATAAAGCTATTGTGATGTTCTTCCATGCCAACCATTTTCTCCAGTCTCAGAAAACTTCTAGCAGCTTGAAAAATGTAGCAAAAATGACCCACGCCTGTATCAATACGCGCATATTACATTGCCGATTTTTGCAATCAAGAAAATAATTGTGAAATCTCGAATTCATGAATTTATAACGAATATTGGCCCAAATATTCGCAAAATATCGCAAATTTGATTATTTCCCCTGCCGCTCATCACTATTGTTGAATGGTTGACTCGATCTTCAACTTTGTCGCAACTTACATCAGACACCCCCAGCCGAGAGTCAGTGGGTTCGTCAGACACAACCCTTAGTTGGCATGGCCTAGGAGCAGGCCCTGTGTCCTCACCTGTCCTCAATCTGCCTCTATCCTTTCCTCCACTAGGTGGGCAAGTAGTGATAAGAAGAGTAGCGTGGGAGCTGGTGTTGCGAGCGGTCAGGCTCCTGACTCAGAGGCGGTTGAGGAGGACATCAGTGACATTCAGACAGTACTCGATGATGATGTTGTAGCTGATCGCATTTGAGAGCCGGGTGACGAAGGGGCTTCATTTTTTTTCTTTATATAATAATGTAATATTATAAAATCCGGTGTCTCCATGATAAATCTGTAGCGTGGGGGCCCTGTGTGGCTTCTACACCTTTCAAAATAATCCTTCAGGGGGGCGAATAGAGGAAGGGGATTCTCCATGACCTTCCCAGGAGCTTCTGTCGGGCGCAGCGGTTCATCCATATAGTGAGGGGGGAATCCGAAGACCCTCTCCATCTCCATGCACCACAGGATGTCCTCCTTCGCATCCATGATGACAGGGAACTTGTGATGTTTTCCCTGACGAAGAGACCAGGGGCTGATAGTTATGGTTTGAAACTTGATGAACTCTTCCGGGCTCCAAGCAATCTTGAAGCTTTATCTTCTCATTGTCTGTAGCTACTAAAAGCCTGTTCATGCCAGGTAGGTTCCCCCAGAAGTATCTGGCTCGATGAGCAGCCGATACCACACTTGCATCAATCTTGACAGGATTCGTCTCCAGGTGGAGAGAAATTGTTTTTTGGAATGCTTTCTCCATCGCAACCACGTCATCGAATAACCAGAAGATTGGCCGATTCTCTCCTGTCTTAGGCAACACTTCAATTTTTTTATTAAATTTATTAAATATTTAATACTAAATGGAACTAAAACTTAATTAAAATTATGAGAAACTAAACTTAAATTCGCCAATATATTATCCTGATCTTCGATGGAAATTCCCAGACAATCAATTTGCCAAGCCTTTTGTGCCGGAGAACGTGTATTATTAAATCGTGCCGAGCTGAGGTGGCCTCCTCATGCTGCTGCCACCTCCACACTTTGTCGTTGTGCCCCTCTGTGGCCTCCGCATGCTGCTGCCACCTCCACACTTTGTCGTTGTGCCCCTCTGTGGCCTCCGCATGCTGCTGCCACCTCCATAATCTCTCGTCGTTGTGCTACTCTGTGGCCTCCTCATGCTGCTGCCACCTCCACAATCTCTCGTCGTTGTGCTACTCTGTGGCCTCCTCATGCTGCTGCCACCTCCACAATCATTCGTCATTGTGCTACTCTGTGGCCTCCTCATGCTGCTTCCATCTCCACAATCTCTCATTGTCGTGCTACTCTGACCTCCTCATGCTGCTGCCACCTCCAAAATCTCTCGTCGTCATGGTACTCTGTGGCCTCCTCATGCTGCTGACACCTCCAAAATTTGTGGTTGTTGTGCTACTCTGTGGCCTCCTCATGCTGCTGACACTTCCACAATCTATTGTCGTCATGCCACTCTGTGGCCTCCTCAAGCAGGAGTGGGTACAAAACACAGAAGACATGCAAATATTCTGTTAACGTGTCGTCTCTATTTTGGATCCACTCCTGTTTTTTTGGCATTAGCAATACTGATGGATTACTGACCAAATGCTGACCAAGTGAAGGCGGATGCTCCACAGCCAAGATCCGTTTTTTGGGCTTATTGTTCTAAAGGATCAGACGAAGGGCAAAATAATCTGTGACTTCAACACAAACGTACTGCTGACACCCTTGCCACTCTGTGGGGGGCTCTACTTGTTTAAGCGTTTAATAGAACAGGTTCTGTATACATCTATGCTTCTTCTTGGCGCTAACATTAACCTGTAAGGCTGAGTTCATACTTGAGTTATTTGGTCAGTTTTTGGCCCCGTGACTGCCCAAATAAGTGAAGTGTGCAGAGATTCTAAGAGAGACGCCTGTCATCTGCATATCATACAGACTCACAGTATTATTTCACTACCAAAGCAGACTCCCCATGCGCGTTACTGCAAGGCACAGTGTTCTACACCGCTATAAAGGCTCTCCCCAGCCAGGAAATAGTCGTTTTTAATGCAATTCACCGCAAATAAATTCGTATCACACCAAATTTTTCCAAAAAAATTTGGCGAACTGGTGAATCAAATTTGTTAAAATTTTTTCTCATCTCTAAATATACTCAGTATGTAAATATGCTAGCTTAGATGTTTGTGATGGGATAAATATCCCACCTACTACGTCTCCAATGTCGAGGTCCAATTTTAAAATGCCCCATATCCTCAAGAGATACTCTTCCCATAGCTTCAGGAGAACATTCCATGTATTTACAGCTATGCAGCTCTCATGTAGGAACGTCATATCACACTCTTTTGAAATATGTTTTCCACAGCTCTCGCCCCTTGTGTTTGGACATGATCTGCTGATCAGTTTCCAAACATAGGCTGAGGATTAACAGACAGCTGCTGTCCTGAGAGAGGTGATGAAAGATTGAAATGATTCAGTACTTACTCACAGTAAGAATGCTTGAACTAGAGATCAAGATTTCATTGCATCTATTAGCTGCTTACAACATAATGCTAACAACAGCCTGCTTTAGCTCTTGAAAGACAAATACTTTACAGAACTTAAAGGAAATCTGTCATCAGGAAGTTCGCTGTTAGGCTAGGCCCGATGTCATGTAGGGCTCAGCTGGATGTAATGATACCTTTCATTAGGGATGTGTTGCTTCATTCTGGAGAAAAATACTATTAACCCATAGGCAAATGAGCAGTTAAGTGCATTGTGGGTGGGGCCCTAACCACTGTATGCACCCTTATGCCTCCTGCTTATTCTACCTACCCTTCCTTGATTGATAGGGCCAGGTTCCTGCTTAGTCAGTGCAAGGCAAGAAGACTGTGTAGGAACCTGTCCTTGTCAATCAAGAAGGTGAGGGAAGGCTGGCAGAGGAAGAAGGAGGAGCAAGGATGCATAGAGTGGCTTGGGTCTTCACTCAGCTAACGTAAATACTTTTTTGCATATGGATGAAAAGCATTTTTTCTCCAATAGGAAGCAACAGATCACTAAGTAAAATATTTCATTACCTTCAGCTGAGATAGTCCTCTAAGACTCTAAGATAGTGTCCATTCTTTAACTGTGTATTTATTGATGACAGGTTCTCTTTAAGAGAGTTATCTGCTTTCTCCTGAAAATTCTGGCACATGCACTTCCCCAGAAGGATGATTTCACAGGGTTAATTATTATTACAAGAGTTAATGCAATGTTATTGAGTGAAATATTGTGATTTATTGTGTTTTATATGTACTTAATAGCAAAGTATGTAACAGTAAACCGTTAATATATTGGAAGATTGTTTAGGTTACCAGGGTGATGGACTGGGTTTGCTCCTTGGTGATTGGTGAGTCTAGTCGGATCAGAGCAAGAGATTTGTGTGTGTGTGTGAAAACTCCTGGCGTAAGTTCAGAGCACCATAGTCTCTGGGACTTCATCTACCAAAGAAGCATGTCTACTACTAGAATAAATCCCTCTAGAGAGAGGTTAGGAAGGGGGAAAAAGGAGTCATAGAATTAAGTGCCAGGTCCCACTAGGTTAAATCAAGCAATTTATAAACCAAAAGTGCATATGGATTTATAAACTATAGGTGTACATGATATGTACTGATCTTCCAATGGCGAAGGATAGGATCAGTGATTAGTACATGTGACACCTACTGAATTCTCCTGATAAAATAGTTATTCACGCTACTGTGATGTTGAGAATAAAAATGTAATCCATACAATATACGTCATAGGTAAGTATTGGACTTACTTCACTAGGGAAGGGCCTGAAGGATAAACTCAAGACACCAACAGGTCCACCTCCTTTGCTGAGATCGCTTGTAAAATATAAAAAATTGATTTTTAAACTCAGCGTCTTCATCAATAGTTTTTAATAGTAAGCTCAACGTGTTTCGGGGGTTATCACACAAATCCCCCTGTGAAACACATACAGTACAGACCAAAAGTTTGGACACACCTTCTCATTCAAAGAGTTTTATTTATTTTCATGACTATGAAGGCATCAAAACTATGAATTACACATGTGGAATTATATACATAACAAACAAGTGTGAAACAACTGAAAATATGCCATATTCTAGGTTCTTCAAAGTAGCCACCTTTTGCTTTGATTACTGCTTTGCACACTCTTGGCATTCTCTTGATGAGCTTCAAGAGGTAGTCCCCTGAAATGGTCTTCCAACAGTCTTGAAGGAGTTCCCAGAAATGCTTAGCACTTGTTGGCCCTTTTGCCTTCACTCTGCGGTCCAGCTCACCCCAAACCATCTTGATTGGGTTCAGGTCCGGTGACTGTGGAGGCCAGGTCATCTGGCGCAGCACCCCATCACTCTCCTTCATGGTCAAATAGCCCTTACTTTCAAAGTTTTCCCAATTTTTCGGCTGACTGACTGACCTTAAAGTAATGATGGCCACTCGTTTTTCTTTACTTAGCTGCTTTTTTCTTGCCATAATACAAATTCTAACAGTCTATTCAGTAGGACTATCAGCTGTGTATCCACCTGACTTCTCAACGCCACTGATGGTCCCAACCCCATTTATAAGGCAAGAAATCCCACTTATTAAACCTGACAGGGCACACCTGTGAAGTGAAAACCATTTCAGGGGACTACCTCTTGAAGCTCATCAAGAGAATGCCAAGAGTGTGCAAAGCAGTAATCAAAGCAAAAGGTGGCTACTTTGAAGAACCTAGAATATGACATATTTTCAGTTGTTTCACACTTGTTTGTTATGTATATAATTCCACATGTGTTAATTCATAATTTTGATGCCTTTAGTGTGAATCTACAATTTTCATAGTCATGAAAATAAAGAAAACTCTTTGAATGAGAAGGTGTGTCCAAACTTTTGGTCTGTACTGTATGCGTTCCACGTCGGACTAGGAAAATGGAAGTG
Source organism: Bufo bufo (assembly GCF_905171765.1). NCBI lineage: Eukaryota > Metazoa > Chordata > Amphibia > Anura > Bufonidae > Bufo > Bufo bufo. Next base: position 59,294,711 of record NC_053399.1, read on the forward strand.
AAAGTTGAAGTGGAACGCTGTATGCGCTCCACGCCCTTCATTTACAATATAGGTGGAACGCATATGAGTTAGTAGGGGCGGGTCTGAGGTTTATAATTGGAGACCTCGCCAATTAAATCTTGGGGGTGAGAAATGGTCCTTGGAAGTGGGTAAATTTGGAGCGATGAAAAAAAAGGGGGGGGGGAGAAAACCTAAAAGTGGCCATAATTAATCAAAGGTAATAAAGATATACAGTGCTGCCCATAATTATTCATACCCCTGGCAAATTTTGACTTAAAGTTACTTTTATTCAACCAGCACGTAATTTTTTGATGGGAAATTACATAGGTGTCTCCCAAAAGATAATAAGAGGATGTACAAAAGGCATTATTGTGAAAAAAAAACTATTTCTCAGCTTTTATTTACATTTGAGCAAAAATTGTCCAGTCCAAAATTATTCATACCCTTCACAAACTGTCACAGTCTGTGGGAAAATCAAAAGTTCTATACCATTCCAAATAGTCCAAGCTGTTCTAAAGCATCCTAATTACCCCGATTAATTGGAAATAGCTGTTTTAATCAACTTAACAGGTGAAAAACAGCAGCTCTCTGTAGTTGGTTTGTGGACAGTCATGGCTAAGACAAAGGAGCTCAGTGAGGACCTGCGGCTGCGCATTGTAGTTGCTCACAAGTCAGGAAAGGGCTACAAGGCCATTTCTAAATGTTTTCAAGTTCCAGTGGCTACAGTGCAAAGTATAATTAAAAAATAGAAGATGTTCCGCACTGTGGAAAATCTCAGAGGACATGGTCGGAAGCCAAAAGTGACACCTGTGCTGGCCAGGAGGATAGTTAGAGAGGTGAAAAAGAATCCAAGGATCACCACCAAGGCCATCCTGGTGAATCTGGGCTCTGCTGGTGGCAATGTCTCAAGGCAGACAATTCAATGGACACTGCACACTGCTGGGTTCCACGGATGCAGACCAAGGAGGACACCACTTATCCAGATAAGGCACACAAAAGCTCGCTTGGCCTTTGCAAAAGCTCATCTGGACAAAGAAGAAGACTTCTGGTCTTCTGTGTTATGGTCAGATGAAACAAAAATGGAATTGTTTGGTCACAATGATGTTTCCTTCATTTGGCGTAAAAAAGGATAAGCCTTCAACCCAAAGAACACTATCCCCACTGTCAAACATGGTGGTGGGAGCCTAATGCTTTGGGGGTGTTTTTAAGCACATGGACAAGGGAACCTAATCACAGTAAACGGCACCATGAAAAAAGAGCAATACATGAGGATTCTCAACGACAACATCAGGCAGTCTGCAGAGAAACTTGGCCTTGGGCACCAGTGGACATTTCAGCATGACAATGACCCAAAACACACAGCAAAAGTGGTGAAGGAATGGTTACCAGACAACCACATTAACGTTTTGGAGTGGCCCAGCCAGAGTCCAGACTTGAATCCAATTGAGAATCTGTGGAGGGAGCTAAAGATCAGGGTGATGGCAAGAAGTCCCTCCAACCTGAAAGATTTGGAGCTCATTGCTAAAGATGAATAGGCAAAAATACCTGTGGAGATATGCAAAAAGCTGGTCTGCAATTATAGGAAGCGTTTGATTGCTATAATAGCCAATTAAGGCTTTTCTATTGATTATTGAGAAGGGTATGAATGATTTTGGACTGGACACTTTTTGCTCAAATGTAAACAAAAGCTGAGAATTTTTTTTTTTTCCACAATAATGCCTCTTGTACATCGTCTTATTATCTTTTGGGAGACACCTATGTCATTTCCCGTCAAAAAATTACTTGCTGGTTGAATAAAAGTAACTTTAAGTCAAAATTTGCCAGGGGTATGGATAATTGTGGGCAGCACTGTATATCTAAAAAAGATATATAAATATATAGAGATGGCCAGTTCGCAGTGTTCGCCAGTGAACACATGCGATCTGCCATCTTAACTGACAAGTCCGGCGAGGCACAGGTAAGTCCTTACCTGTGCTTGTGCGCGAGCCGGTCTGAAATGAAATGCCGTCTCCGGGAGGAGGCAGTTCCGAGAACAGCCTCCGGGGGCCGTTCTCGGAACAGCCTGCTCCCGGAGACCGCATTTCATTTCAGACCGGCTCGCGCACAGGCACAGCTAAGCACTTACCTGTGCCTCGCCGGACTTGTCAGTTATGATGGCAGATCGCATGTGTTCGCTGGCGAACACTGCAAACTGGCCATCACTGTAAATATATATATATATATATATATATATATAAATGTGTATATATATATATATATATATATATATAAATAATAAAGATATTGTACAAGAACGCTCATGTGTCTTATGTACGGTATATGTGTATATTATGACACAGTGAGGGGAATGGTCTGGAAAAACATGTATTTTCCTCCCAGCGTGTGCTGCTGGGCTGATTTGCAGACAGGTGGGGTCAAATACCGGACTGGATTTTAATTGCCGGTCCGGGTTTTTGACAGCACCTGGCTGTCCTTAAATAGGCAGCTGGGCTCAGCAGCAGGATCTCTGTGTTGGAATCTGAGGCTTGGTGCCAGGTTGGAAGGCTGAGACCCATTGGCCGAGGAAACAGGCCCCCTAAATCCTGCCGTGGACTGCTGGAGGCAGAACTGACATCAAGATGACTTGTCTTATATGAACTTTCCAATTTGTAAGAAGTAACACCAAGATGTACTATCCATTGTGTGTGAAGTAAACACCAAGACTGCATAGTAACGCATTGTTTTGTGCATTTGCCTCAAGTGTGAATAAACACTGAAGTTTTGCGTTAAGAACTTGTCTTTTGCCTCTGCACTGAGTCCGCTTACCCTATCTACCGGAGCGAAACAGCACAATTGGTGGAGGATGCGTGCAAGTGCAGTGAGGCAGGCGTGATCGCCAAAGTATTGTTGTTTTTCATTTTTGCTCCGGGCATGGTTGTATGTCTTGCATTAAACCCGCTAAATTTCAACCCGGGACCCTCAACAAAATAGGCCATAATGAAGGCTCTTGTGGAGGTTAACCAGCAGCAGCGAGAAACCAACCTGCAACAACAGGAGGCTAACAGGCAGCAGCAAAAAACAAACCAGCTGCTGTTACAACACGTGATGGCTATACAGACTGCAGGAACATCCCAAAGCGTCTATGATGTCCGGAAAGTGGTCCGTGCGGCGATCCCCAAGATGACACCCTTAGATGATGTTGAAACCTACCTGGCAATGTATGAAAATGTGGCCACAAGGGAGAAACTCCCCCGAGACCAGTGAGCTGAGGTCGTCGCTCCGTTCCTGGGATCCGATTCTCAGTGGGTGTATTTCGACTTGCCAGAACGATCAAGCGGCCAACTACCAAAAAGTAAAGGGTGAGATTCTGGCAAGACTGGGGGTGAATGTGTTGGTCTGGACCCAGCGGGTACATCAGTGGGGATTTAACCCGGCTGAGCCCGCAAGACCCCAGTATTATGACTTATTTCACCTCTTGCAAAAGTGGCTACAGCCTGATGTGCTGAGTCCCACGGCTATGCTGGATCGACAATTAGCTGATATGTTCTGGAGGCCTTTGCCACCTCCTCTCCAGCACTGGATGCCCTGGAGATGGTGGACCTGGTGGAAGGCTATGAGGCTGCTAAGAATCAACAGGGGGGTTCTTTTGGGAGGGGGGGCAGTCAAACTCTGGAAATCTCCACCCCAGGCCCAGAGATTTGAGCCGATGAAACCCACCTGGGATGTACCCACTATGGGCCTGGCTCCGTTAGTCTGCTGGCAGTGTCAGGAGCCTGGCCATGTAAGGGCTGACTGTCCTCATCGGGTTGAGCTGGTGGACACTAATTGTGGTTACCGTCAGTCGCTATATGCCAGGAAACTGTGTGCCCCGGAATCTCTAGACCACTTGTGCCAGGTGGAAGTGGAAGACACTCAAGTGGAAGACACTCAAGTGGAGTCACTGCTGGACTCAGGGTGCCTGGTGACCCTAGTAAGGGCTCCCCTAGTGCGGTCCACTGAGTATACTGTCCAGAAAGTCGAGATGATGTGTATCCATGGAGACTTAAAAGACTACCCCACCGCGCTGGTGTCTTTAACCACGGTAGCCGGCAGGCGGACCCACGAGGTCGCCACAAATCTACACTAAAAACTCATAATAGGGAGAGACTTTCCGGGCTTCCTTATGGCCGGTTGTGAGAATTACTGATACCCATGAGTCATGGGTAAACCCAGGAGATTGGCCTTGTTCAGGAAGAAGGCAAGAACCCTGGGAACCTGAGACCGAAGGGCCAGCAGTAGGGGTGACGGCCACTTCGGTGGAAGAGGGGGAGACAACCCCACTGAGTGTAATGGTGGGAAATGTTTAGGACTTGCCACCGGGTCCTGAGTCGGCAGACCTCAATGTCTCCGGGGAAAATTTCGGTACAGCACAACACTGGGACCCAAACCTATTCTGAGCCTGGGAGAATGTGGTAATAATTGATGGTGAACCACAACAACCTGGGGCCGAGTCGATGTTTCCCTGTTTTGTGGTTCATCATAATATGCTGTATCGGGTAAATCAGCTGCAGGGTCAACATATTAAACAGTTGGTGGTGCCCCAGGATTATCGCAAGCTCGTGTTAGAGTTAGCCCACCAACATGTTCTCAAGGGTCATCTGGGAATGCAGAAAACACAGGACCGGATATTACAACGGTTTTACTGGCCCAGTGTGTTTAGAGAGGTGGATGAATTTTGCAAGTCTTGCCCGACCTGCCAAACAACTAGCCCCCAGCACCTTTTTTGCAGTCCCTTAGTACCTCTCCCGATCGAGGTATTCGTTTGAGTGAATCACTATGGACATCATAGGTCCAGTACCGAAGTCCGCTAGAGGACACCAACACATCTTGGTCGTCCTAGATTACGCTACTCGGTATCCGGAGGCGGTGCCACTGCGACATACATCGGTCAAACTTATAGCTAAAGAGTTAATGGAGTTGTTTTCCCGAGTGGGGCTACCTAAAGAGGTTCTGACTGACCAGGGGACCCCTTTTATGTCCAAGGTCATGAGGGAACTCTGTAAGTTGCTGCACATCAAACAGCTACGGACATCTGTTTATCATCCACAAACTGATCGCCTGGTAGAAATGTTTAACCAAACATTAAAAAACATGTTAAAAAGAGTGGTGTCTAAGGATGGAAGGACTGGGACCTCCTTCTGCCCTATCTTATGTTCGCAGTACAGTTGTTCCACTTCAGCATACTTCTGTCACCGCCAGCTCTCTGAGAAGCTCTGGCAGATGTTCTTCTGTACCTCTTGCATGATGTTCTTTGTTTTGGTTTCACTTTGTCATCTCTTTTCCTTCTCCCAGCTGTCATCTATTTACACTGATTGTCTCCCTTTATATTCCCTCCCATACTGCCTCACTTTGCGGTTTATACTACTTCCTGGATTGTGTTCACTGCTAAAGGCTGCAACTGCTGGTTCCTCAGATAAGTCTTTTTCCTTCATTTGTGTTTCCGTGCTGGCTTGATTCTAGGGGACCCTGACTCCCACCGTATTAAGTGCAGGGAGCCGGTGGTCATGTCCCCTCACTATTATAGGGTTTTCAGGGGTCACACAGTCTAGGTACGAGGGCATGCAATCATCTATCATAAAGATCTTTGCATGGGCATAGCAGTCAGAGAGCTCTAGGGGTTTTATAGGGCTCACCCATATGTTCCTTAGTTTGGGATCAAGTCAGTCGGATGTTTATTTATAACTTCCAGTTTTCTGCAACACCATCCGTGACAACTTCTCCCCGACAAGCATCCCCGTCACCATGGGAACGCCTGGGGGTTAGAATATACCATCGGATCTGAGTTTTCACGATCTCAGTGAGATTGTGAAAACTCAGATCCGATGGTATATTCTAACTCCCAGGCGTTCCCATGGTGACGGGAACGCTTCTTGAGGAGGAGTATGCCGAAGTGGAAAAACTGTACAGATTGAAAAAAAAAATGACGAATATTCTAAAAAAACAAATATATTCAATATAGTGCTATATATTCGTTTTTTTGAATATTCGCAATATAGCGAATATTCGAAAAAGCGAATGTAGAGCAATTTAGCTAATATAGTGCCATAATCTTATTTGTCTAATAGTTGTAATTTTTTTCTCATCTGAAGTTCAGATTGGAAAAAAAATACGACTATTAAAAAAAAAAGATGATAGCACTATATTAGCTAAATTGCTCTATATTAGTTTTTTTTCTTCAAATATTCGCTATATTGCTATATATTCTTGTTTTAGAATATTACGAATATTCAGAAAAACTAATATAGGACTATATTAGCTATATTGCTCTATATATTAGTTTTTTTGAATATTCGTAATTTTTTTCGTAACTTAAGCAGGGAGGAATCATGACTTCAGATGGAAAAAAATGACGAATGTTCAAAAAAACGAATATACAGTATAGCACTATATTCTATAGTGCTATATATTAGTTTTTGGCCCACGCTTGTATTGATCGCGTAATATTCGCATATTACGCGATCATTACCTTGCCGATTTTTAGAGTACATATTTTTTTTTTTTAACCCCTTAAGGACCGGGCTCATTTTCACCTTAAGGACCAGGCTCATTTTCACCTTAAGGACCAGGCCATTTTTTGCAAATCTGACCAGTGTCACTTTAAGTGCTCATAACTTTAAAACGCTTTGACTTACCCAGGCCGTTCTGAGATTGTTTTTTCGTCACATATTGTACTTCATGACACTGCTAAAATTGGGTCAAAAAAGTTAATTTTTTTGCATAAAAAAATACAATTTTTACCGTAAATTTTGAAAAATTAGCAAATTTCAAATTTTCAGTTTCTCTACCTCTGTAATACATAGTAATACCCCCAAAAATTGTGATGACTTTACATTCCCCATATGTCTACTTCATGCTTGAATTGTTTTGGGAATGATATTTTATTTTTTGGGGATGTTACAAGGCTTAGAAGTTTAGAAGCAAATTTTGAAATTTTCAGAAATCTTCAAAATCCCACTTTTTATGGACCAGTTCAGGTTTGAAGTCATATTGTGAGGCTTAGATAATAGAAACCTCCCAAAAATGACCCCATTCTAGAAACTACACCCCTCAAGGTATTCAAAACTGTTTTTTCAAACTTTGTTAACCCTTTAGGTGTTCCACAAGAGTTAATGGCAGATGGAGAAACAATTTTGAAATTTATATTTTTTGGAAAATTTTCCAATATAATCAATTTTTTCCAGGAGTAAAACAAGGGTTAACTGCCAAACAACACTCAAAATGGGTTGCCCTGATTCTGTAGTTTGCAAAAACACCCCATATGTGGTCGTAAACTACTGTTTGGCCGAACGGTAGCACATAGAAGGAGGGGAACACCATATGGGTTTTGGAAGGCAGATTTGGCAGGACTGGTTTTGTTTATACCATGTCCCATTTGAAGCCCCCTGTTGCACCCCTAGAATAGAAATTTCAAAAAAGTGACTCCATCTAAGAAAGTACACCCCTCAAGGTATTCAAAACTGGGTTTACAAACTTTGTTAACCCTTTAGGTGTTCCACAAGAGTTAATGGCAGATGGAGAAACAATTTTGAAATTTCTATTTTTTGGAAAATTTTCCAATATAATCAATTTTTTCCAGGAGTAAAACAAGGGTTAACTGCCAAACAACACTCAAAATGGGTTGCCCTGATTCTGTAGTTTGCAAAAACACCCCATATGTGGTCGTAAACTACTGTTTGGCCGAACGGTAGCACATAGAAGGAGGGGAACACCATATGGGTTTTGGAAGGCAGATTTGGCAGGACTGGTTTTGTTTATACCATGTCCCATTTGAAGCCCCCTGTTGCACCCCTAGAATAGAAATTTCAAAAAAGTGACTCCATCTAAGAAAGTACACCCCTCAAGGTATTCAAAACTGGGTTTACAAACTTTGTTAACCCTTTAGGTGTTCCACAAGAGTTAATGGCAGATGGAGAAACAATTTTGAAATTTCTATTTTTTGGAAAATTTTCCAATATAATCAATTTTTTCCAGGAGTAAAACAAGGGTTAACTGCCAAACAACACTCAAAATGGGTTGCCCTGATTCTGTAGTTTGCAAAAACACCCCATATGTGGTCGTAAACTACTGTTTGGCCGAACGGTAGCACATAGAAGGAGGGGAACACCATATGGGTTTTGGAAGGCAGATTTGGCAGGACTGGTTTTGTTTATACCATGTCCCATTTGAAGCCCCCTGTTGCACCCCTAGAATAGAAATTTCAAAAAAGTGACTCCATCTAAGAAAGTACACCCCTCAAGGTATTCAAAACTGGGTTTACAAACTTTGTTAACCCTTTAGGTGTTCCACAAGAGTTAATGGCAGATGGAGAAACAATTTTGAAATTTCTATTTTTTGGAAAATTTTCCAATATAATCAATTTTTTCCAGGAGTAAAACAAGGGTTAACTGCCAAACAACACTCAAAATGGGTTGCCCTGATTCTGTAGTTTGCAAAAACACCCCATATGTGGTCGTAAACTACTGTTTGGCCGAACGGTAGCACATAGAAGGAGGGGAACACCATATGGGTTTTGGAAGGCAGATTTGGTAGGACTGGTTTTGTTTATACCATGTCCCATTTGAAGCCCCCTGTTGCACCCCTAGAATAGAAATTTCAAAAAAGTGACTCCATCTAAGAAAGTACACCCCTCAAGGTATTCAAAACTGGGTTTACAAACTTTGTTAACCCTTTAGGTGTTCCACAAGAGTTAATGGCAGATGGAGAAACAATTTTGAAATTTCTATTTTTTGGAAAATTTTCCAATATAATCAATTTTTTCCAGGAGTAAAACAAGGGTTAACTGCCAAACAACACTCAAAATGGGTTGCCCTGATTCTGTAGTTTGCAAAAACACCCCATATGTGGTCGTAAACTACTATTTGGCTAAACGGCAGGACATAGAAGAAGGGGAACGTCATTTTTGGAAGGCAGATTTTGCTGGACTGGTTTATTGACACCATGTACCCTTTCAAGCCCCCTGATGCACCCCTAGAGTAGAAACTCCATAAAAGTGACCCCATCTAGGAAACTACGGGATAAGGTGGTTGTTGTTTTGGGACTATTTTTGGGGTAAATTTGATTTTTGGTTGCTCTATATTAGTCTTTTTTGAGGCAATGTAACAAAAAAATGTAATTCTAAAATTGTTTCTACATTCACTATTTGGTTTTGTGGAACACCTAAAGGGTTAACATAGTTTGTAAAGTAACTTTTGAATACCTTGAGGGGTGTAGTTTCTTAGATGGGGTCACTTTTTTGGAGTTTCTAGTCTAGGCTACATCAGGGGGGGCTTCTAATGGGACATGGTGTCAAAAAAAAAACTGTCCATCAAAATCTGCCTTCCAGAAACCATATGGAGTTCCCTTCGTTCTATGCCCTGCCGTGCGGCTATATAGCCATTTACGACCACATATGGGGTGTTTCTGCAAACTACAGAATCGGGGCAATAAATATTTAGTTTTGTTTGGCTGTTAACCCTTGCTTTATTACCGGCAAAATGGATTCAAATTGAAATTTTGCCCAAAAATTGGTGTTTTGGCACAGTTTTTATTTTATATTTTTAACACCGTTCATCCGAGGCGTTTGGTCAAAAGTTATTTTTATAGCGACGACTTTTACGCACGCGACGATGCCCAATATGTATGGCTCTCAGACTTTGGAGACACTAAGCAGGCATCCTAAAACTGCGGCCCTCCAGATATTGTAAAACTACAATTCCCACCATGCCCTGCTGATGGCTGTAGGTTGTCTGGGCATGCTGGGAGTTATAGTTTTACAACATCTGGAGGGCCGCAGTTTGAGGATGCCTGCTCTAAAACTAATATTTTTTGGGGAAAGAAAAATTGTTTCCGTGTCTCCAAAGTCTGAGAGCCATAGTGTTTTATGTTCTCTAGTGGACTGTTGAGGATTATAAAAATTTAGTACTCCATGGAAGTGTGATACTCCCTGAAGCAATTGATAATGCAGAGGCCCGGATGATCGGGGCAAGTGTCACATTGAGTAGTGGTGTCCTTCCGTATCCCCCTCTTGTGACACACTCTGCACTTTTTTTGGGTTCGTCCCTTCTTTCCAGTATGGGGGACCACACCTGGAAAGTGTTGGCCAGGGACGATCCGGGCGCCTCCAATTCCCGAGGTACTCCGGCCTGCTCTTTCCCGGTCCGAAAAGATCAGGTCTTTGAGGACTGCCTCATAGAACTGGAGGAATGTCCCTGTGCTGCCAGCGCTTCGGGATAGTACAAAAGAGTTGTACATGGCAACCTGTACCAAGTAGACCGCAACTTTTTTGTACCATGCCCGGGTTTTGCGCATGGCGTTATATGGCGTGAGGACTTGATCAGAGAGATCAACTCCTCCCATATACCGATTGTAGTCGACGATACAATCGGGCTTGAGGACCGTTGCCGCGGTACCTCGCACAGGGACAGGGGTGGTGCCGTTACCGTGGATTGTGGACAGCATAAGGACATCCCTCTTGTCCTTATACCTGACCAGCAACAGGTTTCCACTGGTAAGGGCACGGGTCTCACCCCTGGGGATAGGTACCTGGAGGGGGTAGGCAGGGAGGCCGCGTTGATTTTTCCGCACGGTCCCACAAGCGAACGTGGATCTGGCGGCAAGGGACCTGAACAAGGGAATGCTGGTATAAAAGTTATCCACGTACAAGTGGTAACCATTATCCAGCAGTGGGTACATAAGGTCCCACACGAGTTTCCCGCTAACACCCAGAGTGGGGGGACATTCTGGGGGTTCAATACGGGAATCTCGCCCCTCGTACACACGAAATTTGTAAGTGTACCCTGAGGCACTCTCACAAATTTTGTAGAGCTTCACGCCATACCTCGCCCGCTTTGTGGGAATGTATTGGCGGAAACTGAGTCTCCCCTTGAACGCAACGAGAGACTCATCAACCGCGACCTCCCTTCCAGGTACGTAGGCCTGCTGAAATGTGGCCCCAAAGTGATCGATGACCGGCCGTATCTTATACAGCCGGTCATAGGCAGGATCACTTCGGGGGGGACATGCTGCATTATCGGAATAATGCAGACATTTCCGGATGGCCTCAAACCGGTGACGTATCATGACCATACTGTACAGTGGGGTCTGGTAGAGTATGTCCCCACTCCAGTATTGCCTGACACTGGGTTTTTGGACTAGACCCATATGCAGCACGAGGCCCCAAAATGTCCTCATTTCGGCTGCACTGACCGGCGTCCAGCCACCGGGTCTAGCCAAAACTGAGCCTGGGTTTTGAGCGACGAACTGTTGGGCGTACAGATTCGTCTGCTCCACCATCAAATTCACCAGTGAGTTACTGAAAAAAAAACTAAAATAGTCTATTTCAGTAAACCCCACTGTGGGAATCTGGATTCCAGGATTGCCAGCAAAATCCGGAATCTCAGGCTCAAAGTCCACTGGGGGACACCAGCTAAGTTCATCGGCAGGGGGCTCCGGTGGACTTATTTGGTGGGCCGGGAAACCAGTACGAACCCCAGGGCGGCTCGTACTAGGGTGGGCCACAGGATCCCTAGCATGTGGGGCCCCTGGCTCCGCCTGGCGGCGTCTCCGCCGCCTTGGTGGCTCATCGTCATCAGATGATGATGAGGAGGATGCGGATGACAAAAGGAATGTGGGGTCATCCTCATCCTCACTGGGGCTCTCAGAGTCGGAGGCAATCTGGGCGTATGCCTCCTCGGCCGAGAACATCCGGTGGGCCATGGGTGTGTGTGCGTGTAGGTGTGCGTGTGTGGCAAACTTTATTATATGTGCGTGTGTGTGGGGGCAACGGGTGTTCGCGTACTAAAAAGTCCAGGCAAAAAAATGGGCAAGTGTTAGAAAAAAAAAAAGTTAAAACTTGCTGATCAGCGGTACAACGCTGATCAGCGGTCGGTGGGGTGGTGGGGCGGGCGATGCGCTAACAGTGGACGGACGCTAAAAAGTGCCGGCCAGTCAGCGCACGCAGAAAAAAAAAAGTGGTGGTGAGTGGGGGGTGGGGGGTGCTGGTGGGGGGTAGGTGGGGGGGGGAGGCAGGGGGGGGGGGGGGGGAAGTGGCTGGTGGGGGGTGGGTGGGGGGGAAAGTGGCAGGAGGGGTCTGGGTTAGGGTTAGATGGAAGTTTGGAAGTTTGGAATAAAAGTACTTTTTTTTTTTTTTTTCTAACTTACTTTTCCCTTCTTTCCCTGCCTAACGGTGCCTCTCCCTCACTGACCCTAACCTACCTGGGTGGCGATGGGTGCAGGAGGGTGATGGATGCCGATTAGGGGGACACAGGAGCTCGTTCTGGACGGTGCTGCACGGTCAGGGTGCTGGACAGGAAGAGGAGGGGAGAGAGGAGCGCAGGAAGTTTGAATCTCGCGCCTCTCTCCCCTGCACCAATCAGCACCCTGGACAGCGGCATTCAGCACCAGGGCCAGCACCGCCTCTCCAAATCCTCGGACTGCGATAGGTGGTGTATAATTACGCCACCGATCGCAGTCTTTTTCCGGTTCATCGGGTCACAGGACACCCGAATGGACCGGAAACGCAGAAAACCGCAGGTCTGAATTGACCTGCGGTTTTCTGCGATCGCCGATACGGGGGGGTCAAATGACCCCCCCCTGCATTGTTACGGGATGCCGGCTGAATGATTTCAGCCGAAATCCCGTTCCGATTAACCCCTGCGGCGCCGGAGTTCCGATTTTAAGTCAGGACGTACCGGTACGTCCTCGGTCCTTAAGGACTCGGGAAATAGGGCGTACCGGTACGTCCTAGGTCCTTAAGGACTCGGGAAATAGGGCGTACCGGTACGTCCTAGGTCCTTAAGGGGTTTTTTAATATAACGAATATTAGAATTCGCGAATATTTCAACGAATATTCTACAAAATATTTGCTAAATATCGCGAATTTGAATATGACCCCTGCCGCTCATCACTACACAAGAACCCACGAGGGCAACCCATCTCTCCTAAAGATGACACCACCGGAATGGGTCCCTAATTCATTCCAACAGCTAAGCCGTAAGGAAATGTACAGTATTGTATTTTCAGGTTGAACACACTAGAGATGGCCTTGCGGTTCGCCTGGCGGTCGTTTCGTGGCGAACTTTGCTTGTTCGCGATTCGCCGAACATGCGAACATATGGCGATATTCGCACGCGCCATATTTTTTTGCACATCGCCGAACTTTGACCCATGACACATCCATCAGGTGGGATAGGACAGCCAATTGAGATGTTTAAGCACATGGACACCTCACCAAACCTATAACAGAACCCGATCTGGCAGCCATTTTACATTATGTGTTTTGCCAGTGTAGGGAGAGGTTGCATTTTCGAGCAGGGGCAATTAGGGACACCAAACGCTAGCTAATAGGGACACAAAAGTCCTTTTAAGGACTGGTATAGGTGTGCTATTAGTAGGTGTGATATAGACGGGTGTGATATACTTATAATATGCTTTCTAAAATAGAAATTATATTATAGTGTATTTATATTGTGCAGCAGTTGTGTGCGGTTCTGCTGCGATAGAGGGACAAACGCTATTGGAGTAAGTGATTGCAACGGGTGTGATACACCTGTTTCCACCAAATACTGATTGAGGTTTGTCATATATCTTCTTCCACAAAATCCTAATTGAGGGGTGCTTTATACCTGTTTCCACCAAATACTGATTGAGGGGTGCCATATACCTTCTTTCAAAAAATACTGATTGAGGGGTGCTATTGCTACATACCTTCTTCCACCAAATACTGATTGAGGGCTGCGATACACCTGCTTCCACAAAATACTGATTGGGGGCAGCCATATACCTGTTTCCCGCCAAATACTGATTGAGGGGTGCTATATGCCTTCTTCCACCAAATACTGATTGAGGGCTGCGATAAACCGCTTCCACAAAATACTGATTGAGTGGTGCCATATACCTTCTTCCACAAAATCCTGATTGAGGAGTGCTATATACCAGTTTCTGCCAAATACTGATTGAGAGGTGCTATATGCCTTCTTCCACAAAATACAGATTGAGGGGTCCTATTGCTATATATCTTTTTCCACCAAATACTGATTGAGGGCTGCAATACACCTGCTTCCACAAAATACTGATTGAGAGGTGCCATATAACTGTTTCCGCCAAATACTGATTGAGGGGTGCCATATACCTTATTCCACAAAATACTGATTGAGGGGTGCCATATACCTTATTCCACAAAATACTGATTGAGGGGTGCTATTGCTATATACCCTTTTCCACCAAATACTGAATGAGGGCTGCAATATACCTTTCTTCCACAAATACTGCTCTTCTCTACGGACTTAGGCAGAGGGTAATTTAGAAAATGATAGGCAGAGGAAGAGGCAGACCGTTCCACAGGGATGGTAGGAGTCGGGCAGGTGCACCAGGCCAGAGCCTAAGTGGGAAGTTGAAGAAGGCACTGTCGCTTTTTTAACGTGTCAGTGGCCATCTGCAGCCTGTGCTGTCAACGAATAAGTTGCGGTAATCCCAACACTCACCTAGGGACGACCGCCTTAAGAAGGCACCTGGTCTCCTATCACCAAGCCCAGTGGGATCAACGCCGTCAGAACCCACAAAGCCACACTCCCGGCGCTCCATGTCCTGCCTCTTCTCCTTCTCCTCCACATTCCACCGTGCCGTTGTCGCGTTCATCTGGCACAAAGCAGGCTTCTGTGGCCCAAATGTTCGAGCGTAAAAAAAAGATGACGCCGAATAATCCTTACGCCTTCTTTCTGGAGCGTGCATTGCATCATGTCATTGATGAAGTCATCGAGAAGCAGGAGCTGGAAGGTGAGGAAGTTGCAATGCTGAATGAATTCCCAAGGGGGGCTACTCCATCTGAGACAAGTCAGCAGGAGTCTGAAGAGGAGTCAGAGGAGGACGGTGCCTGGGGGAGGAGGAGGAGCAAGAAGAGCAGGCTTTAAATTTTTCGGGGACCCCTGGTGTTGTCCGTGGCTGGGGGGAGGAAACCGAGGACGACATTCTCCTGGGTGATGAGCAGGAGCCAGGCCGCTCCACCGCTACCAATTTAGTGCAAATGGGGGCCTTCATGCTCCAGTGTTTGAAGAGGGACCCCTATATAAAAAGCATAAAGGGCAAGGACCAGTACTGGGTAACAATGTACTTAGAACCCCGGTACAAACACAAAATGGCAGACATGTTAGCATCACAGAGAGCTGTCAGAATGAAGCATTTTCAGGCCTTGCTGCGAGAAATGCTGAATTCTGCTCTTGCGGGCACTGGCAGAGGAATTTCCACCCACAGTGAAACAGATGTGGGTACCAATCCTACCGCGCCTGCAAAAAGAGGGCAGTTTGAAGATGTGATGTTCACTTCGGATGTGAGATCATTCTTGCAGCCAATCCATCGACAGCCGCCCTCCGGATCTAGCCTCAGGGAACGCCTAGACTGACAGGTGTCCAACTACATCGGGTTAACAGCCGATGTGGACGCTCTGAGAAGCGAGAAACCCTTGGACTACTGGGTTTGCAGGCTTGACCTGTGGCCTGAGCTGGCACAATTTGCCATGTAACTCTTGGCTTCCCCCTCGTCGAGTGTCCTGTCTGAAAGGACGTTCAGCCACCACCCAGAAAAGAATGGTCCTTGCCTTATGTATATACAGCGGCCTAAAAGGCATTTTATGTCAGGTGAATGCCTAATTTTTGGGGCCTATACTGGCCAGTTACATATTTATCCTGTGACCGCCTAATGTACCTCCAGCCACAGAATCCAAAGTTCTTCGCTGTCACGTGAATGCCTATCGGCTAATGGCCGACAGTAACATAACTATCCTGTGACCGCCTAAAGTACCTCCAGCCACAGAATCCAAAGTTTTATGCTGTCAGGTGAATGCCTATTGCCAATTTTTTTGGGCCTGTACTGGCCGACTGTTAAATTTTTTATCTCTAGCCACATAATCACACCCTTGTCTCACTCCTCAGCCTCTCATTATGGTGGCGTATGAACCGCTTTCACCATTAGGACCTTCTAATGTCACAGGGTCATGTGACTGTGCCCTCCACCCCATACTGTGCCTCTCATCCCGTATTGTGCCCCCTTATGCCCTGCATTGTGCCCTCTTACCACACACTGTGCAGTGCCCCTAGTCATTCCCTGTACTGTGCCCTCTTATACTCTTTATCCCGTCACGGTATGGCAGTGTTATCCAGTCACTGTACAGAGGTGTTATCCGGTCAATGTATGGCAGTGGTATCCAATAACTGGATGGCCATAACTGTATCCCTTTCCCTGCCAACGCCATCCTTTTTTAGACCTGGCATGAGCGGGAAAAATATGCAGATTGCGGTGCTAAGGACCTTTGCGCCACAATCTATGTCAGAAATACGCCTAACATAGACGTATTTCTATATAATAAATGACCACCTAATTTTATTATTATTCGGGGGTAGGGATAATATCTTTATATTATATAGATTGTAGTGTATTATACTATGACCTGTATTTCCCAGTAAAAAATGATCCTTGGGAAACACAGTCCTCATCTTTAACCACCAGGACCAGGTAGCGCTCTGTCAGTACATGGCGGCCTACCCTCTCCACCACACTGCTCTGCTGTGTACTGGTACTTATTCCTACACTAGGGCTGGGTTTACATCCTATTTTTGCCATCCATTAAATGGATACCAAAAATGTATGCGTTAACAGATGCCTCAGACTGATGCCATACAGTGGCGTCCGTTCACCATACAGTTCTATGGTAGAAAAGAAATTTACGTTAACGTATGCATTTTTTTTAATGGACTCTGCAGGATACAAAAATGTGGAGTGCTGCACATTTGTATGCATCAAGCCGATAGGAAACGTGATGTCAACACTCTGGCCAGACAAGGTGACGTCATCACTGATGACGTCAATACGCCCGGTCAGTGCGCTGGTGTAGTCACGTCATATGTCACCCCACGCAAGCTTTTATGCGGTATCTTCAATCAAGATGGGCGCGGTACTGTGTGTAATGAGCTTAACTGAAGGTTTCTCCTTGGTTACTACCATGACATCCTTGACATTCCTGAACATTCTCTCTTTTTTTTTTTGCAAAGGCCTTTTTGAGAAGTCAAGACTTTCTTTGCCTTTATCTTCAGCACTGGCATGATGCTAAATGAATAGGCTTGTCCAGGCCCTGGAAAAAAATTGGTATGGCTGGGCATGGTGTGTGAGTGAAATACTCTCTTACTATGGTTGCCCCTGGTTCCTGTGGTGCGTCTCCATGTGCAGTGTCCTGGAAGCCGAATGCAAAGGGGTTGTGTATAAACTTTATACAATGTGAGTCCTCAAAGGTTGTGTATAGAGAACTATAGGGGAGTATGGCGTTAATTATAAAGCCCTTGTCTCACTTGCTAGTAGGCAGTAGCTAGATGTGGCTGGCTCCATCCTACCTCTTCCAGAAGCTGCTAACAGTCAATGTATGTCGGAGAGTTTGGCTAAACAAATATCTGTGCCCATCCACCACAGCAAGGTGAACTCAATATGGATGAGTTTCTAACTCTCAACCGATCTTTATGCCATTTATGGGCACCTAAATTTAAGGAGAGCGGGACACATAAAAACGCTGTGACTGTTAAAATTGTTACCTCTCTGGGTGAGCAATCCATGACCTGTTGCAGCTGCAAGCTGCGGTTTTGCATCTAGTCTGCGAAACAAAACAGATCTAGCATGAAAATCAATTTAAGTTAATGGTCCTGGATCCAATTTTGTTTTGTTAGCGAAAAATCGGATCAGACGCCGCTTGACTTACATCATAGTGGATCCATTTTGTTTCATTTAGATTTAATACAAGCGGATCCGGCGGAAACAGATGCATTCACAGGTATTAAATAACAGATCAGTTTAAATCTGGTTTGCCACAACGCAAGTGTGAAACAGGCCTAGGGGATTGGTCAGTGATATCAACCAACATAGAGGCTGCCACACCTTTAGAAACATGCTTCAACCTCAAAGCACAAAACCAGAATTAGGGCTTATGCACACAACCGTATGAAAACACGAAACTGCAGAAAAAAAACCGAAGGCAGTCGATGGACGTCCGTGTTGCATCCATTTTTTTGCGGATCCATTGTAACTGTGCCTGTCCTTGTCCACGCAATGGGCAAGAATAGGACATGTTCTATTTTTTTTACTGAACGGACTTGAGGACATACGGGCACAGAAGGCACGCAGAGTATTTTCCTTTTTTTTTTTTTTTGGCCCCATTGAAATGGATGGTTCCACATATTGGCCATAAAAAAGCAGACTGGACATGAACAAAAAATATGTTTGTGTGCATGAGCCCTTAGTCAGTACATCCTGCAGGGTAAAACGAATATGCAGGTCATAGTCATAATTAAAGGGGAAGCAAGGCATAGCAGCATTCTAGAAAGATACAGTATATAATTTATAGAATATAAACTAATACCACATCTAATATACAATCAAGTATGATGAGCTTAGCTAATATAGTTTTAGCACTTAGATTATTTCCACCTGTGTAGAGGGAAGTAGTATAATCGTGCATATACACTCACCTAAAGAATTATTAGGAACACCATACTAATACGGTGTTGGACCCCCTTTTGCCTTCAGAACTGCCTTAATTCTACGTGGCATTGATTCAACAAGGTGCTGATAACATTCTTTAGAAATGTTGGCCCATATTGATAGGATAGCATCTTGCAGTTGATGGAGATTTGAGGGATGCACATCCAGGGCACGAAGCTCCCGTTCCACCACATCCCAAAGATGCTCTATTGGGTTGAGATCTGGTGACTGTGGGGGCCATTTTAGTACAGTGAACTCATTGTCATGTTCAAGAAACCAATTTGAAATGATTCGAGCTTTGTGACATGGTGCATTATCCTGCTGGAAGTAGCCATCAGAGGATGGATACATGTTCTCATTCTGTTTACGCCAAATTCGGACTCATTTGAATGTCTCAACAGAAATCGAGACTCATCAGACCAGGCAACATTTTTCCAGTCTTCAACAGTCCAATTTTGGTGAGCTCGTGCAAATTGTAGCCTCTTTTTCCTATTTGTAGTGGAGATGAGTGGTACCCGGTGGGGTCTTCTGCTGTTGTACCCCATCCGCCTCATGGTTGTGCGTGTTGTGGCTTCACAAATGCTTTGCTTCATACCTCGGTTGTAACGAGTGGTTATTTCAGTCAACGTTGCTCTTCTATCAGCTTGAATCAGTCGGCCCATTCTCCTTTGACCTCTAGCATCCACAAGGCATTTTTGCCCACAGGACTGCCGCATACTGGATGTTTTTCCCTTTTCACACCATTCTTTGTAAACCCTAGAAATGGTTGTGCGTGAAAATCCCAGTAACTGAGCAGACCGGCCCGTCTGGCACCAACAACCATGCCACGCTCAAAATTGCTTAAATCACCTTTCTTTCCCATTCTGACATTCTCTTGAAGCTCATCAAGAGAATGCCAAGAGTGTGCAAAGCAGTAATCAAAGCAAAAGGTGGCTACTTTGAAGAACCTAGAATATGACATATTTTCAGTTGTTTCACACTTGTTTGTTATGTATATAATTCCACATGTGTTAATTCATAGTTTTGATGCCTTCATAGTCATGAAAATAAAGAAAACTCTTTGAATGAGAAGGTGTGTCCAAACTTTTGGTTTGTACTGTATATATATTTACGTATGGGTCCCCTGTATGTGGGCCCAATCGATGTGTGTGTGTGTATATATATTTGTGGTCATGGCTACGGCCAAGAGATCCGAAGAACCCTAGGAAGAGAAACAACGGGAACAACCTAACCTAGCTAGGCGTGTCTTAGCTAACCTGACTAAATGGCTTGTTGTGTGCCCTAAGCCATGATCGTGGGTAGGCCTATAAGTGGGCAAAAACCAAGCCAAGTAGGGTAGAAAAGGAACTCAAATGGCATGTGCAAACTAATCCCCAAGCCAACTGCAAGGCGTCAGGGATCTAGAGCGAAAATTCGGGGTGTATGAGGTAAGACCAGAAGGAGACCTACAACCCATCTTGTGGATGACAAAGCCAGAGACATGATGCTCAATATTGCGAATACTGCCCCAAAGCGGAATGGAGGACCGGGAATATGTTGTGAAATGGATCATGAAAACCAACTGAACCTTGTAAAGTTTTGGTTCTAGTGCGAGTACTGGCAATGCCCTAGACTCAGGAGATCGTGGGACTGAAACCTAACTGCCTAGACTGTGCAGGAATGAGGGCCAAAAAGAACCATGTAGATAGGAAGAGAATCCTTGAATAGTTCCCCAGACAACAGCTATCTGCTAGCCGTGGTCCGCGCGTTGTTCTACTGTGTGCCCCTGAGAATTGTTTTAACGCTTGAGACGTGAAGACCGACCTACTATCTGAATCTACCGTGAGGAAATGCTGGACCTTGTCCAAAACCCGAATCAACCTAGTTGTAGGGAGTCTGAGGTTAGTGTGGCAAGAAGCTACGAAGCCATAATATACAAGATTCTGTCTATGCCCTCCCATGAGTGAGGGAATGCAATTGCAATGAAGCTACCGGCGAAAATGAATTCCTGGACGTGGTAAAAAGGCAAAGACTTTGCGCGGGGACCTGGTTGACAAGATATGATCGACTATGATCAGAGACTGAAATGCTAGAAGGAATTTCCCTACTTGTTCCTCCTCTGGCAGGACCTGAACGAAAGCATGAACAATTAAAGCAAGACGAAATATCTGCATAAGACATGACAATGATGCTGTAGGGCGAACCGGACCAGTTTGAGGTCAAAACATAAAGTGAGCGATCAACATGGATTATTAGGGAAGCAGGTATGTATGTGATACATACGGGCCAAATCAGCCCAGATGCACAGATGGACAACCAACCAGGCAATCAGCCCAGCAGGACTGAAAACAGTCATCGGGCCCCCAAAGCCATGTGGCCCGAAGCTGTCATCGGGCCTCCGAAGCCATGGGGCCGAAGCTGTCATCGGGCCCCCAAAGCCATGGGGCCTAAGCTGTCATCGGGGCCCCGAAGCCATGGGGCCGAAGCTGTCATTGGGCCCCCGAAGCCATGGGGCCGAAGCTGTCGTCGGGCCCCCGAAGCCATGGGGCCAAAGCGGTCGTCGGGCCCCCGAAGCTGTCATCGGGCCCCCGAAGCCATGGGGCCGAAGCTGTCATCGGGCCCCCGAAGCCATGGGGCCGAAGCTGTCATCGGGCCCCCGAAGCCATGGGGCCGAAGCTGTCATCGGGCCCCCGAAGCCATGGGGCCAAAGCGGTCGTCAGGCCCCCAAAGCTGTCATCGGGCCCCCGAAGCCATGGGGCCAAAGCTGTCACCGGGCCCCTGAAGCCATGGGGCCGAAGCTGTCATCGGGCCCCCGAAGCCATGGGGCCGAAGCGGTCATCGGGCCTCCAAAGCCATGGGGCCGAAGCTGTCATCGGGCCCCCGAAGCCATGGGGCTGAAGCGGTCATCGGGCCCCCGAAGCCATGGGGCCGAGTAAAAATTTTTTTTTAGGAAATTATAACTATAATAAGTGACCTGAATAAGGTGCAGGTGAAATTAAACCATGAGCCTGACCGATGTGGCAGGCGATACCGAAGATGAACTACGTGGCACGAGACCTGACCGACGTGGAAGGTGACCCCCAACATGAGTTCAACTGCATGACCTGAAAAGACGAAGGGAAACGTGACAGAAAATGGAGATAATAACGGACATTAACTAAAATGAAACCTAAATAACATAAGCTGGCAAGCAGGTAAAGATGTGAGTCATTCAAAACCAAAAGCATAGCTGCACAGGTGGACAGACAACCATTGGTCAGACTCCTGAAGCCATGGGGCCGAAGCAACCACCAGGGGCCCATGGGGCCGGGCAGCCGCCGGGATGCGAACCTTAAGAATTAAGGACGGCTGGGGAAAAGATTGGGGCTTAACCCGACGGGTTTAGTAATCAACCGGGACTCGATAACCTAGAAAGACAAAGACATGGGGTAAAGCTTCTTAATGAAATGAGGCTGAAATGAACTGCAAGTACTAATCTGTAAAATATAAATGAACAAAAGAAAACTTTTGAAAGGTGTGCCATGGAAAATAGTATCAGATGGCCGTATGACCTACCAATGTTGATGACAATTGTGAAATCTTCTAAGCCAAGAGCCACTCCAGCAAGTCCCTTATGGCGGGAGCCATGCGTGCGAGTTCCTTATGGCGGGAGCCATGCGTGCGAGTCCCTTATGGCGGGAGCCATGCGTGCGAGTCCCTTATGGCGGGAGCCATGCGTGCGAGTCCCTTATGGCGGGAGCCATGCGTGCGAGTCCCTTATGGCGGGAGCCATGCGTGCCAGTCCCTTATGGCGGGAGCCATGCGTGCGAGTCCCTTATGGCGGCAGCCATGCGTGCCAGTCTCTTATGGCGGGAGCCATGCGTGCGAGTCCCTTATGGCGGGAGCCATGCGTGCGAGTCCCTTATGGCAGGAGCCATGCGTGCGAGTCTCTTATGGCGGAAAAAAGTATCAGATGGCCGTGTCAGATGGCCGTGCGAACTACGAATGATGATGCCAGTCGTGAGGTCCTATAAGCGAAAAGCCACTCGTGCGAGCCTCTTATGATTATTTTTATTTTTTTAAATAAACCACTTATGCAGCACCAGAATGCCTTGAGGACTAATAATAACCATGACCCCCTCCAACAGCAAACCTGGGACACTAACCAGCCTACAACCATGTCGTTCCCCTAACAAACAAAACATGAAAAACGGTCATGGGGCCCCCGGAGCCATGAGGCCGGATCAGTCATAGGGGCCACCGAAGCCAGAGGCCCCCAAAGCCAGATGGATTACGTTGCGGTGACGATAAGTAATTAAAATGTAAGCCGGACCTGATGGGATATGCAGCGACTTGAATGATTGGATTGGCTAGAAGGTGGCCTAAGGAACATAACTGCCAACAGGCGTTGAAAATATAGACATTAGAAATCCGAAGCACGTGCATACATAAAACACTAACCACCGCGAACAATAAAACGTAAACATGAAATTGAAACAGAGATGGGAGAAAAACAAGAGCCTGAGGCATTGCAAGTTCGCTAAGAGAAGTCTCTTATCGTGACAAACAAATGAACAGCTTGTGAAAATATAGCAGGAAACTTACTCCTATTGGCCCACCAACCTCCGTTGAGGAGCTGTTTGGTGAACTGGGGCAGGAGACCAATCTGAATGAATACGAACCAGAAGTAAAAGGAGACCAGTCTGAGTGGTTATGAACCAGGATTAAAGAAGACAAAAAAAAAAGTAGGCCTATGGAATGTAACAGACCACCGAGGAAAGGAACGTAAGCCTGAAAAGAACGTAGTTATGTTTGTCGGGAGAGAGGTACCAGAGCGGTGGGTGCAGACTGCCCCGGTGAGATTATTGAGTAAAACCATGAAGTAGCAATGAACAGGAGAATGCAGCTTTGAGTGGGAGCAGAGTACAACACATGATGTAACAACAAATGGGTCAATGGAGCTTTGGATGTGAGTGGTACCTAAAAACATGGTATGGGCGCAGCTCTGAGTATGGGTAGCACATGAAAAGCATGGTATAAAGCAGACGTGTAAATGCAATCTGAAAGTGAGCAGAGTATTGACGTGATGCGAAAGCAGACATGTGAACGCAGCTCTAGTAGTGAATGGAGTATAGGACAAGATGTAAAAGCAGACATGCGGACGCAGCTTTGGATGTGAGCGGAATATTAACTCGATGTGACAGCAGACATGGAAAGCAGCTTTGGTGAGTGGGGTATACGACCTGGTGTAGCAGTAGAAGTGTAAACACAACTCTGGGTATAAGCAGAGCATGAAATTTGGTATAACAGCAGCTCTGGTTGTGAACGAAGCATAACATAGATGTAACAGCGACGTGAATGCAGTTCTTGAAATGGGCACCTGCGAACACACGCCTGTGAGTGAGGCTGTGGCTCGTATATGAAGAGCCTCCGCCCCACCCACAAATGCAGGCTGACTAATCAGCCTTACCAACATATATATATGCCCATATATGCCCCTGTAATTATATGCATGTTTATGTATATATGTTTATGCTGTCCATATTATGCCCCAAGTTGTGTGGGTATATATATATATAGATATGTATGTGTGCCCTAATATTCACATGCATATACATATACAGTGGATATAAAAAGTCTATAAATTTCAGTAAAGACCAACTAGAGCAGCTGAACTTTATTTGGGGTTAATCAGAGGCACTTTAAATGATGGCAGGTGTATGCTGACTCCTATTTAACATGATTTTGAATGTGATTGCTTAATTCTGAACACAGCGACATCCCCAGTTATGAGAGGGTGTGCACATTAACCACATTATTTTAGTTTTTTTTCTGTTTTCCTCCCTCCACCTAAAAGATTTCAGTTTGTTTTTCAATTGAGTTGTACAGTTTATAGGTCACATTAAAGGTGGAAAAAAGTTCTGAAATGATTTATCTTTGTCTCACTTTTTACATCACAGAAACCTGACGTTTTAACAGGGGTGTGTAGACTTTTTATATCCACTGTATATATATCTTATGTGGCCAAGATATCCCCCAGTTACGGGTGCCACCCCCCCTCCCCCAGCTGAGGAATCCTCCTGCAAGCGCATGCCAGATACCGCCTAGATGACTGGACAATTATGTCCAGTTGCAATCACTTCAAAAGACAGAGAATCAATAGAGATCCTCTGCCTTTTGATGATCTCTGGAAGTTATGAGGATCAGAATTGTAATGCAAAGAAAAAATTAATATTTTTCAAAGTTTTTATTTTTATTTTTTTCAATATTAAAACACAAGAAAAACTATATAAATGTGGTACTCTGTAATCATACTGACCCGGAGAATGAAGGCAACAGGTCGTTTTCACCACAAAGAGAACACTTTAAAAATAAAACCCATAAAACTGTGGCATGGAATTGCATTTTTTTTTCCAGCTGTCCACTACATCATATGCAATATTAAGTGGTGCTGTTAGAAATTACAAAGTATCCTGCAAAAAAACAGCCCTCATGTGGCTATGTAAATGGAAAAAATAAAAAAGTTATGACTCTGGGAAAGCAGGGAGTGACAAACTAAAATGCAAAAATGGAAAATCGTCTGGGGCTAAAAGGGTTAAAGGGTGAACCCCAGTGGACTGTCAGGATAACACCTCAGAATTATGTCTGTTAAGGTTCTCATTTATCCAGGTCATGGTATATCTGTAAAGAATAAATCAAGGCAACTGGAAGTACTGTAGATTTTTTGAAAACATTTCACTCGTTCTTCCAACGAGCTTTCTCAATTCTGAGTGACTGTACAAGAATTCTCTGGGAATAAATATGTAACTGAATCAACATCTGGTAATTATAACCAGCATGGGCTCAGAGGTCATTAAACCCAGCATCTGGTCAAAGGTGTTGATTCCATTATCCTAATTGGAGTCAGTAGGTGATAAAGACTTCCCAGAAACTTACAAACGAGTACAAACGAGGTGTGAAGGAGGCCATCTACGTAAAAATGGAAAAGCCAAGCTTGAATAGAGGCGGGGGGTTAGAAATCTATTGTCTGCCACATACAATGCTGTCTTGACACCTTTTTCTGGGAAGTCTTTATCACCTACTGACTCCAATTAGGATAATGGAATCAACACCTTTGACCCCATGTTGGATATAATTACCAGATGTTGATTCAGTTACATATTTATTCCCAGAGAATTCTTGTACAGTCACTCAGAATTGAGAAAGCTCGTTGGAAGAACGAGTGAAACGTTTTCAAAAAATCTACAGTACGTCCAGTTGCCTTGATTTATTCTTTACAGAGATACCTCAGAATTAGCCCAAAGTCAAATCTGTTGTTGGTTGTCACCTTCTGTCGTAACACTGATGAAATCCAACAAAGATACATATCTGATGTTACAGATTTAATTTGACAACTAACAACACATTTGTGTACAATACAATGCAATGCAGGTTTTTTGTCTGTGTGATCCTCATAGTATCTGCTCTTATTACACTCCAAATTATGATAGCTTTAAAAAATTAATTTTGCTACAGTAACTTGTAAAGTATTAATTCACAAAGAATATGGTTACATCTGCTATATTGATTAATTAACATAATTACAGTAAAACAGTAAATTCTAATTCTTTAAACAAGGAGTATCATTGAATCACACTATATTTAATAGTCACCATGAAATGTAATTTGTAATGTTATGATTCATTCCTGATTAGTAGAAGTTCAGCTGTATTAAGTAATTAACTCAAAATAAAGTTCTTAACACTACACACGTCTTAATTAACACTATAGGAATGACTCAAGTAATGATGAAGGTCTGGGTTCGATGGTGAACATCTTTCTATCGTTAAGTTTACAATTAAGTCAAAAATGTGTTTATATCATTTGAAAAAAAGTCATGCACAGCAATAAATCCATAAAAACTCATAATTACTGACTAAAGCACAAAGATCCACAAGCATGTTGACTACTTAATTGCAGACTGGATTATTTGCAAGCAATCTAAGCATATGCCAGAATGTTAATGGCTATCAGTGACAGGCAATGCTCCATCTACACAAAACAAGTTAGAAATTAGAGATCAAAACCTCAGCTAATATGCTTTCAATTCTGACATGTTAGATTTCAATTAATACAGTCATCAGTTTAAGTAAACTTTGAAGATTTCATGTAGATTACTGCTAATGTATACTGCTATTGGGTGCCATTTAGAATATAGAACATTCAGAGACTTGGCTAGTGCAAGAGGGATGCCTTGTCATGACTCTAATATTCAAATATTCGGGCGTGCCTAAAATGTTCAGGGCACAAATAAGGTGCACAATTGGGTAGTATGTTCTATATAGTTTGTGTGGTCAATAGAGCAAAAATGAAGGCTCACCTTAAGGGGTTGTGCAAGAGATAGGCACAACCTTATTGTAGACTTTTTGGTAAAAGAGCTTTAATCACTGGGTATACTGCCGCAGGAATGATTTCTTTAGGATGAGATGCCCAATCTCACCAAGGGATATATAGGAAAAATTGAGTTCCTGCTTAGGCGCAAAACACTGGCATAGGCAATTTGTGAAGTTTCAAGAGTTCTTCTTTATTTCAAAATAGTTAGCACATCCGGAATAAAAGAACTTGTTTCGGGGAATCTCAAGTCTCCTTCATCAGGTTAAAAGGCTAATGATTAGGGATGAGCGAACCCGAACTGTATAGTTCGGGTTCGTACCGAATTTTGGGGTGTCCGTGACACGGACCCGAACCCGAACATTTTCGTAAAAGTCCAGGTTCGGGTTCGGTGTTCGGCGCTTTCTTGGCGCTTTTTGAAAGGCTGCAAAGCAGCCAATCAACAAGCGTCATACTACTTGCCCCAAGAGGCCATCACAGCCTTGCCTACTATTGGCATGGCTGTGATTGGCCAGTGCAGCATGTGACCCAGCCTCTATATAAGCTTGGGTCACGTAGCGCTGCACGTCACTCTGCTGATTCAAGCATAGGGAGAGGTTGCTGCTGCGACGTTAGGGCGAGATTAGGCAGATTAACTCCTCCAAAAGACTTCATTCTGTGATCGATCTGCAGCTGTGGATCATTGAAGTGCTAATATCGACTTGCTCACTTTTTTTAGGCTGCCCAGAGCGTTTTTATATCACTTTTTTCTGGGGTGATCGGCGGCCATTTTGTGGCTTGTGGTGCGCCAGCACAAGCTATCACCAAGTGTATTTAACCATCAATAGTGTGGTTATTTTTCGCTATATCCTACATCAGCTGCAGGCTGAGCCTGTGTCACCGAAGTGCATTTATCCATCAACAGTCTGGTTATTTTTTGGCCATATACTACATCTGGTGCAGGCTGAGCCTGTGTCACCCAAGTGCATTTAACCATCAATAGTGTGGTTATTTTTTGGCCATATACTACATCAGGGGCAAGTTGAGCCTGTCACCCAGCGCCTAAAAAATAGACCTGACATTTCTATTCAACCAAATCTGTACTGTTTTAGCTGGTCAAGTTATTTGTAGTGACCGTAAAAGAACAGTTTTTGTTCTGGGTTGAAAAACTATTCCCAAATTTGCCATTCTCAAAATAACTAGTTTCTGCTATATGAGGCTCCTTGAAATCTATCCCAAAAAGGATATCTTACATTCAAGGTGCTGATAGTGTCATTCAGAAAAACTTAACACACACGCTAGCGTGCAGATACAAGTCTAATTCTGTGAATAAACCTATACCTGTCACACAGCGCAAAAAAAAAACAGGCCTCACATTTCTATTCAACCAAATCTGTACTGTTTTAGCTGGTCAAGTTATTTGTAGTGACCATAAAAGCCCAGTTTTTGTTCTGGGTTGAAAAACTATTCCCAAATTTGCCATTCTCAAAATAACTAGTTTCTGCTATATGAGGCCTACTTGAAATCTATCCCAAAAAGGATATCTTACATTCAAGGTGCTGATAGTGTCATTCAGAAAAACTTAACACACACGCTACCGTGCAGATACAAGTCTAAATCTGTGATTAAACCTATACCTATCACACAGCGCAAAAAAAACAGGCCTCACATTTCTATTCAACCAAATCTGTACGGTTTTAGCTGGTCAAGTTATTTGTAGTGACCGTAAAAGCACAGTTTTTGTTCTGGGTTGAAAAACTATTCCCAAATTTTCCATTCTCAAAATTGTGGTCAACGGGAACAATGAGGAAAACATCTAATAAGGGACGCGGACGCGGACGTGGACATGGTCGTGGTGGTGTTAGTGGACCCTCTGGTGCTGGGAGAGGACGTGGCCGTTCTGCCACAGCCACACGTCCTAGTGAACCAACTACCTCAGGTCCCAGTAGCCAGCAGAATTTACAGCGATATTTGGTGGGGCCCAATGCCGTTCTAAGGATGGTAAGGCCTGAGCAGGTACAGGCATTAGTCAATTGGGTGGCCGACAGTGGATCCAGCACGTTCACATTATCTCCCACCAAGTCTTCTGCAGAAAGCGCACAGATGGCGCATGAAAACCAAGCCCATCGGTCTGTCACATCACCCCCATGCATATCAGGGAAACTGTCTGAGCCTCAAGTTATGCAGCAGTCTCTTATGCTGTTTGAAGACTCTGCTGCCAGGGTTTCCCAAGGGCATCCACCTAGCCCTTCCCCAGCGGTGGAAGAGATAGAATGCACTAACGCACAATCACTTATGTTTCCTGATGATGAGGACATGGGAATACCACCTCAGCACGTCTCTGATGATGACGAAACACAGGTGCCAACTGCTGCTTCTTTCTGCAGTGTGCAGACTGAACAGGAGGTCAGGGAACAAGACTGGGTGGAAGACGTTGCAGGGGACGATGAGGTCCTAGACCACACATGGAATGAAGGTCGTGCCACTGACTTTCACAGTTCGGAGGAAGAGGCAGTGGTGAGACCGAGCCAACAGCGTAGCAAAAGAGGGAGCAGTGGGTAAAATCAGAACACCCGCCGCCAAGAGACTCCGCCTGCTACTGACCGCCGCCATCTGGGACCGAGCACCCCAAAGGCAGCTTCAAGGAGTTCCCTGGCATGGCACTTCTTCAAACAATGTGCTGACGACAAGACCCGAGTGGTTTGCACGCTGTGCCATCAGAGCCTGAAGCGAGGCATTAACGTTCTGAACCTTAGCACAACCTGCATGACCAGGCACCTGCATGCAAAGCATGAACTGCAGTGGAGTAAACACCTTAAAAACAAGGAAGTCACTCAGGCTCCCCCTGCTACCTCTTCTGCTGCTGCCGCCGCCTCGGCCTCTTCCTCCGCCTCTGGAGGAACGTTGGCACCTGCCGCCCAGCAAACATGGGATGTACCACCAACACCACCACCTGCGTCACCAAGCATCCCAACCATGTCACACGACAGCGTTCAGCTCTCCATCTCACAAACATTTGAGAGAAAGCGTAAATTCCGACCTAGCCACCCTCGATCCCTGGCCCTGAATGCCAGAATTTCTAAACTACTGGCCTATGAAATGCTGTCATTTAGGCTGGTGGACACACACAGCTTCAAACAGCTCATGTCACTTGCTGTCCCACAGTATGTTGTTCCCAGCCGGCACTACTTCTCCAAGAGAGCCGTGCCTTCCCTGCACAACCAAGTGTGCACTGCGCAACGCCATCTGTGGCAAGGTCCACCTAACCACAGATACGTGGACCAGTAATATATATCTCCCTAACTGCACACTGGGTAAATGTAGTGGCGGCTGGGCCCCAGGCGGAGAGCTGTTTGGCGCACGTCCTTCCGCCGCCAAGGATCGCAGGACAACATTCTTTGCCTCCTGTCCCCTCCTCCTCCTACTCAGCTTCCTCCTCCTCTTCTTCGACCTGCTCATCCAGTCAGCCACACACCTTCACCACCAACTTCAGCACAGCCCGGGGTAAACGTCAGCGGGCCGTTCTGAAACTCATAAGCTTGGGGGACAGGCCCCACACCGCACAGGAGTTGTTGGGGGGGTATAGAACAACAGACCGACGAGTGGTTGCTGCCGGTGAGCCTCAAGCCCGGCCTGGTGGTGTGCGATAATGGGCGAAATCTCGTTGCAGCTCTGGGACTAGCCGGTTTGACGCACATCCCTTGCCTGGCGCATGTGCTGAATTTAGTGGTGCAGAAGTTCATTCGCAACTACCCCGACATGTCAGAGCTGCTGCATAAAGTGCGGGCCGTCTGTTCGCGCTTCCGGCGTTTACACCCTGCCGCTGCTCGCCTGTCTGTGCTACAGCATAACTTCGGCCTTCCCGCTCACCGCCTCATATGCGACGTGCCCACCAGGTGGAACTCCACCTTGCATATGCTGGACAGACTGTGGGAGCAGCAGCAGGCCATAGTAGAGTTTCAGCTGCAGCACGCACGGGTCAGTCGCACTGCGGATCAGACCCACTTCACCACCAATGACTGGGCCTCCATGCGAGACCTGTGTGCCCTGTTGCGCTGTTTCGGGTACTCCACCAACATGGCCAGTGGCGATGGCGCCGTTATCAGCGTTACAATACCACTTCTATGTCTCCTTGAGAAAACACTTAGGGCGATGATGGAAGAGGAGGTGGCCCAGGAGGAAGAGGAGGAAGAGGGGTCATTTTTAGCACTTTCAGGCCAGTCTCTTCGAAGTGACTCAGAGGGAGGTTTTTTGCAACACCAGAGGCCAGGTACAAATGTGGCCAGACAGGGCCCACTACTGGAGGACGAGGAGGACGAGGATGAGGAGGAGGTGGAGGAGGATGAGGATGAAGCATGTTCACAGCGGGGTGGCACCCAAAGCTCGGGCCCATCACTGGTGCGTGGCTGGGGGGAAACACAGGACGATGACGATACGCCTCCCACAGAGGACAGCTTGTCCTTACCTCTGGGCAGCCTGGCACACATGAGCGACTACATGCTGCAGTGCCTGCGCAACGACAGCAGAGTTGCCCACATTTTAACGTGTGCAGACTACTGGGTTGCCACCCTGCTGGATCCCCGGTACAAAGACAATGTGCCCACCTTACTTCCTACACTGGAGCGTGATAGGAAGATGCACGAGTACAAGCGCACGTTGGTAGACGCGCTACTGAGAGCATTCCCAAATGTCACAGGGGAACCAGTAGAAGCCCAAGGCGAAGGCAGAGGAGGAGCAAGAGGTCGCCAAC
Source organism: Bufo bufo (assembly GCF_905171765.1). NCBI lineage: Eukaryota > Metazoa > Chordata > Amphibia > Anura > Bufonidae > Bufo > Bufo bufo. The sequence continues at coordinate 59,326,278 of NC_053399.1, forward strand.
GCAGCTGTGTCACGGCCAGCTCCTCTGAGGGTAGGGTTAGCATGGCAGAGATGTGGAAAAGTTTTGTCACCACGCCACAGCTAACTGCACCACCACCTGATACGGAACGTGTTAGCAGGAGGCAACATTTCACTAACATGGTGGAACAGTACCTGTGCACACCCCTCCAAGTACTGACTGATGGTTCGGCCCCATTTAACTTCTGGGTCTCCAAATTGTCCACTTGGCCAGAGCTAGCCTTTTATGCCTTGGAGGTGCTGGCCTGCCCGGCGGCCAGCGTTTTGTCTGAACGTGTATTCAGCACGGCAGGGGGCGTCATTACAGACAAACGCAGCCGCCTGTCTACAGCCAATGTGGACAAGCTGACGTTCATAAAAATGAACCAGGCATGGATCCCACAGGACCTGTCCATCCCTTGTGCAGATTAGATATTAACTACCTCCCCTTAACAATATATTATTCTACTCCAAGGCACTTCCTCATTCAATACTATTTTTATTTTCCTCTGTCTGGGTGCCGGGGCCTAAATATGTGACAGTGGCCTGTTCCAGTGGTGGGTGACGTGAAGCCTGATTCTCTGCTATGACATGAAGACAGATTCTGTGCTGACATAAGGCCAGATTCTCTGTTACGGGACCTCTCTCCTCTGTCTGGGTGCCGGGGCCTAAATATGTGACAGTGGCTTGTTCCAGTGGTGGGTGACGTGAAGCCTGATTCTCTGCTATGACATGAAGACAGATTCTGTGCTGACATAAGGCCAGATTCTCTGTTACGGGACCTCTCTCCTCTGTCTGGGTGCTGGGGCCTAAATATGTGACAGTGGCCTGTTCCAGTGGTGGGTGACGTGAAGCCTGAATCTCTGCTATGACATGAAGACTGATTCTGTGCTGACATAAGGCCAGATTCTCTGTTACGGGACCTCTCTCCTCTGCCTGGGTGCCGGGGCCTAAATGTGTGACAGTGGCCTGTTCCAGTGGTGGGTGACGTGAAGCCTGATTCTCTGCTATGACATGAAGACAGATTCTGTGCTGACATAAGGCCAGATTCTCTGTTACGGGACCTCTCTCCTCTGTCTGGGTGCCGGGGCCTAAATATGTGACAGTGGCCTGTTCCAGTGGTGGGTGACGTGAAGCCTGATTCTCTGCTATGACATGAAGACAGATTCTGTGCTGACATAAGGCCAGATTCTCTGTTACGGGACCTCTCTCCTCTGTCTGGGTGCCGGGGCCTAAATATGTGACAGTGGCCTGTTCCAGTGGTGGGTGACGTGAAGCCTGATTCTCTGCTATGACATGAAGACTGATTCTGTGCTGACATAAGGCCAGATTCTCTGTTACGGGACCTCTCTCCTCTGCCTGGGTGCCGGGGCCTAAATGTGTGACAGTGGCCTGTTCCAGTGGTGGGTGACGTGAAGCCTGATTCTCTGCTATGACATGAAGGCTGATTCTGTGCTGACATAAGGCCAGATTCTCTGTTACGGGACCTCTCTCCTCTGTCTGGGTGCCGGGGCCTAAATATGTGACAGTGGCCTGTTCCAGTGGTGGGTGACGTGAAGCCTGATTCTCTGCTATGACATGAAGACTGATTCTGCGCTGACATGAAGCCAGATTCTCTGCTGACATGAAGCCAGATTCTTTGCTATGGCATGAAGAGACTGATTCTCTGCTGACGTGAAGCCAGATTCTCTGCTATGGGACCTCTGTCCAATTGATATTGGTTAATTTTTATTTTTTTTATTTTTATTTTAATTCATTTCCCTATCCACATTTGTTTGCAGGGGATATACCTACATGTTGCTGACTTTTGCAGCCATCAAGCTCTTTCCTGGGCTGTTTTACAGCCTTTTTAGTGCCCAAAAGTTCGGGTCTCCATTGACTTCAATGGGGTTCGGGTTCGGGACGAACTTCGGGTCGGGTTCGGATCCCGAACCCGAACATTTCCGGGAAGTTCGGCCGAACTTCTCAAACCCGAACATCCAGGTGTTCGCTCAACTCTACTAATGATTAATCTTTTAACCTGATGAAGGGGATTTGAGATTCCCCAAAACGCGTTCTTTCATTCCTGATGCGCTAACTACTTTGAAATAAAGAAGACTTCACAAATTGCCTATGCCAGTGTTTTGCGCCGGAACTCAGTTTTTCCTCTAAGGCCTATCATGTCACTAAGAAGACTTTCTCCAGCATGACTTGTTTCTGCAGACCTTCTAGCACTAACCCCTCCATTAACCAGCCTTCCCTATCCTGCTGAAACCCCCAACTATAATTACCTGATAACAAATAGTGCCACACAGACAGAAAAACAATAGTGTTATATAGATAGTGTCCCAAAAAATAATAATACACTCATATTGACTCACATTGTGCAGGTTCTGCTTAGGGATGAGCGGATTTCATTTTTTGAAGTTTGTGTGCGGGTTCGTGTTATGGTATTTACTGAATTTCATTATGGATTCTGTTACCATGGACCATAACGCAATTCCATGATGGAATGCATAATGGAATGCCTTTAGAGGCATTCCGTTATTTATTCCGTCATAATAGAAGTCTATGTCCTGCATAACGGATCTGTCCGCTTTACGTTATGCTGGAGTCCTCTCCTGCATAACGCAAACCGGACGGATCCGTTATGCAGGCCATAGACTTCTATTATGACGGAATAAATAACTAAATGCCTCTAAAGGCGTTATGCATTCCTTCATTGAATTGCGTTATGGTCCATGGTAACGGAATCCATAACGCAATTCTGTAAATACCACAACACGAACCCACACACGAACTTCAAAATATGAAATTCGCTCATCCCTAGTCCTGTTACATGGACCAATTTCTTGTCCCCTCCCTTGCACAGACTGTTCCACATGGTCACCTCTTTACACTGACTGCTCCCCATACCCACCTCTATTATACAGACTAGTCCCACATTCTGCCCCTCTATTTCCATGTCCTACCTCTGTTACACAGATTGCTCCCATTTCTCTCCACGATTCTTATTATAACCTAGACTGCTCCCCATGCTCCCATGTTACACAGAGCTGTTCCCTATGTGCCACACTTTCATACAGACTTCTCCATCCATACAGACTGTTTCTCTTGAGTCTCATCTAAGTGACTCTCCGCTCCGCTGTATGCTAGAACAGTACTTTTGCAACAGGTCTAGTGGACAGACCACACATTTTTCTATAGTGCTAGGGAAAGATGCTTATGTGACAGGAGGAGGACCTATGAAAGGCTGTAATGATGCTGCTTTTTCCTCATTTAGCATTAGATATCACCCACACTAGAGCTTATGCCATCCATCAGGCTGTCCTGGTCCTCTCACACCAATCACTGCTGCCCATTATTTGCATAGCGACTACCAGATAAGGCAAGCATAAATCCTCATATTTGCCTCTAAACCTGCCCCCTCCACAATCTCCTCCAAGAGGGTGTATAGTGAGAAGTGGGGAGGTCACAAGCACATGGAGTAGATCAGGTGGGATATGAACTTAATGGTCATGCTTACGTTTAAAGGGCATCTGCCAGCAGATTTGCACCTATGAAACTGACTGTTACATGTGCACTATGCAGCTGAAGACATCTGTGTTCGTCCCATGTTCATACTGTATGTGCCCACATTGAATAAAGTTTCAACATATGCAAAGGAGCCTCTAGGAGCAATGGGGGCATTGCCGTTACACCAAGAGCTGCATTTTGATGGACATCGCCAGGCAGCGTAAAAGTAATAATTTGCGACAAATTTTATTTCAGCTATGACATGCTGGATACAACTTGTTTTTTTGTAAACTTCTGCACCAACCTTTTTGTCAAGTTCTATATTGTGCATTATTGTGTCACATTCTTAGACAGATTCTGACACATCTGTTGGACAAAAGCTATGCCAGCTCAAAGCTGGTATAAACATTGGTATAAAATTCTAATAGTATAAAGATTTGTGGCACAGACTGTCTTAAGAGAAAAATCACAGATTAATACACATGTAACAATATTGGTCATAAATATTCTGGTAAAAAATAACCCTTCTTTAATATATCTGCCATACTGTGTCTGCAATCGCATCCTGCATGTCTAGGAGCTGCACAAGCACAGATTAAAGCTAAGTAAAGGACAGGAGCAGAGTGAAGTTGGGACAGAAGACCTGGCTAACAAGTGGGCATTATTTTATGAGTAGTGTTGAGCGAGCATGCTCAGCTGAACTGCTGTTCGACTCGACCATCACTATGCTCGGCACATGGCGGTACTCGGCCGAGTACCGCATGTGCTCGAGCGCCATGCTCGAGTCTCCCCCCCGCACGTTTCGCGGCTGCTATGCAACCAATAAATGCGCAGGTAAGTACTGCCCTCACTGTAATGCCAGTAGCCATGTTGGCTACTGGCATTACAGTGATAGTGATGAGCGGCAGATGCCACATTCGATTTCGACAAAATTTGCGAATATTCGATAGAATATTCGTTTCATATTCGTTGAAATCGAATATTCGTCATTATTCTAGTTACCGGGATTAATATTTGATTTAAATAATCGCGTATTGGGATTTTAAATTAAGGATACTTTCCTATTGGTTTGATATCTAGAATTAGCGAAGATGACCAATATGACAAATGAATTCGTCATATTCCTCAAAACGAAGATAGCAAAGTATTCTTCATCTTCGTTTTAGCTACCTATTCGTCAACTTCGCTAATTCTAGCAATCAAATAGGAAAGTTGACTATAGAGACAGCTAAGTTTAATTCGCAATGCGATTATATTACTTTGCTTTTTTTTAAAACAATGGAATAGTTGAATACTTGATTATTATAATGATTCTATTTATAAAAAAAAAAAGCAAAGTAATATAATCGCATAGCGAATTAAACACAGCTGTCTCTATAGTCAACCTTCCTATTTGATTGCTAGAATTAGCGAAGTTGACGAATATGGAGCTAAAACGAAGATGGAGAATACTTTGTTATCTTCGTTTTCAGGAATATGATGAATACATTCGTCATATTCGCTAATTCTACCAAGCCAACCATAATAAACCAGGTCTAAGTTGAAATCGCAATTCGATTAATTCAAGTTATAATAATCGAATTGCGATTTCAACTTAGCACTGCTATATTCCATATTAGGCTAGAATTAACGAATATGGAATATAGCAGTGCTAAGTTGAAATCGCAATTCGATTATTATAACTTGAATTAATCGCATTGCGATTTCAACTTGGACCTGGTTTACTATGGTTGGCTTGGTAGAATTAGCGAATATGACAAATGTATTCGTCATATTTCTCAAAACGAAGATAACAAAGTATTCTCCATCTTCGTTTTAGCTACCTATTCGTCAACTTCGCTAATTCTAGCAATCAAATAGGAAGGTTGACTATAGAGACAGCTGTGTTTTATATTCGCTTTGCGATTATATTACTTTTCTTTTTTTTCTTTTTTTTTTATAAATAGAATCATTATAATAATCAAGTATTTAACTATTCAATTTAAAAAAAAAAAAAAGCTAAGTAATATAATCGCATAACGAATTAAACTTAGCTGTCTCTATAGTCAACTTTCCTATTTGATTGCTAGAATTAGCGAAGTTGACGAATAGGAAGCTAAAACGAAGATGGAGAATACTTCGTTATCTTCGTTTTGAGGAATATGACGAATACATTTGTCATATTCGCTAATTCTACCAAGCCAACCATAGTAAACCAGGTCCAAGTTGAAATCGCAATGCGATTAATTCAAGTTAAAATAATCGAATTGCGATTTCAACTTAGCACTGCTATATTCCATATTCGTTAATTCTAGCCTAATATGGAATATAGCAGTGCTAAGTTGAAATCGCAATTCGATTATTATAACTTGTATTAATCAAATTGCGATTTCAACGTAATTCTCAAATCCGACAGTACATTCTAGTATGGAGAAGTTCCCATGGTGATGGGGATGCTCTATGAGCACGGAAGTCGCCAGAAGCGGCAACGGGCACTGACTGGAGCAGCCAGGAAGCCAGGAATCCTAAGGACAGGTAAGAACTACTTTTAGGAAGTGGGAAAGAAAAAAATATAACAATAAAAAAATATAAATAAAAAAAAGAATATTCGAAATATCGAATTTATAGCACTATATTCAAAATATTCGCAAATTAGCGAAGTGACGATATTCGCTAAAAAAATTCGATATTCGAATATTCGCGCTCAACACTATACAGTGATTGGCTTGCCAGAACACGTCATCGAGTGCTGTATAGCACCCGATGACGCATGTTCGGCTCATTTATAGTAAGGGAGAGCTGCGCTTCGTAAGGAACAGAGAGATTGTAGGGAGTCTGATCGCAATCAATTCAGTAGAAAAACGTTTCAAAGACCCAAATGTCCTTTTAAGGACTATTGTGTGTGGTGGCAGGCTGGCAGTATTTTATAGCTACAGTACAATTTTTTTGCCCAGCATTTTCAATACTTTTAATATAGAGGGTGTCTGCAGTGACTAGTGACATCTGTATTATACCTTCTGTGTGTCAGGGCCAGAGATTGTAGAAATATAACTGAAAAATACTATATTTTTTCCATCATTTTCAATACTTTTCATATAGAGGGTGTCTGGAGTGACTAGAGACATCTGTCCAATATCTTCTGTGTGTCAGGGCCAGAGATTGGAGACATATAACTAAAAAATACTATATTTTTTCCATCATTTTCAATAATTTTCCTATAGAGTGTGTCTGCAGTGACTAGAGACATCTGTCCAATACCTTCTGTGTGTCAGGGCCAGAGATTGGAGAAATATAACTAAAAAAATACTATATTTTTTCCATCATTTAAAAAAAAAAAATCTATAGAGGGTGTCTGCAGTGACTATAGATATCTGTCCAATACCTTTTGTGTGTCAGGGCCAGAGATTGGAGAAATATAACTGAAAAATTCTAAATTTTTCATAATTTTTAATAATTTTTATATAGAGGGTGTCTGCAGTATTTAGAGACATCTGTCCAATACCTTCTGTGTGTCAGGGCCAGAGATTGGAGAAATATAACTATCTATTTTCCTTTTTCCATACTTTTACGTACTTTTCCATATACTGTGCTTGCTGTGAACTGTGACATCCGTGCCACATCTTGTGTGTCAAGCGTGCATATAACATTTAATATGCGCAAGGCGAGCAGTAAGGGACAGGAAAGTGGCCGTGATGCTGATGGATCATGCAGAGGCCGTGGCCCTGGGCGCATTGAAACTGTGCCTGCTGCTAGAGCACAAGAAAAACAATCATCCACTATACCTAGCTTCATGTCCCAGTTTGCAGGGCGTCTCAGGACAAAACTGAAGTCAGACCAGTGCAACCAGGTGGTCGGTTGGATTGCAGCAGATAATGCTTCCAGTCGGTTAAACACCACCCTGTCTTCCACCAAGTCCAGTCTCAGTAGCCAAGAGTCTGGTCAACAGAATCCTCTCCCTGATCCTCCTTCCTCCCACCATGGAGAGTCTGGCCAAACAATTGATCCCACACTCAGAAATTCCGAGGATCTCTTTTCCTCGCAATTACTTGATTTGGCCCTCTCGCCAAGCACACTTGAAGAGGGACATGAGATCTTGTGCCCTGATTCCTAACCTCTTGAGCATCCACAGTCACAAGAACATGACGGTGGGGAATGGCAATTAGTGTTTAATGAGGTGGATGATGATGAGACACAGTTGCCAATGAGTTAACCGCAATTACTGTCTCAAGAGGTTGATGAAGAGAATGATACACAGTTGTCAATCAATGAGGTTGTGGTTAGGTCAACAAATCAAGAGGATCATCAGAATGAGGAAGTGGAAGAGGAGGTGGTGGACGATGAGGTCACTGACCCAACCTGGGAAGGTGGAAAGCCGAGCGAGGACAGCAGTACGGAGGGGGAAGGATCTGCAGCACCGCAAAACAGGTTGAAAGAGGAAGTGGGGTGGCAAAAGGGAGAAGGCGGGCCACACCAAGCAGGCCCACAACTGTTCCACGGAGCACCCCCTTGCGTAAATCTCCCTTGCCAAAGGGTAGGTGTTTGGCAGTATGGAGCTTTTTTGAGGAAAGTGCGGACGACAAAAGAATAGTAGTTTGCAACCTGTGCCACACCAAAATGAGACGGGCGTGAACACTAGCAACCTCACCACCACCAGCATGATCCGCTACATGGCATCCAAGCACCGTAATACGAACGCCTGGTTCCACAATATGTGTCTGCGAGTCACACCACTGCCTCCTCTTCCCCTATGGAACCTGCTGGCCAATCGTCTGTCAAAGATGCAGGCAAGGATGCCTCCTGCCCTGCACCTGGACCTTCGCAAGCACTATCAGCGACCACATCCACTTCCCTGTCCCAGCGCAGCATCCAAATGTCATTACCCCAGGCATTTGAACGCAAGCGCAAATACCCAGCCACCCACCCACAGGCCATAGCACTAAATGCGCAGCATTCAAAATTACTGGCCCTGGAAATGTTGACATTCAGGTTTGTGGACACTCAGACCTTCCGCAGCCTAGTGTCGGCAGCCGCCCCGCGGTACTCTGTCCCCAGCCACCACTATTTTTCAAGGTGTGCCATGCCGCCTTACACCAACATGTGTCCCGAAACGTCACAAGTGCCCTGACCAATGCAGTTGCTGGGAAGGTCCACTTAACCACGGATACATGGACAAGTGCATTTGGCCAGGGACGCTACATTTCCCTGACAGCACACTGGGTGAACATTGTGGAGGCCGGGAGCGAGTCGTACCCTGGAATGGCACAGGTGCTACAGACGCCAAGGATTGCGGGCTCTAATTCCATCAGGGTTTCCGCCAGCACCTACGTTAGTGGCTCCAACCCCCACATCTCCTCCTCCACCTCCTCCTCCAGTTCCACCTTAGAATTATCCGCGTGCAGCACCAGTCAGCCATCAGCCGGTAGCTGGAAGCAGTGTAGCACTACTGTGGGGAAGCGTCAACAGGCTGTCCTGAAGCTTATATGCTTAGGGGACAAACAGCACATCGCCGCAGAGCTGTTTCAGGGGATAAGAGACCAGACTGAGCTGTGGCTCTTGCCACTCAACCTACAACCAGGCATGGTTTATGTGATAATGGCCGCAACTTGGTGGCGGCTTTGGAGTTCGGCAAGCTCACACACATCCCATACCTAGCCCACGTCTTAAACTTAGTGGTTCAGCGGTTTCTCAAAACTTACCCCAATTTGCCTGAGCTACTGGTGAAGGTGCGCCGCGTGTGTGCAGATTTCCGCAAGTCATCGACAGCTTCAGCCGGTCTGTCAATGCTGCAGCAGCGCTTGAAATTGCCAGCTCACCGGCTGTTGTGCGACATGAGTACGCGCTGGAACTACACGTTCCACAGGCTTTGTGAGCAGCAGAGGGCAGTAGTGGAATACCAGTTGCAACATGGTTGTCGACTTTCCAGTCAGCTTCAGCTAATCAGAAGCGAGGAGTGGGCATGGATGTCTGACCTCTGTGACGTTTTAAGAAACTTTGAGGAATCAACACAGATGGTGAGCGGCGATAACGCTATTATTAGCGTAACCATCCCACTGGGACTCTGGCACACATGGCTGACTTCGTGTTAGGCTGCCTTTCCCGCGACCCACACGTTATACACATTTTAGACAACAGGGATTACTGGGTGTTCACCCTTCTCGACCCCCGCTACAAAGATAACTTCTCATCTCTCATTCCTCACGGGGAGAGAACGAGCAAAATGGTGCAATACCAGAAGGTCCTTATGTTTTACAGGGTCAGCTCCACTGCAGGACCTCGCATACAATGTTTTACAGGGTCAGCTCAACTGCAGGGCCTCGCATATAATGTTTTACAGGGTCAGCTTAACTGCAGGCCCTCGCATATAATATTTTACAGGGTCAGCTCAACTGCAGGCCCTTGCATATAATGTTTTACAGGGTCAGCTCAACTGCAGGCCCTCGCATATAATATTTTACAGGGTCAGCTCAATTGCAGGCCCTCGCATATAATGTTTTACAGGGTCAGCTCAACTGCATGCCCTTGCATACAATGTTTTACAGGGTCAGCTCAACTGCAGGCCCTCGCATATAATGTTTTACAGGGTCAGCTCAACTGCAGGCCCTCGCATACAATGTTTTACAGGGTCAGCTCAACTGCAGGCCCTCACATACAATGTTTTACAGGGTCAGCTCAACTGCAGGGCCTCGCATATAATGTTTTACAGGGTCAGCTTAACTGCAGGCCCTCGCATATAATATTTTACAGGGTCAGCTCAACTGCAGGCCCTCGCATATAATATTTTACAGGGTCATCTCAACTGCAGGCCCTCGCATACAATTTTTTACAGGGTCAGCTCAACTGCAGGGCCTCACACATAATGTTTTACAGGGTCAGCTTAACTGCAGGCCCTCGCATATAATATTTTACAGGGTCAGCTCAATTGCAGGCCCTCGCATGTAATGTTTTACAGGGTCAGCTCAACTTCAGGCCCTCGCATACAATGTTTTACAGGGTCAGCTCAACTGCAGGCCCTCGCATACAATGTTTTACAGGGTCAGCTCAACTGCAGGCCCTCACATACAATGTTTTACAGGGTCAGCTCAACTGCAGGCCCTTGCATACAATGTTTTACAGGGTCAGCTCAACTGCAGGCCCTCGCATATAATGTTTTACAGGGTCAGCTCAACTGCAGGCCCTCGCATATAATGTTTTACAGGGTCAGGTCACCTGCAGGTCCTCACCTAAAATAAATTTCAGGGTCAGCTCAACTGCAGGCCCTCGCATATAATGTTTTACAGGGTCAGCTTACCTACAGACCCTCGCCTACAATCTTTTACAGGGTCAGCTCACCATCTGATGACGACAACAAAGTTTTGCCTGTTGGTACTCTGGCACACATGGCTGGCTTCATGTTAGGCTGCCTTTCCCACGACCCGCACGTTATACGAATTTTAGACAACATAGATTACTGGGTGTTTGTTCTTCTCTACCCCCGCTACAAAGAGAACTTCTCATCTCTCATTCCTCTGGTGGAGAAGACAAGCAAAACGGTGCTATACCAGAAGGTCCTTGTTCAAAAATTTCTCCAAAGTTGATAGGGCAGACATCCAAATGGATCGTCGCCATCACGGGGACGTGCGATCTCCTTGAAGTTATCTACCGTCAACAAAGCGGCAGTAGGCCCTCACCTACAAGTCCAGTTTCAGTAGACAAGAGTTTGGTCAACACAATCCTCACCATGATGGCACACTGAGTGAACGTTGTGGTGGCCGGGAGCAAGTTGGCTGCTGGCACTAGACTTCCCCTCCTATGGATCCTCGTAAACGGAAAGTGTAATCATTACAATAACAGGGCCACTTAGGAGTGCTGTATTGTTATTTATCGTCACTACCTCCCCAAGTTGGGAGTGGGTAATTGCTGCATGCCTGCTGCCTTCCTTAAATGCTTGTGCTTTAATAACTTGACCCACCCTATCTGGGTGGTTCACAATTAGGGAAAAAAAGGCGCAAGGCAACAACAGCCAATCAGATTTCAGCCATTGACCTCCCTTGGATGTGGTAGCCCTTTCTCAGGCTCCCTCTCCGGCATCGAACCCTGATTCCCTGTTACCCGTGATCAACATGGTAGTGTCACGGTGGGGAGTGGGGAAAACCCCCCACCAAACAATGTCACCAATTACTAGGCCATAGGTAGGGAAAAGGGAGCTGGTCACCTTCTAAAGCTTCCCTCAAATTGCCCTAGTCTTCTGGCTGTATGAGCTGCCTTCAATGGTAAGGGGGCTCATACCCACAAACCTAGAAGTCTAGGAATCCCTGCATCACTCTCAACATCGTGACAGGGCAGAGACCTCCTGTTCATCCATCACCATGAAAGGCATCTCCAGAGGTCCAGTAGCTGACAGGGAGAAAGACTGAATGCAGCAACTGCACGGCAGGTAAGTACACAGTGTAACAACAGAACACTAGCAACAACCAACACTTACCTGCCGCAGCAGAGATGAAAAGACGGCACCAAACATCTACCCGGACCTCCATGCAAACACCAGATGCACGGAAGCTCCAGGCAGCGCTGCATACAGGCTTATGGTCCACCCCTCCGGGAAACCAGCCCCCTTCCGGAGGTAACACACACAAAAGGGGAAAATGTCAAACCTCCATGCCGGCTAGTACACACCTACATGAAACAAACACCAGACGTATAACAAACCTCCAACTCAAACCCACACCATAAACTACACACCAGGAGGGGAAGGAAGACAAGCAGGAAACACACAGTATGACATCGCAGATGACATTGCTGAAAACATCAATGTCAAACTTGGATGGCCCTCAGATCTCATCCATGCACAGAGCAGGTGCCCTGTGAAAAAGACAGAGAGCGAAACGGTCGTCGGGTTGCTCCCCCTAGCCAGGTTGGTTACTGCACTGTCATGTACTTTATATGCCTCTAATCCTGTCTGTGTGGCCGCCGTTGCCCTAACTTTGCTGCATACTATCTATGCTCCAGGGTCTCCTCAGCCTCCCAGATTGATATTCCTTACCTGGGATAAGATGTTGTCTTCACTGAGGTGATCCAACTTGGAGTTATCTGACATTTTTGATATGTTCACTGACATATTTATTGATACATTTCTATTTATTTTTATATTTATATTTTTATATTTTTTTGATTGGATTGCTTGCAATCTGCAGCATGTTTGTTACGGTCTCTGGTGCACCACACGGGCAGTGGCAATTTGTTACAATTATGCATTGATATATATACCGGCCATAGGGGGTATTTTCATCCACACTTGTCTGTATTTTCCTTCTGCGTTTTAAACTTTGTATTTATTGTATTGTATTTTTTGCATATATGTTTAATAAAATATTTTTGTATGAACATCACCGCTGGCGTGCTGTGCATTTATAGGAGTTGTGATCTTACATGCAAGACAGACAAACCAAAACTGATCTCAGTCTCCAAGCCAAAGTATATAAAGAGACCCGAGACCACACCCAACTCACCACTTAGCTGCAGTCAGTGAATTAACCCCACACACACCAGACAGGGAAGGGAAACAACTAAACGGAAATTGCACACACAAAAAGGCAACAGGTTGCCGCAGGCAACAGCACGCGTGGCAAGCAAGTCACGGCGCACACAGCAAAACCCGTGACACTGCCACAACATGCCAAAACAGCAACACGTTGCCACCGGCAACAGGAAGTGTGGCAACAGTATAACAGCGTACACCATAGGCCGTGACAGGTAGGCGCCGAAAAGAACATCGATAGAGTTGATAGGGCAGACATCCAAATGGATCGTCGTTGTCACGGGGAGGTGCAATTGCCCAGAGATTATCTAGAGTCACCAATGCGGCAGCAGGCGATCTCCCCTAATGTTTTAGATGGTCATATCAGCATGCCCTTGCTCCAAATGTTTTTGAGGGTCACCAGCAGGCCATCAATCATAATTTTTCAAGGGTGTGTATGATGCCCTCCTTTATTTGTAACAAAGGGTGTTTTGGAGTGCCGATTCCCTGTAGTTTTTGGCAGCCCTTTCACTTAGTGCATAGGCTTTATGAGTGTAGGAGTCCCACTACCTGAACTATTGTACCACAATGTAAATGAGGCCCTCCATTATGTGATATACAGGTTGTATTAGAATACCTCTTCCTTGTAATTTTTTGCAGCACTTGCACTTTATATACAAGTAAATAAACAGGAAAGAATGTTTCTTAACAAATTTTTTTTTTCGGTTTTGTGCATATTATTGTCAGTCTGTAAAAGTGGCGTACTACTCGGACAACTTGGTTCCCAGCAGCGACCTGGGAGTCCAAGATGTATCGAGATATCGTCCCCATGCTGTTCCTAACCCTTTTCGTTGGTGTTTCTATAAATTTTTGACCTTTTCCTATGAAGCAGGCACCCTCTCTTCTTTAGAGCAGGGGGTGCCTGGTTTAATGCTCGGGTTCTACCATTGACTTCCATTATACTCGGTAGAGCACCCGACCACTTTTGGTGCTCGATCAACACTAGCGTGTATTAGTGGCAAAAGTAAAATATATTTGCCATTCATTGATGCAGTTACATGTTCAAAAGCCTTTTGTGGCTTGGAATAGTGGCTAAATAAAAAAACATTTGCCGTTCAGCTGTGCAGTTATATTTTCTAAAGCCCTTTTTCTCGTGTAATAGTGGCAAAATAAAAATATATTTGCCGTTCAGCAGTGCAGTTATATGTTCTAAAGCCTTTTATGGCGTGTCTAAGTGGAAAAAGATTAATTTATTTGCCGTTCAGCGGTGCAGTTATATGTTCTAAATCTTTTGGTGGCATGTATTAGTGGCAAAAGAAAAATATATTTGCCGTTCAGCGGTGCAGTTATATGTACTAAAGCCCTTTTTCTCGTGTAATAGTGGCAAAAGAAAAATATATTTGCCGTTCAGCAGTGCAGTTATATATTCTAAAGCCTTTTGTGGCGTGTATTAATGGCAAAAGAAAAATATATTTGCCGTTCAGCTGTGAAGTTACAGTCAGTTCCATAAATATTGGGACATCGACACAACATTTTTGGCTCTATACAACACCACAATGGATGTGAAATGAAACAAACAAGATGTGCTTTAACTGCAGACTGTCAGCTTTAATTTGAGGGTATTTACATCCAAATCAGGTGAACGGTTTAGAAATTACAACAGTTTGCTTATGTGCCTCCCACTTGTTAAGGGGCCAAAAGTAATGGGACAATTGGCTTCTCAGCTGTTCCATGGCCAGGTGTGTGTTATTCCCTCATTATCCCAATTACAGTGAGCAGATAAAAGGTCTAGAGTTCATTTCAAGTGTGCTATTTGCATTTGGAATCTGTTGCTGTCAACTCTCAAGATGAGATACAAAGAGCTGTCACTATCAGTGAAGCAAGCCATCATTAGGATGAAAAAAAAAAACAAATCAAACCCATCAGAGAGATAGCAAAAACATTAGGCATGGCCAAAAAAGTGTTTGGAACATTCTTAAAAAGAAGGAATGCACCTATGAGCTCAGCAACACCAAAAGACCTGGAAGACCACGGAAAACAACTGTGGTGGATAGAAACATAGAATATGTCGGCAGATAAGAACCATTTGGCCCATCTAATCTGTCCAATATACTGAATACTATGGATAGCCCCTGGCCCTATCTTATATGAAGGTGTCATGCCCCGCTCTGACGATGTGCGGAGGTCGGCCAGGATAGCAGCACGAGTTTAGTGTTTGTTTTGGAGCCGTGCTGGATCCGCCTTTCATCAGGTGCACTGGGTGGGGTCATTAGTTTAAATAGCACACCATCCCAGTGCTATGAGCAGATTATAGGAATCATTGTGGTATTGGAAGCTAGGAAGGAAGGTTGTCTGCTCCAGCTCAGAAAGATAAGTGTGATTTCAGTTTGGTTGTTTTGTGTCATCTCTCCCATCCAGGTTCTGTGCGAGCAGGCTGCTCCTATTTCCCCTCTTCACCATCTCAGGGAATTTAGGGTGTTTTAGCCCAGGCACGGGGAAACATCATACCTACCATTAAGGTCTGCATGTGGGCTGAGCAGTGCAGGGAAAGAGGTCAGGGATTAGCTAGGAGGTGACCCTTCCCCTGTCTCTCGCCCAGAGCCTGGTTGGTGGGTTATCTGTGAGTCTAAGTGCACGCCCGCCGTGACATTATAATCCGCCATACTGTGACTGCCATTACTCTGCGTTTTTTTGATGGCGTCAATTGAAGCACTGGTCGACTGCTTGCATGGTCTATCCCTAGAGGTTGTGGAGCTACGTGGTTCGGTCACACAGTGTCAGAATGCTCTGGCAGCTGGTGCAGGTCAAATTTGTGTGGAGCCTAAAGTGGCTCTTCCTGATCGATTATCAGGAGGTACGGATGACTTTATCCGTTTTAGAGAATCCTGCAAATTGTACTTTCGGCTGCGTCCATCGTCGTCAGGTGATGAGAGTCAGAGGATAGGTATAGTTATTTCTCTGCTTAAGGGGGGCGCGCAATCCTGGGAATTTTTTAAGGCTCTGGGATTAATCTATGATGACCCAGATCGGGTCTTGATGGCAGAGTCGAGATTACGTAATTTGTTTCAGGGGGAACATACTGCAGAGGCTTACTGTGTTGAGTTTAGGAGGTGGGCTACTGAATCAGAGTGGAATGATCCCGCGTTACGTAGTCAGTTTTGTCAGGGGTTATCTGAAAGATTGAAGGATGCCCTTACTTTTCATGAATACCCAGACTCTTTGGAGAATGCCATGTCTTTAGCAGCATGGCTAGATAGAGGTATCAGAGAGAGGTATAGGGCTCCCTCCGTGCAAGGTATCCCTTCTGTGAGTGGTTTCGTCTCTACTACCTCCCCGGGTGATGTTGCAGGTGGCTCTGGGGTAGCGGAGGAACCCATGCAGTTGGGTCAGGTTTCTTGCCGTTCTGATAGTAGAGACTTTAGGAAAGCGCACAAACTATGTTACTATTGTGGAAAGAGGGGTCATTTTATTTTTGCATGTCCTTATGTTAAACCACAGGTGGAAGAGAAAAAGAAAAAAGAAAAAAAAAGTTCCCTGACACTTGGTAGTATGAATGGTGTGGTGGAGCAGGCAGGTATGCAAGCTCCCTGCAGTTCCCGTTTTCTCCTTTTAGCTATGGTGGCGCTAGAGTCAAAAATGTTTTTGTTGATGTATTCCTTGATTGTGGTGCTGGGGTAAACCTAATTGACTTTCTTTTCCTTCAAAACCTAGGACTAAGTACTTGCACTTTAGAGAACGAGATTCGTGTTTTTGCAATTGATTCTTCCCCTCTTTCTCAAAGGAGCCTTGTTTTGTCATGAAGGATTTGCCAGCTCCTATAGTTTTGGGGTTGCCATGGTTGACTAGACATAACCCAATTATAGACTGGCAAGCGAGACAAATCATTGGTTGGAGTGAGTTTTGTTCGGATAATTGTCTTGGCACATCTATCTCTGGTGTGTCCATTACGACTTTACCTCAGTATCTCTCGGATTTTGCGGATGTCTTTCCAGAGGGTGGGGCTCAGGAATTGCCCCCTCATCGAGACTATGATTGTTCAGTTAATCTCATTCCGGGGGCTAAGTTGCCAAAGTCTCGGCTTTACAACCTCTCTCAACCCGAAAGAGAGGTCATGCGAAAGTATGTCGCCGAGAGTTTGGCAAAAGGTCATATTAGACCATCTAAGTCTCCAGTGGCAGTAGGTTTGTTCTTTGTGAAGAAAAAGGATGGATCACTGAGACCGTGTTTGGATTTCCGGGAATTGAACCGTATTACAGTCCGGGATCCATATCCCCTGCCTTTGATCTCTGATCTTTTTGATCAGATTGTTGGAGCCAAGGTGTTCTCCAAGTTGGATTTGAGAGGGGCCTACAATCTGATCAGAATCAAGGTGGGGGATGAGTGGAAAACGGCCTTCAATACGCACGAGGGTCATTTTGAGAACCTGGTTATGCCTTTTGTGTTGACGAACGCGCCAGCAGTATTTCAGCGATTCGTCAATGACATTTTTCATCATTTGGTGGGGAGGTTCGTAGTAGTTTACCTGGATGATATTTTAATTTATTCTCCTGATCTGAAGACCCATCAGGATCATGTGAGACAGGTTTTGACGATCCTTCAGGAGAATAAATTATATGCCAAATTGGAGAAATGTTTGTTTGCGGTGCAAGAGCTTCCGTTCTTGGGATACATGCTTTCTGATTCTGGTTTTCGAATGGACACTGAAAAGGTCCGGGCGGTTCTGGAGTGGGACCGACCAGAGAATCAGAAAGCTTTGATGCGGTTCTTGGGGTTTACGAATTATTATACAAAATTTATTTCCAATTATTCTACCATAGTAAAACCTCTTACTGATATGACCAAGAAGGGCACCGATGTCTCTGTCTGGTCCGATGAGGCATTGCAGGCCTTTTCGGCTATTAAGGAGCGTTTTGCGTCTGCTCCCATTCTGGTGCAGCCGGATGTGTCTCAGCCATTCGTAGTGGAGGTTGATGCATCAGGGGTGGGGGTGGGGGTTTGAGTGGTGCAGTCACAGGGTTCATCTCCTGGCAAGTGGGTCCCGTGTGCCTTTTTCTCCAAGAAGCTCTCGGTCGCCGAGATGAATTATGATGTTGGAGATAGAGAGTTGTTGGCTATCAAGTTGGCCTTTGAGGAATGGCGTCACTGGTTAGAGGGGGTGTCTCACCCCGTTACGGTATATACAGACCATAAGAATTGTGAAACTCAAATCCGACAGTATATTCTAACACAGAGGCGTTCCCATGGTGATGGGGACGCTTCAGGTTAGAATATACTAAAAGAACTGTGTACATGACTGCCCCCCTGCTGCCTGGCAGGTGCTGCCAGGCAGCAGGGGGCAGCCCCCCCCTGTAGTTAACACATTGGTGGCCAGTGCGGCCGGCCCCCCCCCTCCCCTGAAGTTAACTCATTGGTGGCAAGTGGGCCCCCCTCCCTCCCCTGTAGTTAACTCGTTGGTGGCCAGTGCGGCCGGCCCCCCTCCCTCCCCTGTAGTTAACTCATTGGTGGCCAGTGGGCCCCCCCTCCCTCCCCTGTAGTTAACTCGTTGGTGGCCAGTGCGGCCGGCCCCCCTTCCTCCCCTGTAGTTACCTCGTTGGTGGCCAGTGCGGCCGGCCCCCCTCCCTCCCCTGTAGTTAACTCGTTGGTGGCCAGTGGGCCCCCCCTCCCTCCCCTGTAGTTAACTCGTTGGTTGCCAGTGGGCCCTCTCCCCTCCCTCCCCCTCCTAATTAAAATCTACCCCCCTATAATTGGTGGCAGCGGAGAGTACCGATCGGAGTCCCAGTTTAATCGCTGGGGCTCCGATCGGTAACCATGGCAACCAGGACGCTACTGCTGTCCTGGTTGCCATGGTTACTTAGCAATTTGTAGCAGCATTATACTTACCTGCGAGGCTGCGATGTCTGCGTCCGGCCGGGAGCTCCTCCTACTGGTAAGTGACAGGTCTGTGCGGCACATTGCTTATTGCTTAATGCTAATACTCTTGCGCAGATTTTTGTGGATAATATTGTGAAATTGCATGGTATTCCTTCGGATGTGGTCTCTGATAGGGGCACGCAGTTTGTCTCCAGGTTTTGGAGGGCGTTCTGCTCTCGGCTTGGCATTCAACTTTCATTCTCTTTGGCTTTTCATCCGCAGTCGAATGGTCAGACGGAGCATACTAATCAAAACCTGGAGACCTACTTGAGGTGCTTTGTGGCTGAGAATCAGGAGGACTGGTCCTCATTCTTGTCCTTAGCAGAATTTGCGTTGAAAACCGTAGGCAGGAGTCCACGGGTAAGTCGACATTTTTTGGCGCATACGGTTTCCATCCTCAGTTTGGTACCTTTTCTGGGACTAGTTCCTCTGGGATGCCAGAGGAGGAGAGATTCTCTTCTGCCTTATCCTCCATCTGGCGGAGGATTCAAGGGAATTTGGAGAAGATGGGTGAGAGGTATAAACGAATGGCTGACAAGAGACGTGTGACTGGTCCGGACCTGTGTGTGGGTGATCTGGTGTGGTTGTCCACTAAGAATATCAAATTGAGAGTGCCATCTTGGAAACTGGGTCCAAGATTTATTGGTCCGTATAAAATTTCTGCGGTGATCAATCCTGTAGCGTTTCGGCTGGATCTTCCACAGACGTGGAGGATCCATGATGTGTTCCACAGGTCTTTACTAAAAAAATACGTGAGACCGGTGGAACCATCGCCATTGCCTCCTCCTCCTGTTCTAGTCGAGGGAAACTTGGAGTTTGAGATCTCGACTCTAGAGTTCTTCGGGGTTCCCTTCAGTACCTGGTGCACTGGAGGGGATACGGCCCTGAGGAGAGGATGTGGGTTCCGGCGTTGGATATCAACGCCAGCCGACTGGTGAGGGCTTTTCATTGGTCCCATCCGGATAAGGTTGGTCCGGGGTGTCCGGAGGTCACCCGTAGAAGGGGGGGTACTGTCATGCCCCGCTATGACGATGTGCGGAGGTCGGCCAGGATAGCAGTACGAGTTTAGTGTTTGTTTTGGAGCCGTGTTGGATCCGCCTTTCATCAGGTGCACTGGGTGGGGTCATTAGTTTAAATAGCACACCATCCCAGTGCTCTGAGCGGATTATAGGAATCATTGTGGTCTTGGAAGCTAGGAAGGAAGGTTGTCTGTTCCAGCTCAGAAAGATAAGTGTGATTTCAGTTTGGTTGTTTTGTGTCATCTCTCCCATCCAGGTTCTGTGCGAGCAGGCTGCTCCTATTTCCCCTCTTCACCATCTCAGGGAATTTAGGGTGTTTCAGCCCAGGCACGGGGACACATCATACCTACTATTAAGGTCTGCATGTGGGCTGAGCAGTGCAGGGAAAGAGGTCAGGGATTAGCTAGGAGGTGACCCTTCCCCTGTCTCTTGCCCAGAGCCTGGTTGGTAAGTTATCTGTGAGTCTGAGTGCACGCCCGCCGTGACAGAAGGGTGGCCTTATGCCTATCCCATGCATGCTTAAACTCCTTCACTGTATTTGCAGCTACCACTTCTGCAGGAAGGCTATTCCATGCATTCACTACTCTCTCAGCAAAGTAATACTTCCTGATATTACTTTTAAACCTTTGCCCCTCTAATTTAAAACTATGTCCTCTTGTAGCAGTTTTTCTTCTTTTAAATATTCTCTCCTCTTCTACCTTGTTAATTTCCTTTATGTATTTAAAAGTTACTATAATATCCCCTCTGTCTCGTCTTTCTTCCAAGCTATACATGTTAAGGTCCTTTAATCTTTCCTGGTAAGTTTTATCCTGCAATCCATGTAACAGTTTAGTAGCATTTCTCTGAACTCTCTTCAAAGTATCAATATCCTTCTAGAGATATGGTCTCCAGTACTGAGCACAATACTCCAAATGAAGTCTCACTAGTGCTCTGTAGAGCGGCATGAGCACCTCCCTCTTTCTACTGGTAATTCCTCTCCCTATACACCCAAGCATTCTGCTAGTATTTCCTGCTGCTCTATGACATTGTCTGCCTATCTTTAAGTCTTCTGAAATAATGAACCCTAAATCCCTTTCCTCAGATACTGAGGTTAGGACTGTATCACTGATTTTATATTCTGCTCTTGGGTTTTTACGCCCCAGGTGCATTATCTTGCACTTATCAACATTACATTTTAGCTGCCAGATATTTGACCATTCCTCTAGTTTTCCTAAATCCTTTTCCATTTGGTGTATCCCTCCATGGAACATCAACCCTGTTACAAATCTTTGTGTCATCAGCAAAAAGACACACCTTACCATTGAGGCCTTTTGCAATTTCGCTGATAAAGATATTAAACAATATGGGTCCCAGAACAGATCCCTGAGGTACCCCACTGGTAACAAGACCTTGGTCTGAATATACTCCATTGACTACAACCCTCTATTGTCTGTCCCTCAGCCACTGCCTAATCCATTCAACAATATGGGAATCCAAGCCCAAAGACTGCAATTTATTGATGAGCCTTCTATGTGGGACAGTATCAAAAGCCTTACTAAAGTCTAGATAAGCGATGTCTACTGCACCTCCTCCATCTATTATTTTAGTCACCCAATCAAAAAAATCAATAAGATTAGTTTGACATGATCTCCCTGAAGTAAACCCATGCTGTTTTTCATCTTTCAATCCATGGGATTTTTGATGTGCCACAATTCTCTCCTTAAGTATGGTTTCCATTAATTTCTCTACTATTGATGTCAGGCCTACTGGCCTATAGTTGCCCAATTCCTCCCTACTACCTTTCTTGTGAATGGGCACAACATTTGCTAATTTCCAATCTTCTGGGACAACTCCTGTTGCCAGTGATTGGTTAAATAAATCTGTTAATGGTTTTGCTAGTTCACCGCTGAGCTCTTTTAATAGCTTTGGGTGTATCCCATCAGGCCCCTGTGACTTATTTGTATTAATTTTAGACAGCTGACTTAGAACCTCTTGCTCTGTAAAGACATATGCATCAAAAGATTCATTAGTCTTCTTTCCTAACTGAGGTCCTTTTCCTTTATTTTCCTTTGTAAAAACTGAACAGTAGTATTTATTGAGGCAGTCAGCTAGTTCTTTATCTTCTTCCATATACCTTCCTTCTTTTGTTTTTAATTTGGTAATTCCTTGTTTTAGTTTCCTTTTTTCATTTATGTATCTGAAGAATGCCTTATCGCCTTTTTTCCCTGACTGAGCTCATTTCTGCCTGTGCTTTAGAAGCTCTTATAACTTGTTTGGCCTCTCTCTGCCTATTCTTATAAATTTGCTTGTCATCCTCGTTTAGTTTTGTTTATAATTACTAAATGCTATCTTTTTGTTTTTAATGATTTTGGCCACTTCTGCTGAGTACCACAGTGGTCTCTTCCTTTTTTGCTTTTACTGAAAAGCCTAATGCACTTTTCTGTTGCCTTCAATAGTGGCACTTTTAAGTAGTCCCATTGCTCCTGGACTCCAATGAAACTGTTCCAATCTGATAGGGACTCGTATACCACTAATCTAATTTTAGAAAAGTCTGTTTTTCTAAAAGCTAAAACTTTTGTTTTTGTGTGGTGTGACTCAGTCACTGTACTTATAGTAAACCACACTGACTGGTGATCACTAGATCCCAAGCTTTCCCCTACAGTAATATCATATACCAAATCCCATTTGTGAATACTAAATCTCCTTCCGAGTTGGCTTCCTTCTGGCCTCCTTCCGAGTTGGCTCCTCAACTACTTGCTGTAGAGATAATCCCAGTAGGGAATTTAGAATATCTGTACTCCTGGCAGAACTAGCTATTTTGGTTTTCCAGTTTACATCAGGAAGATTGAAATCTCCCATAATGATAACTTCCCCCTTCAATGTCATTTTAGCTATTTCCTCAACTAGTAGATCATCTAATTCTTTGACTTGGCTAGGTGGTCTATATATCACACCTACACGAGTTACCTTATGATTATCAAGCTGCAAGATAACCCAAACTGAATCTGAATTGTTCTCGCTAACTTGTATCAAATTAGATTTTATGCTATCTTTCACATACAGGGCCACCCCTCCCCCTTCTTGCCTTCTCTGTCTTTCCTGTATAGAGAGAACCCTGGTATTGTTATATCCCAGTCATTACTCCCCTTGAACCACGTCTCAGTAACAGCCACTACATCTATATTCTCAGATGCCATTATATCCTCAAGTTCATTGATCTTATTCCCTAAACTGCGAGCATTTGTAGACAAGAATCTGATCTTGTCATTTCTTAACCTTTGTGCTATTGGCATCTTCTGGCATTGTTCCGGGGGGCAGTTGGACTGCTGGATTATCACTCTTTTGCCCCCCTTTCCTAGTTTAAATGCTCCTTAGCAAATACTTGGAACTGTTCACCGAGGACATTCGTTCCCTTGAGAGAAAGATGCAAACCATCTTTCTTGTACAGTTCATTTCCATTCCAACAAGAGCTAACATGAGACACAAAGGCAAACCCTTGGTTCAGACACCATTCACCAAGCCATACATTGAATTCCTTAATGCGCATCTTCCTGTCATGCTGAAGGTTATGCACAGGCAAAACTAGTGATGAGCGGCAGGGGCAATATTCGAATTCGCGATATTTCATAAATGTTTGGTCGAATATTCGCCATATATTCGAGAAATTGCAAATTCATGATCTCCAGGCATTATTTTCTTGATTGCGAAAATTTGCATAAAATTCGCATGAAATGGTATTTAAAAAAAAAATTTGAATATTTGCGATTCCGAATATATTTTGCGATATTCTAAATATTCGCGAATTCTCAGAGTGCCGATATTTGCGATTAAAATTCGCAATTCGAATATTCGTGATCAACACTAGGCAAAATTGCAGAGAATGAAACAGTTGATGCAACCTCCCGTATATCCATTTGCTTGCCTAACAATATTAAGGATGCGTCGTCTATCCCTGCTAGCGGTAGCACCAGGGAGACATCTCACAACACCATTCTCCTCAAACTTCACACCTCTTATGATGGAATTGCCCACCAACAGCTGCTTACTATCAATCCTCACCTTCTCCTTTTTGCCTTTGGCTGCAGTCTTGCATACTTTAGGCATGGGTGATGATTGTTTCTCACCCACTGTGCTTGAGCCATCCTCCATGTTGCTCTTGCACTCTGAAAGAGCTGCAAATGAATTATGGAGAGCCACAGACTGTAGGACATGTCTTCTATACACAACTCTCAGTCTACCAGAACCTACAGTAACCCATCTTCCATTTCTAGGGGGCCACTGTGGCAGTGGTATTGCAATGTTCTCAGCCTGAGATTGTTTAGTGGTTAATTTACAAATCTCACATTTCAAAAAGGTAATTTCCTGCTGTATTATGGAGAGCTGTCTACAGATCATACAGTATCCAAACCTCTGAAGAGTGGAACCTGAAATAAAAGCACAACAATTCTTGCACATAACCAGGTCTGCCATTGTAAAGAGGGGAAAGATTTTAAATTAACAAATCTTACCTGTTTAGATTGTATCCACCTCCAGATTACCTCCTGAGTATCTCCTGAATATCTCCAATGCACTTATAAACCAGCACTTGGAATAGCAGCCTTGGAAAAGCAGCAAGCTATTTCAATGCCCCCACACCGAGGCCCCATAGCAGTTTTGTGGGATACCTCCACTGAATGTACATCACTGATTAAAGATTTATTTTTGCAGTAATTTGTGATTTGTAGTTGCATACTTTTTCAAAAGATGTATTCCTCTGTAGTGATGTCGCGAACATAAAATTTTCAGTTCGCGAACAGCGAACGAGAACTTCCGCAAATGTTCGCGAACTGGCGAACCGGGCGAACCGCCATAGACTTCAATAGACAGGCGAATTTTAAAACCCACAGGGACTCTTTCTGGCCACAATAGTGATGAGAAAGTTGTTTCAAGGGGTCTAACACCTGGACTGTGGCATGCCGGAGGGGGATCTATGGCAAAACTCCCATGGAAAATTACGTAGTGGACGCAGAGTCGGGTTTTAATCCATAAAGGGCATAAATCAACTAACATTCCTAAATTGTTTGGAATAACGTGCTTTAAAACATCCAGTGTGTGTATACGATCAGGTATGATGTTGTATCGATCAGGTAGTGTAAGGGTTACGCCCGCATCACAGACATTGACAGACCAAACTCCCCTTTTAATGCACCGCAAACAGTTCATTTGCACAACCGCAAACTCCCCATTTGCACAAGGTTGGATACCAAGCTAGCCACGTCCCGGTGATGTCATTGAAGGTTTCTTCCTCCACCCAGCCACGTACAACACCAAGGGTCCCCGAAAGGTCAATTGAATTGATTTTTCGAACGGGGAGATGGTTAAAAAAACGCTGGCTCCCTCCCCTTTGTTTTTATCCACGGTGACTGCGTCTGCGCCGTGCAATTTACTGTCACACCCGATATGAGTGGTATTTTCTGTAGTACTATTCTCATCAGTTTAATCCCTCTAACGTCCCCAATCTGGGTGCCATTTATTGAATAGATTTTTCGAACGGGGAGATGGTATCAGTGGTTGGCACTGGCAGTGGGCACACTACAGTCAGTAGAAGCGGGCCTGACACACACTGGCAGCAGGCAAGCAACTGAAATTACACTAAAGTGTAAAAATTAAATGCCTTATTTATCGGCAAGCTACTGTGCCACCCGGTATGAGTGGTTGGCACTGGCAGTGGGCACACTACAGTCAGTGGAAGAGGGCCTGACACACACTGGCAGCAGGCAAGCAACTGAATTTAGACTACTGTCTAAAAATTAAATGCCTTATTTATCGGCAAGCTACTGTGCCACCCGGTATCAGTGGTTGGCACTGGCAGTGGGCACACTACAGTCAGTGGAAGCGGGCCTGACACACACTGGCAGCAGGCAAGCAGCTGAAATTACACTAAAGTGTAAAAATTAAATGCCTTTTTTATGCAAAGTCCTGTGCCAGCCGGTATGAGTGGTGGGCACTGGCAGTGGGCACACTACAGTCAGTGGAAGTCAGCCTGACACACACTGGCAGGCAACTAACCTTAGATTAAAGTGTAAAAATTAAGTGCCTATTTTTTAAGCAAAGTCCTGTGCCACTCGGTATGACAGGGGTGGGCACTGGCAGTGGGCACACTACAGTCAGTTGAAGTCGGCCTGACACACACTAGCAGCAGGCAAGCAGCTGAAATTACATTAAAGTGTAAAAATTAAATGCCTTTTTTAAGCAAAGTCCTGTGCCAGCCGGTATGAGTGGTGGGCACTGGCAGTGGGCACACTACAGTCAGTGGAAGTCAGCCTGACACACACTGGCAGGCAACTAACCTTAGATTAAAGTGTAAAAATTAAGTGCCTATTTTTTAAGCAAAGTCCTGTGCCACTCGGGATGACAGGGGTGGGCACTGGCAGTGGCCACACTACAGTCAGTTGAAGTCGGCCTGACACACACTGGCAGGCAACTAACCTTAGATTAAAGTGTAAAAATGAAGTGCCTTTTTTTTAAGCAAAGTCCTGTGCCACACGGGATGACAGGGGTGGGCACTGGCAGTGGGCACACTACAGTCAGTTGAAGTCGGCCTGACACACACTAGCAGCAGGCAAGCAGCTGAAATTACACTAAAGTGTAAAAATTAAATGCCTTTTTTATGCAAAGTCCTGTGCCAGCCGGTATGAGTGGTGGGCACTGGCAGTGGGCACACTACAGTCAGTGGAAGTCAGCCTGACACACACTGGCAGGCAACTAACCTTAGATTAAAGTGTAAAAATTAAGTGCCTTTTTTTAAGCAAAGTCCTGTGCCACACGGAATGACAGGGGTGAGCACTGGCAGTGGGCACACTACAGTCTGTGGGCCTGCAGCTCCTCACACACAGGCAGGCCAGGCAACTGCAATATGTATATAAAGGAAAAAAAAAAAGCAGACTAATGTTGCAGCCCTAAAAAGGGCTTTTTGGGGTGCTGTCAGGACGCTGTCCTTACAGCAGAGATCAGATGAGTCTTTCAGGACTGGAGTGGACACTGAATTCACTAGCCTAGCTATCGATTTCCCAATTAAATCAGCAGCAGTTACAGTCTCCCTCCTCTCACTAAGACTGCAGCTTCAGAATGAATCTAAAATGGATGCTGTGCAGGAGGTGGGAGGGTCTGGGAGGGAGGGTATGCTGCTGATTGGCTGGAATGTGTCTGCTGACTGTGAGGTACAGGGTCAAAGTTTGCTCAATGATGATGTATAGGGGGCGGACCGAACATCGCATGTGTTCGCCCGGCAGAGGCGAACGCGAACAAGCTATGTTCGCCGGGAACTGTTCGCCGTCGGATAGTTCGGGCCATCTCTATTCCTCTGTTGTATGCTCAAAATACTGTCACATTAGTTGCAATGAACTCAGTTAGTGTTACTGTTAACCATGTATGCTCTCCTGGATCAACAACTTAAGGGAACATACTACTATGCAGGATATGTGAGAATTGCCAGTCTGAAAGCCCAGACTATTGGTCTAAATTAATCATTATTGGCTTCTCAGCTGTTCCATGGCCAGGTGTGTGTTATTCCCTCATTATCCCAATTACAATAAGCAGATAAAAGGTCCAGAGTTCATTTCAAGTGTGCTATTTGCATTTGGAATCTGTTGCTGTCAACTCAAGATGAGATCCAAAGATCTGTCACTATCAGTGAAGCAAGCCATCATTAGGCTGAAAAAAACAAAACAAACCCATCAGAGAGATAGCAAAAACATTAGGCGTGGCCAAAACAACAGTTTGGAACATTCTTAAAAAGAAGGAATGCACCGGTGAGCTCAGCAACACCAAAAGACCCGGAAGACCACGGAAAACAAGTAGGGTGGATGACCGAAGAATTCTTTCCCTGATGAAGAAAACACCCTTTACAACAGTTGGCCAGATCAAGAACACTCTCCAGGAGGTAGGTGTATGTGTGTCAAAGTCAACAATCAAGAGAAGACTTCACCAGAGTGAATACAGAGGGTTTACCACAAGATATAAACCATTGGTGAGCCTCAAAAACAGGAAGGCCAGATTAGAGTTTGCCAAACGACATCTAAAAAAGCCTTCACAGTTCTGGAACAACATCCTATGGACAGATGAGACCAAGATCAACTTGTACCAGAGTGAAGGAAGAGAAGAGTATGGAGAAGGAAAGGAACTTTTCATGATCCTAAGCATATCAACTCCTCAGTGAAGCATGGTGGTGGTGGTAGTGTCATGGCATGGGCATGTATGGCTGCCAATGGAACTGGTTCTCTTGTATTTATTGATGATGTGACTGCTGACAAAAGCAGCAGGATGAATTCTGAAGTGTTTTGGGCAATATTATCTGTTCATATTCAGCCAAATGCTTCAGAACTTATTAAATGGCGCTTCACAGTGCAGATGGACAATGACCCAAAGCATACTGCAAAAGCAACCAAAGACTATTTTAACCACTTACCGCTAAGCTAACGCCGAAAGGCGTCATCTCTGCGGCTCTCCCAGGCTACGCTAACGCCGATTGGCGTCATCTCGCGTGAGCCGAGATTTTTTTGTGAACGAGCGCACACAGGAGCGCGCGTTCACAGGAACGCGTAGTGCACAAGTTCATCTGCAGCCTGCCGGCCGCGATCATTGGCTGGCAGGCTGTAGATTTTTGAATCGAAGAATGAAATGGTTATATCAGACGCTTTTTTGAAAATAGCGTCTGATATAACTGCTGCCTGGTCCTCTGGTGGTCCCTTTCGCTTGGATCGACCACCAGAGGACACAGGCAGCTCAGTAAGTAGCACCAAACACCATACTTCCCATTAGATATTACCCTGTCATTTATTAACCCCTTATTTAGCACCTGATCGCCCATATTAGACTCCCTGATCACCCTGATCACCCCCTTGTCCACCCCCCTGTCATTGATCACCCCCCCTGTAAGGGTCCCTCATCCCTGCCAGGTAGTTAGCTACTTGCTAGGTAGTTTAGCGCCCACCGCACCGCACCGCAGTCACCGATTAGTCGCTGATTAGCGTCATCGCTGTCGCTAATCAGTACTAGTACTATATAGTATCTGTAAGTGATCAATACTGATCGCAATCAGATCTATATAGGTACATTAGGGTCACCTTAGGTTCTACAAAAAACGCAGTGTTCGCCCGATCAGGCCTGATCTTGTGCGCACACTTGCGTTCAGTCCGCCCCGCCGCAGTGACAGAATTTTTTTTTTTTCTGATCACTGCAAAAACACAGTAAAATCGCTGCGCCGCTATAAAGATCACTTTTGTGCTTTTTGGATCTTTATTAGCGGTCGCAGCTTTACTTCGCAAGCACTCCTTTTTGCTAGGTAGGTTTGCTCTTTTTCCTGGGTAGTCTCAGAGGAATACCCCCTAAATTTAGTGAACCCAAAATGTCAAACAAGGGGTATTCCGCTGAAGAGGCCTACAGGATTCTGGCCCTGATGGATGAAAGCGATGGGGACGCCTCACCCGCTGAATCCAGTGGTTCAGAATATGAACCTGTAGACAGCAGTGGCACTCTAACCGCTAGTGAGGATGACGAGGTAGAGGTCCCTGCTACGGCCAGACGTACCCGATCCCATGTAAGAGTTCTGCCTACCCTGCATGATGATCCTCATTTGCAGCAGAGTGGTGCTAGCGCTGATCTTTTTTATGGTGCGGCATACACCAGCAGCGCAGCACATCCTGGACCTTCTACCAGCACTGCCGTATTCCCTGGTGAAGTGGCGAGCACCAGAAGGGCAGTTCCAGCTGGTACGGTGGCACGTGCAATAACTCCCCTGTCGCAGCCACCGCGTTCACAGGCCCGTAGAACCCTTAGTCTCCCAGAGGTGCTGGCAAATCCCAATTGGCACTCCCCTGCTTCCGCCGCACCCGTATTGCCCCCTTTCACCGCCCAGTCTGGAGTTCGCGTGGAGACGGCTCATTTAGAATCGGCCCTTCAGTTTTTTGAGCTGTTCTTCACCGCGGATCTCTATGACCTAGTTGTGGCAGAAACCAACCGCTACGCCACACAGTTTATTACCGCCAATCCGGAAAGCTTCTATGCCCAGCCTTTCCGGTGGAAACCAGTCACCGTTTCCGAGTTAAAAAATTTTTTGGGCCTTCTCCTCAGCATGGGTCTAACAAAAAAAAATGTATTGCGGTCATATTGGTCTAAAGACACAATACATTACATGCCCATGTTCTCTGCTGCAATGTCCAGGGCACGTTTTGAGGCCATCATGTGCTTTATGCATTTTACGGACAATAGCACCTGTCATCCAAGAGGCCACCCTGCTTATGACCGGCTCCATAAAATTCGGCCCCTCATAGACCATTTGTCATCCAGATTTGCAGATGCGTATACCCCTAATCAAAACATCTGCATAGACGAGTCCCTAGTACATTTTACCGGGCGCCTTGGCATAAAACAGTACATCCCCAGCAAGCGCGCCCGTTATGGGGTCAAACTGTATAAGCTCTGTGAAAGGGCCACAGGCTATACATATCGTTAAAGGGTCTATGAGGGAAAAGAGTCAAAACTGGAGCCGGTCGGATGTCCTGACTACCTGGGGAGCAGTGGCAAGATTGTCTGGGACTTGGTGTCACCCTTACTCCACAAGGGGTACCACTTATACGTGGACAATTTTTACTCAAGCGTGGCCCTCTTTCGGCACTTACATCTAGTCGGAATTCAATGCTGTGGCACCGCGCGACCTAGTCGCCGGGGCTTCCCCCAACGGCTCGTTAGTACCCGACTTGCACGGGGGGAGAGGGCTGCCTTGTGTGACCAAGAACTGCTCGCGGTGAAGTGGAGGGACAAGAGGGACGTTTACCTTCTGTCCACCATTCACGCAGACACGACTGTCCAAATTGAACGGGCAACTGGAGTCATTGTGAAACCCCTCTCTGTCCACGACTATAACATTCACATGGGAGGGGTGGACTTCAATGACCAGATGTTGGCTCCCTATTTAGTTTCCCGACGCACCAGACGCTGGTATAAAAAGGTGTCTGTTTATTTAATTCAATTGGCGATGTATAATAGTTTTGTTCTCTACAGTAAGGCTGGGAGAACAGGATCCTTCCTAAAATTCCAGAAAGACATCATTTCGGAACTCCTGTATCCAGGAGGGTCCGTGCCCCAAATCCCTGATGTAGTGAGCCGGCTACATGGCAGACACTTCCCGTCTGTCTATCCTGGTACCCCAACTCAACGTTCCCCAAGAAAAAGATGTCGTGTCTGCAGCAGGGGTGGAATAAGGCGTGACACCACCTTTTTTTGTCCTGACTGTCCTGACCAGCCTGCCCTATGCATAGGGGAGTGTTTCCGCAAGTTCCACACTCAGGTACACTATTAGTGTAGGGATTGCATCTCACAGGACAGGCACACAGGGGTCTTAGGGCCCTTTCACACAGAGCTGCCACAAACTTCTCCTTTCACCTGGGACAAAGTGCATAATGTACTTCGCCACATCTCTGGGCGATTTGCGCTTTGCACATTGTCCCATGGGGAAGGAGAGGTTTGTCCTATAAAGGTAAAAAAAAAAAAAAAAATCACCGGTAAGCAAAAAAGTTATTGTTCTGTTTCAAAAGTTTATAAAAGTTAATGTTCTCTAAAGTTAATGTTAATAAATTTATTGCGTTGCGGCCTGTTTTTTTTTTTTTTTTTTTTACCTTCTAGGTGGACCAAGCGATCAAGCAGCTGCAGCACTGATGTGCATTCTGACAGAAGCATTGCGCTGCTGTCAGATTACACACAAGTCGGTGTATGCGGCGCTGCAAGACGAGATTTCTCCTCTGCAGTAAAAGATACGTTTGCCGAGGCATATGAGCTAAGGAGGCGGCGGTGTTTATATGCTATGGCAAACACTTTGTATATATAAAAAAAATAAAAAAATCCCGGCAATGATTTATTTATCCACATCGATTGATGTGAATGGATAAATCTGGTTTGCCAGGGCATACGAGCTAAGTGGGTATGGATGTTGGGCGGAGCTCCTATGTCCTGGCAGACGCCTTTCCCCTCCTTTTTCTTTTTGGCAGAGATTTTTTCATCCACATTGATCGATGCGAATGAAGAAATCTGTGCCGTTCATTTTTTCTTTCAGCCCAGAGGCTGAACGGAAAAAAAAAATCTCATTACCCGTATGCTCAATATAAGGAGAATAGCAGAAACTCCTAATGCTGGCCATACATGTAATGACTGCGGAGACCCTCAAATGCCAGGGCAGTACAAACACCCCACAAATGACCCCATTTTGGAAAGAAGACACCCCAAGGTATTCGCTGAGGGGCATATTGAGTCCAGGAAAGATTGAAATTTTTGTCCCAAGTTAGCGGAAAGGGAGACTTTGTTAGAAAAAAACAAAAAAAATCAATTTCCGCTAACTTGTGCAAAAAAAATAAATTTTATTTGAACTCGCCATGCCCCTCATTGAATACCTTGGGGCGTCTTCTTTCCAAAATGGGGTCACATGTGGGGTATTTATACTGCCCTGGCATTTTAGGGGCCCTAAAGCGTGCAAAGAAGTCTGGGATCCAAATGTCTAAAAATGCCCTCCTAAAAGGAATGTGGGCCCCTTTGTGCATCTAGGCTGCAAAAAAGTGTCACACATGTGGTATCGCCGTACTCAGGAGAAGTTGGGGAATGTGTTTTGGGGTGTCATTTTACATATACCCATGCTGGGTGAGATAAATATCTTGGTCAAATGCCAACTTTGTATAAAAAAAAATGGGAAAAGTAGTCTTTTGCCGAGATATTTCTCTCACCCAGCATGAGTATATGTAAAAAGACACCCCAAAACACATTGCCCAACTTCTCCTGAGTACGGAGATACCACATGTGTGACACTTTTTTGCAGCCAAGGAGGGCAAATGGGCCCACATTCCAAAGAGCACCTTTTGGATTTCACAGGCCATTTTTTACAGATTTTGATTTGAAACTATTTTGCACGTATTTGGGCCCCTAAAAGGCCAGGGCAGTATAACTACCCCACAAGTGACCCCATTTTGGAAAGAAGACACCCCAAGGTATTCCGTGAGGGGCATGGCGAGTTCCTAGAATTTTTTATTTTTTGTCACAAGTTAGCGGAAAATGATGTTTTTTTTTTTTGTTTTTTTTTTCTTACAAAGTCTCATATTCCACTAACTTGTGACAAAAAATAAAAACTTCCATGAACTCACTATGCCCATCATTAAATACCTTGGGGTGTCTTCTTTCCAAAATGGGGTCACTTGTGGGGTAGTTATACTGCCCTGGCATTTTAGGGGCCCAAATGCGTGGTAAGTAGTTTGAAATCAAAATGTGTAAAAAATGGCCTGTGAAATCCGAAAGGTGCTCTTTGGAATGTGTGACACTTTTTTGCAGCCTAGGTTGGCAAAGGGGCCCACATTCCAAAGAGCACCTTTCGGATTTCACAGGCCATTTTTTACAGATTTTGATTTCAAACTCCTTACCACACATTTGGGCCCCTAGAATGCCAGGGCAGTATAACTACCCCACAAGTGACCCCATTTTGGAAAGAAGACACCCCAAGGTATTCGCTGATGGGCAAAATGAGTTCATAGAACTTATTTTTTGTCACAAGTTAGTGGAATATGAGACTTTGTAAAAAAAAAAAAAATCATCATTTTCCGCTAACTTGTGACAAAAAATAAAAAGTTTGATGAACTCACTATGCCCATCAGCGAATACCTTAGGGTGTCTACTTTCCAAAATGGGGTCATTTGTGGGGTGTTTGTACTGTCTGGGCATTGTAGAACCTCAGGAAACATGACAGGTGCTCAGAAAGTCAGAGCTGCTTCAAAAAGCGGAAATTCACATTTTTGTACCATAGTTTGTAAACGCTATAACTTTTACCCAAACCAATTTTTTTTTTTTACCCAAACATTTTTTTTTTATCAAAGACATGTAGAACAATAAATTTAGAGAAAAATTTATATATGGATGTCGTTTTTTTTGCAAAATTTTACAACTGAAAGTGAAAAATTTCATTTTTTTGCTAAAAAATCGTTAAATTTCGATTAATAACAAAAAAAGTAAAAATGTCAGCAGCAATGAAATACCACCAAATGAAAGCTCTATTAGTGAGAAGAAAAGGAGGTAAAATTCATTTGGGTGGTAAGTTGCATGACCGAGCAATAAACCGCTAAAGTTGTGGAGTGCCGATTTGTAAAAAAGGGCCTGGTCTTTAGGGGGGTATAAACCTGTGGTCCTTAAGTGGTTAAGGGAAAGAAGTGGAATGTTATGCAATGGCCAAGTCAATCACCTGACCTGAATCCGATTGAGCATGCATTTCACTTGCTGAAGACAAAACTGAGGGGAAAATGCCCCAAGAACAAGCAGGAACTGAAGACAGTTGCAGTAGAGGCCTGGCAGAGCATCACCAGGGATGAAACCCAGCGTCTGGTGATGTCTATGCGTTCCAGACTTCAGGCTGAAATTGACTGCAAAGGATTTGCAACCAAGTATTAAAAAGTGAAAGTTTGATTATGATTATTATTCTGTCCCATTACTTTTGATCCGTTAACAAGTGGGAGGCACATATGCAAACTATTGTAATTCCTACACCTTTCACCTGATTTGGATGTAAATACCCTCAAATTAAAACTGACAGTCTGCAGTTAAAGCACATCTTGTTTGTTTCATTTCAAATCCATTGTGGTGGTGTATAGAGGCAAAAATGTTAGAATTGTGTTGATTTCACAATATTTATGGACCTGACTGTATATGTTCTGAAGCCCCTTTTTGCATGTATTAGTCACACAAAAAAAGTATTTGTCGTTGTGTCGTGAAGTGATAAAATTACAGACTTTTTTGGGATATTTTAATTTCCTTTTTATTTATTTATCTGATCTGAACAGTATGTCAGACAGAGAAGTGCCAGGCCCAGGCAGAGAAGTGCCAGAAGTGCCAGGTGATTGGCAGAGGCCTAAATGTTTCTGACACAGGTCGCAGCAGAGTAAGGGGGCGTGGCAGCAGGAGTCTCAGTGAGAGGCCTGAGCTCCCGGTGTCATCTAGCGGTTGTGTCTTGACCAGCAACCCAGCGGTTCTTGAATGGTTGACTCGGTCATCTCTGTTTTGGATCCACTCCTGTTTTTTTTGGCATTAGCAATACTGATGGAATACTGACCAAATGCTGACCGAGTGAAGGCAGATGCAACACAGACAGGATTCGTTTTTTGGGAGTTATTGTTCTGACGGATCAGAATAAGGGAAAAATAATCAGTGACGTCAACACAAACATACTGCTGACACCCTCTACACTCTGTCAGGGGGCTCTACTTGTATAAGAGTTTAATAGAAGAGTTTCTGTAGACATCTATGTGGAATCAGCTGACTACGGTGTAAAAGGAGTGTGCTTCTTCTTGGTGCTAACATCGACCTGTAAGGCTGAGTTCATACTTGAGTTATTTGGTCAGTATTGGCCCCGTGATTGCCCAAATAAGTGAAGTGTGCAGTGATTCTAAGATCGACGCTGTGATAGTGATTCTAAGAGCGACTGCTGTGGTAGTGAAATAATACAGACTCACAGTATTATTTCACTACCACAGCAGACTCACTATGCATGTTACTGCAAGGCACAGTGTTCTACACCACTATAAAGGCTCTCTGCTTCCAAGAAAATAGCTGTTTTTTAACACGATTTGCCGCGAATAAATTTAGATCGAACCAAATTTTTTTTCTGGAAATTGCATTTTTGAAACATTTGCTCATTTCTAGTAGTAATAGTAGTGGTAGTAGTGCATGACTGCTGGTACCCATCCTTCCAAGTGATCTGACTACAACACTGTTTGGCGTTTCTGGTGTTTGTGACTGATAACCCTATCTTTTCCAATAATAAATGAGGGTGTCACTATTCGGACCTTTCTGGCCTTTCCTATGCTTCTATTCCTCTCTAGTCCAGACATATTCCTGGTTGCTAGCGGTGTTGCAGCAACAGTGCTAAACCTATCTGAAATTCACCTACTTAGGGCTTGTTAACACAAACTTTTTTTTTGCATTCCGTATACGGACCGTTTTTTGCGTTCCGTATATGGTCCGTATACGGAACCATTCATTTCAATGGTTCCGCAAAAAAAACAGAATGTACTCCGTATGCATTCCGTTTCCGCATTTCAGTTTTTCCATTCCCTTGAAAGATAGAACATTTCCTATCACCCGCAAATCACGTTCCGTGGCTTCATTCAAGTCAATGGGTCTGCAAAAAAAACTGAACACATACAGAATGTACTCCATATGTCTTCCATATCTGTTCTATTTTTGCAGAACCATCTATTGAAAAATTTATGCCCAGCCCAATTTTTTCTATGTAATTACTGTATACTGTATGCCATATGGAAAAATGAAACAGAGAAACGGAATGGAACCGGAAACACTACTGAAAAAAAAAAAATGAAAAATGGATCAGGGAAAAACGGCCTGCAAAACACTGAAAAAGACATACGGTCTTGTGAATGGGCCCTTAGCTTAACTTTTTGGGTGTTCCAGATCAAGACTAGTCTCTCTGATAGTCTTCACTTTACTTATTCTGTTAACCAGCTAGCTGCCTAGGCATCCTGAATCTTTATACTTCCATATTGACCCCTCCTCCAGTGAGCCACATGTAAGTAGCAAATTCCTGTCTATGATGTCAACTGAACATAATTTAGATAATGATTAGAGTTGAGTGGACACCTAGATGTTCGGGCTCGATGGGTTCGGCCTAAGTTTGGAAAAAAGTTCGAGTTCAAGACCCGAACTTGACCCGAACTTGACCCCGAACCCCATTGAAGTCAATGGGGACCCGAACTTTTGAGCACTAAAATGGCTGTAAAAATGTCATGGAAAGGGCTAGAGGGCTGCAAATGGCATCAAAATGTGGTTAAGAGCATGGCAAGTGCTCTGCAAACAAATGTGGATAGGGAAATGACTTTAAATAACATAAAATACGTAAAAATAAAAAAATTATAATCTTGATCTAGGAGGACGAGGTCCATATGGAGTAGGAGGTTGAGGAGGCGGTGGATGTGGCGGTGTCGGTGGAAGTGGCGGTGGAGGAGGAGGTAGCCTACACTGGTTTTTGGTTTTAAATTTTATTTTTTAAATTAGGGTACACCCCAAAACATTGGGAAATATAACCTGTGATAACCCCCTGCAGTCATGCTAAACACACGTTCAGACAATACACTGGCTGCAGGGCAGACTAGCACCTCCAAGGGGTAAAGGACACGCTCGGGCCATGTGCCCAATTTGGAGACCCATTTGGAGACCCAAGTTGCAGGGGCTGACCCCTGTCAGTTAGTTCGTGTAGGCGCGTGCAAACTTACTGCCCCACCATGTTGCACGTCCCAGTGATGTTCATGATCCAATTTGATATCTGCTCTATCAACTTTCGATGTTCTTTTATGCGCCTACCATGGTGATCACGGTTTGCGGGGAATCAGGGTTCCACGCTGGAGAGGGAGCGTGAGAAAGAGAGACCACATCCAAGGGAGGATTAATTTTTCAAATTTAAAATTATAGAGTTGAATTATGGGAGAAATTATTAAAGCATAAAAGTCTGACAACTTTTTAAAGTTTAAGCATTGAATGAAAGGATGTGGCGAGCATTAATTACTGAAGAATTTATTAAATTTTATTTCCTGTCACCTATGCAGAGCAAGGGTTTATTCATGTCTAAAATTGTATAATGTCAACCCAAGAATGTAACAGAAAAAATTGTGAAATTTATTAACCTGTCTACTTGGTAGAGCAGGGGTCTATGACAGAAAAAAATTGTTTATTGTCACCCGAAAATTGTAAATAAAAATTATTAATATTTATTAAGTTGTCAACTAGGTAGAGGAGGGGTATATAACACCCAAAAATAGGTGAATTTCACCAAAAATGTAACAGACCAATTTTTTTTTTCCACCTGTCTACTCGGTATAG
Organism: Bufo bufo; assembly: GCF_905171765.1. Taxonomy (NCBI): domain Eukaryota; kingdom Metazoa; phylum Chordata; class Amphibia; order Anura; family Bufonidae; genus Bufo; species Bufo bufo. Next base: position 59,364,041 of record NC_053399.1, read on the forward strand.
CAGTGGTACGTCACACCCAAATTTTGGTGAATTTCACCGGAAAATGTAACTCACTATTTATTTATTTTTTTAACCTGTCTACTAGGTATAGCAGTGGTAGATCACACCCAAAAATTGTTGAATTTCAACTGAAAATGTAACTGACAATAAAAAATTTTTAACCTGTCTATTAGGTATAGCAGTGGTACATTACACCCAAAAATTGGTGAATTTCACCAGAAAATGTAACTGACAATTTTTTATTTTTTTTATTTTTTGGTCTACTAGGTAAAGGAGTGGTACATCACACCCACAAATTGGTGAATTTCACCAGAATATGTAACTGACAATTATATTTTTTTGTTTAACCTGTCTACTAGGTGTAGCAGTGGTACTATACACCCAAAAATTGGTGAATTTCACAAGAAAATGTAACTGACAATTTTTTTATTTTTTTTTACTGGTCTACTAGGTATAGCAGTGGTACTATACACCCAAAAATTGGTGAATTTCAACCGAAAATGAAAATGACAAAGTAGTGAAATGACATAAAATAAAATACGTAAAATTAAAAAAAAGAATTGATTTATCAGGTGGAGTTCCATATGGAGTAGGAGTTTGAGGAGGCGGTGGACGTAGCGGTGTAAGTGGAAGTGGCGGTGGAAGAGGACGAGGTAGCCAACACAGGTTTTTGGTTTTAATTTTATTTTTTAAAATTAGGGTACACTCTAAAAGAGTGTGAAATATCTAAAATACAAGAATGAGCAATTGCGCTGCAGTTTAACAATGGCTGGTTAGTGCCGGTATACATGTCTATTCTGCACAAGGTACGGACAAGTCCTGAGGGATCCATGCCTGGTTCATTTTAATGAACGTGGGCTTGTCCACATTAACTGTGGACAGGCGGCTGCGCTTGTCTGTGATGAAGCCCCCTGCCGTGCTAAACACACGTTCAGATAATACACTGGCTGCAGGGCAGGCCAGCACCTCCAAGGCGTAAAGGGCAAGCTCAGGCCATGTTCCCAATTTGGAGACCCAGAAGATGAAGGGGGCAGACCCGTCATTCAGTACGTCTAGGCGGGTGCACACATACTGCTCCACCATGTTGGTGAAATGCTGCCTCCTGCTAAGACCTTCCATATCAGCTGGTGGTGCTGGCTTTTGTGGCATGTTGACAAAGCTTTTCCACATTTTGCCCATTCTAACCCTGCCTTCTGAGGTGCTGGTGGTGCCCCAGCTGCGTTGGCGACCTCTTCGTCTGCCTTCGCCTTGTGCTTCCACTGTGCCCCCGCTGTCAGGTGGGAATGCCACCAGCAGCGCGTCTACAGGCGTGCGCTTGTACTCACGCATCTTACGATCACGCTCCAGTAAGGGAATTATGGATGGTACATTGTCCTTGTAATGGGGATCCAGCAGCGTGGCCACCCAGTAATCAGCAGAAGTTAGAATGTGGGCAACTCGGCGGTCGTTGCGGAGACACTGCAGCATGTAATCGCTCATGTGTGCCAGGCTGCCCAGAGGCAACGAAAAGCTGTCCTTTGTGGAAGGTGTATCGTCTGTGTCCTCTGTATCCCCCCAGCCACGCACCAGTGATGGCCATAAGCTGGTCTGGGTGCCACCCTGCTGTGAACATGGTTCCTCCTCCTCCATCTCGTCCTCCTCATCCTCCACCTCGTCATCCTCCAGAACTGTGCCCTGGCTGGACAATTGTATAACTGGCGTTTGTGGGTGCAGGAACCCACCCTCAGAGCCACTTGTGAATGACTGGTCGGAAACCCTACGAATTGATCCCTCTTCCTCCTCCTCCTCCTGTGCCACATCCTCTTCCATCATCGCCAGGAGCGTTTTTTAAAGGATACATAGAAGTGGGATAGTATGGCTGAGAATGGCGTTATCGGCGCTGGCCATGTTGGTGGAGTACTTGAAACAGCGCAACAAGGAACACAGGTCTCGCATGGAGGCCCAGTCATTGGTGGTGAAGTGGTGCTGTTCCGCCGAGCGACTCACCCGTGCGTGCTGCAGCTGAAACTCCACTATCGCCTGCTGCTGCTCGCACAGTCTGGCCAGCATGTGCAAGGTGGAGTTCCACCTTGTGGGAACGTCGCATATGAGGCGGTGAGCGGGAAGGCCGAAGTTACGCTGCAGCGCTGACAGGCGAGCAGCAGCAGGGTGAGAACGCCGAAAACGCACACAGACAGCCCACACTTTATGCAGCAGCTCTGACATATCAGGGTAATTTTTAAGGAATCTCTGCACCTCCAAATTCAGCACATGCGCCAGGCAGGGGATGTGCGTCAAACCGGCTAGTCCCAGAGCTGCTACGAGATTTCGCCCATTATCGCACACCACCAGGGTGGGCTTGAGGCTCACTGGCACAAACCACTCATCGGTCTGTTGATCAAGGCCCGTCCACAGCTCCTGCGCGGTGTGGGGTTTGTCCCCCAAACAGATAGGTTTTAAAACAGCCTGGTGTCATTTACCCCTGGCTGTGCTGAAGTTGGTGGTGAAGGTGTTATGCTGACTGGAGGAGGAGCCGGTAGAGGATGAGGAAGCGGAGTAGGAGGAGGAAGCAACAGGAGGCAAACTGAAGTGCTCTGCCATCCTCGGTGGTGGAAGGACATGCGCAAAACTTCTATCCGCTCAGGCCCAGCCGCCACTGCATTTTCCCAGTGTGCTGTTATGGAGATATAACATCCCTGACCGTGCTTACTGGTCCACGTATCCGTAGTGAGGTGCACCTTGCCACAGATGGTGTTGCGCAGTGCACACCTGACTTTGTCCCCCACTTGGTTGTGCAGGGAAGGGATGGCTCGCCTGGAAAAGTACTGGCGGCTGGGCACAACGTACTGTGGGACAGCCACCGTCATAAGGCCTTTAAAACTATCAGTCTCTACCAGACGGAATGACAGCATTTCGAAGGCCAGTAATTTTAAAATGCTGTCATTCAGGGCTAGTGATCACCGGTGGGTAGAGGGGTACTTCCTCTTCCTCTCCAGCGTTTGGGAGATGGAGAGCTGAACGCTTCCGTAGGAGATTGTGGAGATGCTTGGTGACCCAGGTGGTGGTGTTGCTGGAAGATCCTCTGTTTGCGGGGTGGCAGGTGGCACTGTCACTCCAGAGGTGGATGAAGAGGCCGAGACTGCAGCAGAAGAGGAAGCAGGAGGAGCCAGAGGTTTTTGAGGTGTCTACTCCACTGCAGCTCGTGATTAGCACTTAAATGCCTGTTCATGCAGGTTGCGCTCAGGTTGAGAACGTTTATGCCTCGCTTCAGGCTCTGATTGCACAGCGTGCAAACCACTTGTGTCTTGTCGTCAGCACATTGTCTGAAGAACTGCCACGCCAGGGAACTCCTTGGAGCTGGCTTTGGTGTGCTCGGTCCCTTGCTGCGGTGGGCAGTAGCAGGCGTACTGTCTAGAGGACGGCCGCTTCGCTTTTGCACCCTGCTCCCTCTTCTGCTGTGCTGGTGGCTCTGTGCGACCACCGCCTCTTCCTCCGAACTACATAGGTCACTCGCATGACCTTGATTCAATGTGGGGTTGAGGACCTCATCGTCCTCCACATCATCTTCCACCCAGTCTTCACCCCTGCCTTCCTTGTCGGTCTCCACACTTTCGAAAGCCCCATCAGTTGGCACCTGTGTTTCGTCATCATCCGAGACGTGCTGCGATGGTCCTCCCATGTACTCATCTTGAAAGATAAGTGGTTGGGCATCGGTGCACTCAATCTCTTCCACTTCTGGGGCGGGGCTAGGTGGATGGCCCTGGGAAACCCTGCTAACAGAGTCATCAAAAAGCAGAAGAGACTGCTGCATGACTTGGGGTTCAGACTGCTTGGCTGATTTGCAAGGGGGTGAGGTGAAAGACTGATGGACATTGGCTGCAGGTGCCAACTGTGGTCTTTCAGCAGGAAACTGGGTGTGAGACAATGTAAAGGAACTGGATCCACTGTCAGCAACCCAATCTACTATCGCCTGTACTTGTTCAGGCCTCGCCATTCGTAGAGCCGCATTAAGCCCGACCAAATACCGCTGCAGGTTTTGTCGCCTACTCGCACCTGAGGAAGGATTTTCACTTGTGTGTGTAGCTGGCACAGATCGACCACGTCCTCTCCCTGCAACAGGAGCTCCACCAGCAGCACCACGACCTGGGCCACGTCCCTTATTTGACTCTCTCCTCATATTTCTCGAATTTTGAATCTTGCCCTAACTGGGTGTTTAATTAATAGTAGAATAGAACGATAGTATGTACAGGGTGTATCTCACATGCCCTGAACCAGACTAGGCCTCAATTAAATTTGTTTGCCCAAAATGGCTGTATTTCAAATACCTAAATCAAACCACTGTATTTAAAGGGTGTATCTCACACGGCCTGAACCAGACTAGGCCTCAATTAAATTTGTTTGCCCAAAATGTCTGTATTTAAAATACCTGAATCAAACCCCTGTATTTAAAGGGTGTATCTCACATGCCCTGAACCAGACTAGGCCTCAATTAAAGATTTGTGCACCAAATGGCGGTATTTTAAATATCTGAATATAACCCAAATATATAAAGGGTGTATCTCACAATGACATATGCAGAAAAGGCTGGCAATTATTTTTTTTTGCCCAAACGGGTATTTGTTTAATAACTGAATATGGCAGCAGTATATAACCCTGGAATTTCAAACGTGCTGATACTGCAAGGCCTGGAAATTTGTGTATTTTGCCCCAAAAAGGGTGTTTTATTAATAGAATAATATAAGCCCTGTATATACAGGGTGTATCTTACACGGCCTGAACCAGACTAGGCCTCAATTAAAGATTTGTGCACCAAATGGCGGTATTTCAAATATCTGAATATAACCCAAATATATAAAGGGTGTATCTTACAATGACATATGTAGCAAAGGCTGCCAAATATTATTTTTTTGCCCAAACGGGTGTTTGTTTAATCCCTTAAGGACCTATTTCACCTTAAGGACTTGGCCATTTTTTGCAAATCTGACCAGTGTCAATTTAAGTGCTGATAACTTTCAAACGCTTTGTTTTATCCAGGCCATTCTGAGACAGTTTTTTCGTCACATATTGTACTTCATGACACTGGTAAAATGAAGTAAAAAAAAAAATATTTTTATTTATAAAAAAATACCAAATTTACCTAAAAATTTTAAAAAATTGCAAATTTCCAAGTTTCAATTTCTCTACTTCCATAATTCATAGTAATACCTCCAAAAATAGTTATAACTTTACATTCCCCATATGTCTACTTCATGTTTGGATCATTTTGGGAATTATATTTTATTTTTGGGGATGTTACAAGGCTTAGAAGTTTAGAAGCAAATCTTGAAATTGTTCAGAAATTTTCAAAAACCCAATTTTTAGGGACCAGTTTAGGTCTGAAGTCACTTTGCGAGGCTTACATAATAGAAACCACCCAAAAATGACCCCATTCTATAATCTCACTACTCAAGGTATTCAAAACTGATTTTACAAACTTTGTTAACCCTTTAGGTGTTCCACAAGAATTAATGAAAAATAGAGATACAATTTCAAAATTTCACATTTTTGGCAGATTTTTAATTTTAATATTTTTTTTCCAGTTACAAAGCAGGGGTTAACAGCCAAACCAAACTCAATATTTATGGCCCTGATATTGTAGTTTACAGAAACACCCCATATGTGGTCGTAAACTGCTGTATAGGCACACGGCAGGGCGCAGAAGGAAAGGAATGCCATACGGTTTTTGGAAGTCAGGTTTTGCTGTACTGTTTTTTTTTACGCCATGTCCCATTTGAAGACCCCTTGATTCACCCCTAGAGTATAAACGTCATAAAAGTGACCCCATCTAAGAAACTACACCCCTCAAGGTATTCAAAACTGATTTTACAAACGTCGTTAACCCTTTAGGTGTTCCACAAGAATTAATGGAAAATACAGATACAATTTCAAAATTTCACTTTTTTGGCAGATTTTCCATTTTAATATTTTTTTTCAAGTTACAAAGCAAGGGTTAACAGCCAAACCAAACTCAATATTTATGGCCCTGATTCTGTAGTTTACAGAAACACCCCATATGTGGCTGTAAACCGCTGTACGGGCACACGGCAGGGAGCAGAAGGAAAGGAATGTCATACGGTTTTTGGAACGCAGGTTTTGCTGGACTGTTTTTTTTTACACCATGTCCCATTTGAAGCCCCCCTGATGCATCCCTAGAGTAAAAACTCCAAAAAGTGACCCCCTTTTAGAAACTACAGGATAGGGTGGCAGTATTGTTGGTATTAGTTTAGGGTACATATGATTTTTGGTTGCTTTATATTACACTTTTTGTGAGGCAAGGTAACAAGAAATAGCTGTTTTGGCACCGTTTTTATTTTTTGTTATTTACAACATTCGTTAAGATCATGTGACATTTTTATAGACCAGGTTGTCACGGATGCTGCAATATCTAATATGTATACTTTCTTTTTATTTATGTAAGTTTTACACAATGATTTCATTTTTTAAGCAAAGAAAAAAATCATGTTTTAGTGTCTCCATATTCTGAGAGCCATAGTTTTTCAGTTTCTTGGCAATTATCTTAGGTGGGGTCTCATTTTTTGCGGGATGAGATGATGGTTTTATTAGCACTATTTTGGGGTGCATATGACTTTTTGATCGCTTGTGATGTAAGGTGACAAAAAATGGTTTATTTAGCACAGTTTTTTTTTTTTTTACGGTGTTCCTCAGGGGTTAGGTCATGTGATATTTTTATAGAGCCGGTCGATATGGACGCGGCGATACCCAATATGTATACAGTTTTTTTTATTTATGTAAGTTTTACACAATAACAGCTTTTTTAAAACAAAAAAATGATGTTTTAGTGTCTCCATATTCTGAGCCATAGTTTTTTTTATTTTTTGTGCGATTGTATCAGGTAGGGGCTCAGGATGAAGTGACGGTTAGATTGGTACTATTTTGGTGGGCAAACGCCTTTTTGATCGCTTGCTGTTGTACTTTTTGTGATGTAAGGTGACAAAAAAATTGAGGAACCACTGAGGAAGGGGTCACTTCTGTAAATCCCCGAAACGCGTCTGGTATTAATCCCCCCAACAAGTAGAGAGACCCTGCAAGACCGAGGAAGCCTGGAAAACTGCTATTTTAACCAGTGAAGTGCCAAAGTGAGCCATTGCTACTACACGAGAGGTAACTACACCACATGGAGCAAACAAACCTCACTGGCGCCAATATTTGAATCTGGACATTAGCTCTTGAGACCGGAGACAGGACGGACACACCGAGTCGAGAGCCCACGATCCAGCATCAAAAGACCCTCGGGTAAGCTCTTGCACATCTCCAGTAAGCGATCGCTCTTTATATCAAATACAGCGGGACGCCGCTGTGCGTATGAACAGCCTGACTGTTGTATAACCAAACATTCAGGCTGCATATGCTTGAGACTTTGGGACTTTGACTATCGATATAGTGGCGATAAAGGACTGTCTGCAGGAGAGGATAATTTATATTACTGCTTAAATCCTATATGGAATATTACACCAAACACAACCAGTGAACTACTTATATTACCGTATTGAATATTCGAATCCAACGCTTTTATTCTAAAAATTAATATTGGGATCCATATATATATTTAATATATTGTTTGATTTAATGTATTTTATATAGTTATACTCTATATTTATTACTATTTTTATTTCACTACCTATCCCATTGTCGGTACCATTTTATCTGCTGTCTTCTATTCAATTTTACACTTGCTGATATCTTATTGTATTGTTATTAATATTGTGATTAAAGATCCCTATACTTTTTAGAGTGTGCCCCACTTCCATTATTTATATTATTCACTACTTTCAGACTGGGTGTTGTCTGATTAGTGGGTGCACCTCTGCGTGGTTCTCCACCCCATTTTAGTGCGGCATTACCTATTCGTTCAAGTTTTACACAATGATTTCATTTTTTAAGCAAAAAAAAAAAAATCATGTTTTAGTGTCTCCATATTCTGAGAGCCATAGTTTTTCAGTTTCTTGGCAATTATCTTAGGTGGGGTCTCATTTTTTGCGGGATGAGATGATGGTTTTATTAGCACTATTTTGGGGTGCATATGACTTTTTGATCGCTTGTGATGTAAGGTGACAAAAAATGGTTTATTTAGCACAGTTTTTTTTTTTTTTTTTACGGTGTTCCTCAGGGGTTAGGTCATGTGATATTTTTATAGAGCCGGTCGATATGGACTCGGCGATACCCAATATGTATACAGTTTTTTTTATTTATGTAAGTTTTACACAATAACAGCTTTTTTAAAACAAAAAAATGATGTTTTAGTGTCTCCATATTCTGAGCCATAGTTTTTTTTATTTTTTGTGCGATTGTATCAGGTAGGGGCTCAGGATGAAGTGACGGTTAGATTGGTACTATTTTGGTGGGCAAACGCCTTTTTGATCGCTTGCTGTTGTACTTTTTGTGATGTAAGGTGACAAAAAAATTGTTTATTTAGCACAGTTTTTATTTTTTAATTTTTACGGTGTTCATCTGAGGGGTTAGGTCATGTGATATGTTTATAGAGCCGGTCGATACGGACACGGCGATACCTAATATGTATACTTTTTTTTTTTCCCTATTATTTCCCTTTTTTTTTTTACTTTATTTGGGGAAAATTACGTTTTTGTTTATTTTTACTTGAAACTTTAAATTTTTTGGGGGGAAAACTTTATTTTTTCAACTTTTTTTTTCACTTTATTTTTTGTCCCACTTTGGGACTTTTGGGGGTCTAATCCTCTTTACAATGCATTCCAATACTTCTGTATTGGAATGCATTAGCTGTATGAGTAATACTGTGTGTATTACTCATACAGCTTCTGGCCTGTGAGATCCAGGGGGCTGGATCTCACAGGCTCGTCACCGGAAGGCAGCGCTGATGCCTAAGGAAGGCATTGCGCTGCCTTCCATGCCATCGGGTCCCCCCTTCAGCCGCATGGGGACCCGATGGCACCACCCGCCGCTGCAACCGCAGGTAAAAGCCGCAAACCGCAGGTCTGAATTGACCTGCGGTTTGCTGCGATCGCCGATGAGGGCGGGTCACATGACCACCCTGGCGTTGTGACAGGATGCCCGCTGAATGATTTCAGCGGACATCCTGTTCCGATTAACCCCCGCCGCTCCGCAATGTAGTTTAAGGCTGGGTTCAGACCTGAGCGTATTTGATATGCGCGTTTAACGCGCGTTTTTGTCGCTCGTTTTTATGCGCGTTTTTTGCAATAGTAAACGCGCGCTTGACGCGCGTTTGTGTGATTGACTGCAGTGTCCTATGGCCACAAACGTGCGTCAAAACGCCCCAAAGAAGCTCAAGAACTTGTTTGAGCATAGGGCGTTTTTAAGCGCGTTCAAACGCGCTGTAAAACGCTCAAGTGAGAACCAGGGACATGGAAGCATTGGTTTTCATGTGTTGAGCATTTTACAGCGCGTTTGAACGCGCTGCAAAACGCTCAAGTGTGAGCCCAGCCTTAAAGTTAGGACGTACCGGTACGTCCTGGGTCCTTAAGGACTCGGCAAACATGCCGTACCGGTACGTCCTAAGTCCTTAAGGGGTTGATAACTGAATATGGCAGCAGTATATAACCCTGGAATTTCAAACGTCAAGATGCTGCAAGGCCTGAAAAATTGTGTATTTTGCACAAAAAATATTAATAAAAGAATCAAACCCCTGTATTTAAAGGGTGTATTTCACACGCCCTGAACCAGACCAGGCCTTCTTTTAATTTTGCTTGCCCTAAATGGCTGTATTTCAAATACCTGAATAGAACCCCTGTATATACAGGGTGTATCTCACACTCCCTGATCCACACTAGGCCGCAATTAAATTTTGTTGCCCAAAATGCCTGTATTTCAAATACCTCAATAGAAGCCCTGTATTTAAAGGGTGTATTTCACACGCCCTGATCCACACTAGGACGCTATCAAAGAACTGTGTCCAAAATGGCTTTATTTCAAATAACTGAATAGAAAGACAGTATGTAAAGGTGGTATCTCACAATGACATCTGCAGCAAAGGCTGACAACATTTAATTTTTTTGCCAAAACGGGTGTTTGTTTAATAACTGAATTTGACAGCAGTATATAACCCTGGAATTTTACACCTGCTGATGCTGCAAGGCCAGAAAAATAGTGGAATCTGGCAAAAAAGTGTGTTTTTAAAAACCCAGAAAATGATGGCTGTATTACTAGCTTAAATTGCACACTGACTAATTCAGATGTTGTATATTGCCAAAAAAGTGTTTTTTTGGTAACAGAATATGAAAGCTGTATATATGAACCCTTTCATGACCAAAGGTCATTGATGCCCCAGTGTCCAGGTCAAAATTTACAAATCTGACATGCGTCACTTTATGTGGTAATAGTTTTAGAACACTTTTACTTATCCAAGCCATTCTGAGATTGTTTTCTCGTGACACATTGTACTTCATGAGTCAATATATTTTACCTTTATTTATGAAAAAATCCCAAATTTACCCCAAAAATTTTAAAATTTGCAATTTTCTAAATTTCAATTTCTCTGCTTCTAAAACAGAAAGTGATACCTCATAAAATATTTATTACATAACATTCCCCATGTGTCTACTTTATGTTGGCATCATTTTAGAAATGTTATTTTATTTTTTTAGGACGTTAGAAGGCTTAGAAGTTTAGAAGCAATTTCCAAAACCCACTTTTTAAAGGATCAGTTCAGGTCTGAAGTCACTTTGTGGGGCTTACATAGTGGAAACCCCCCATAAATGACCCCATTGTAGAAACTACACCCCTCAAGTTACTTAAAACCAATTTTACAAACGTTATTAACCCTTTAGGTGTTCCACAAGAATTAAAGGAAAATGGAGATGAAATTTCTAAATTTCACTTTTTTAGCAGATTTTCTATTTTATTACATTTTTTTCTTTAACACATTAAGGGTTAACAGCCAAACAAAACTCAATATTTATTTCTCTGATTCTGCGGTTTACAGAAACACCCCACATGTGGTCATAAACTGATGTAAGGGTGCACGGCAGGGCGCAGAAGGAAAGGAACGCCGTATGGTTTTTGGAAGGCAGATTTTGCTGGATTGGTTTTCTGAACGCCATATGTTTTTAATTTTTCTACCGATCGTCTTGTGCAGGGGCTTGTTTTTTGCAGAAAGAGTTGAGGTTTTTATTGGTACCATTTTTGGGTACATATGATTTTTTTATCATTCATTATTATACTTTATGGGGCAAGGTGGACAAAAAATTGACTGTTTTGGAACATTTTTTTTTTTTTTACAGCGTTCATCTGAGGGGTTAGGTCACAATGACAGTTTTATAGAGCAGATCGTTACGGACCTGGCAATACCCAATATGTATACTTTTTCTTATTTATTTAAGTTTTACACAATAATAGAATTCTGAAACCCAAAAAATGATGTTTTAGTGTCTCCATAGTCTGAGAGCCATAGCTTTTTTATTTTTTGGGCGATTGTCTTAAATATGGGCTCATTTTTTGCGGGATGAGGTAACGGTTTGATTGGTACTATTTTGGGGTATATACGCCTTTTTGATCGCTTGGTGTTGCACTTTTTGTGATGTAAGGTGACAAAAATAGCTTATTTTTTTACACCGTTTTTATTTTTTATGGTGTTTATTGGACGGGGTTGATGATGTGATATATTTATATAGATGGTCGTTACAGATGCGGTGACACCTAATATGTGTGGTTTTTGTTTTTGTTTTTTTATAGGAAAAGGCAATTTATTTTTTACACTTTTATTATTTTCACTTTTTTTTTTTATCAGTCTTGCATTGCAAAGTATAATACAATCAGATGCCCTGTAGGTGGCAGCACCGGACGCCTATGCCATGGCAACCGGACGCCTTTGCAAAGCGTCCGGTTGCCATGGCAACCATCGGGCGCTGTGATTGCAGCAGCCCTGATGGTTGAGAGAGGGAGCCCCCTCCCTCTATTAACCCCATGGATGCCGCTACTGCGCCATCTATGGGGTTACAGCAGTGTCAGCATAGAGCTGACACATGCTGCTGATGGCGGCGGCTCAGGAATGGAGCCGCCGCCATCACACACAGAAGGGGGACTGATCGGGGGCAGCGCTGGAAAGGGGGGAGGGGGGGCAGCATTCACAAATTACAGATCGGGGCAGGAGGGAGCGGACCGCATCGGGGGCAGGATACATGGATGGGGGGGCGGGGACCGATGGCAGAGGCAGGGCTCACGATGGTGGTGGTGGGAGGTTGGAGGCACACAAGAAGGTGGCGCAGATCGGGGGCTTCAAGAAGGGGGCACAGATTGGGGGCTTCAAGAAGGGGGCACAGATCAGGGGCTTCAGGACACATTACCTGATTTCAGGCTCTGATCTGCAGAGCGCAGATCAGAGCCTGAAACCGGCATTTTAACACTGCCGCGATCCGATTGGTTAGGCTGCACAGACTAACCAATCAGATCGATTACTAGACTGTATGCATCCAATCAGATTGATTACTAGACTGTATGCTGTCTGTGACAGCAGCAGGACACGGGCAGAAGCTTTAATCCAATCGCTTTGCAGCGCTTGGATTAAAGAACTGCAATGACGTCTATACACGTGATAGCTGCACGGGGCATGTGCAGCTATCACATATATATACGGATTGCAGTCGTGAAGGGGTTACACTTGAGTTTAACACTTGCAGATCTGGAAAATAGTGGTTTTTGACAAAAAAGTTGGCTGTATTTCTAGCTTAAATTTCACACTGACTAATCCAGATGTTGTGTTTTTTTTTGGTAACAGAATATGAAAGCTGTATATATTAAACTTGAATTTAACACTTGCAGATCTGGAAAATAGTGGTTTTTGGCAAAAAAGTGTTTTTTCAAAAACCCAGAAAATGATGACTGTATTTCTAGCTTAAATTGCATACTGACTAATCCAGATAGAGACATACAAACATAGAATGTGTCGGCAGATAAGAACCATTTGGCCCATCTAGTCTGCCCAATATACTCAATACTATGAATAGCCCCTGGACCTATCCCATGCATGCTTAAACTCCTTCACTGTATTTGCAGCTACCACTTCTGCAGGAAGGCTATTCCATGCATCCACTACTTTCTCAATAAAGTAATACTTCCTGATATTACTTTTAAACCTTTGCCCCTCTAATTTAAAACTATGTCCTCTTGTAGCAGTTTTTCTTCTTTTACCTTGTTGATTCCCTTTATGTATTTAAAAGTTTCTATCATATCCCCTCTGTCTCGTCTTTCTTCCAAGCTATACATGTTAACGTCCTTTAATCTTTCCTGGTAAGTTTTATCCTGCAATCCATGTACTAGTTTAGTAGCTCTTCTCTGAACTCTCTCCAAAGTATCAATATCCTTCTGGAGATATGGTCTCCAGTGCTGAGCACAATACTCCAAATGAGGTCTCACTAGTGCTCTGTAGAGCGGCATGAGCATCTCCCTCTTTCTACTGGTAATTCCTCTCCCTATACACCCAAGCATTCTGCTAGCATTTCCTGCTGCTCTATGACATTGTCTGCCTACCGTTAAGTCTTCTGAAGTAATGACCCCTAAATCCCTTTCCTCAGATACTGAGGTTAGGACTGTATCACTGATTTTATATTCTGCTCTTGGGTTTTTACGCACCAGGTGCATTATCTTGCACTTATCCACGTTACATTTTAGTTGCCAGATTTTTGACCATTCCTCTAGTTTTCCTAAATCCTTTTCCATTTGGTGTATCCCTCCAGGAACATCAACCCTGTTACAAATCTTTGTGTCATCAGCAAAAAGACACACCTTACCATCGAGGCCTTCTGCAATTTCGCTGATAAAGATATTAAACAATATGGGTCCCAGAACAGATCCCTGAGGTACCCCACTGGTAACAAGACTATGGTCTGAATATACTCCATTGACTACAACCCTCTGTTGTCTGTCCCTCAGCCACTGCCTAATCCATTCAACAATATGGGAGTCCAAGGACAAAGACTGCAATTTATTGATAAGCCTTCTATGTGGGACAGTATCAAAAGCCTTACTAAAGTCTAGATAAGCAATGTCTACTGCAACTCCACCATCTATTATTTTAGTCACCCAATCAAAAAAATCTATAAGATTAGTTTGACATGATCTCCCTGAAGTAAACCCATGCTGTTTTTCATCTTTCAATCCATGGAATTTTAGATGTTCCACAATCCTCTCCTTAAGTATGGTTTCCATTAATTTCCCCACTATTGATGTCAGGCTTACTGGCCTATAGTTGCCCAATTCCTCCCTACTACCTTTCTTGTGAATGGGCACAATATTTGCTAATTTCTAATCTTCTGGCGCGACTCCTGTTGCCAGTGATTGGTTAAATAAATCTGTTAATGGTTTTGCTAGTTCACCGCTGAGCTCTTTTAATAGCTTTGGGTGTATCCCATCAGGCCCCTGTGACTTATTTGTATTAATTTTAGACAGCTAACTTAGAACCTCTTCCTCTGTAAAGACACATGCATCAAAAGATTCATTTGTCTTCCTTCCTAACTGAGGTCCTTTTCCTTCATTTTCCTTTGTAAAAACTGAACAGAAGTATTCATTGAGGCAGTCAGCTAGTTCTAGATGTTGTATATTGCCAAAAAAGTGTTTTTTTGTTAACAGAATATGAAAGCTGTATATATTAAACTTGAATTTAACACTTGCGGATCTGGAAAATAGTGGGTTTTGGCAAAAAAGTGTGTTTTTAAAAACCCAGAAAATAATGGCTATTTCTAGCTCAAATTGCACACTGACTAATCTGGATGTTGTATATTGCCCAAAAAGGTTTTTTTTGGTAACAGAATATGAAAGCTGTATATATTAAACTTAAATTTAACACTTGCAGATCTGGAAAATTGTGTTTTTTGGCAAAAAAGTGTGTTTTTAAAAACCCAGAAAATTATGGCTGTATTTCTAGCTTAAATTGCACACTGACTAAGCCTGCAAATGCACCAGATGTTGTAAATTGATAATTTTTTTTTTCTTAAAACAGATTATTTGTGCTGTTTTTAAAGCTTGGTTTCTATGTCCCAAAAGCTCAGATGCAGTGCTGGTGCACTGAGCTTGCATAAAATGGCCGCCGCCGCCCACCTAACTGACTTATAAAAGTTATTTTCTTTCCGTCACTGGGCTCAGGGCAGGATAAAAAAATTGTGCCCTGCACTGAGCTCCCCCTACTGGTGTCTGCATACATTTTTCAGTGTATTCAGTGTATGCTGTTCAGAAAGAGTGCCGTATTTTTGAAACACCTTTTTCACTTTTTCCGATACAGAAGTCAGAAAAAGTGTATGAGGACAAGGATGGCTTTTATTTATTACATAATTTTGTTAACATTTCTTCTGCTTAAAGGGAATCTGTCACCAGCTACTTCTCTATTAGGCCTCTTTCACATGGCCGTGTGCTGGCCGGGCCTGTGCTGCGGACTGTAAATTGCGGTCCGCAATGCACAGGCACCAACCGCGGGGCAGTCGCATGCGGATCGCGGACCCATTCACTTGAATGGGGACGATCCGTTCGTTCCGCAAAATGATAGAACAAGTTCTATATTTTTGCTCAATGGAAGCATGGAACGGAACACCATGGAAGCACTCCGCAGTGCTTCCGTGGGGTTCCGTTCCGTGCTTCTGTTCCGCACTGCATCTCTGCATTTGCAGACCCATTCAAGTAAATGGGTCCGCATCCGTTATGTGGAATGCACACGGCTGGTGACCCGTGTATTGCGGAACCGCCGTATGCGAAGTAGACCTTTGGTACAATGAGGGCCCCTGAGAACCACTCCTTTCTGTGACCAGCCCCTCCTGAGCTACTTTGCCACTGCCTGGCCCTATCAAAAAAAGCAGCCAAAGAGGGGCTGGCCACTGAAAGGAGCAGAGCTTGTGTGGAACACAAGCAATGGCGCCCTCATTGCACCAAAGGCCTTATATGCATATTTTAAAAATGATCATAACTCAGAAATGGAGCACCAGATTAAAAGCAAAAAAAAGCATTTTAATCAGGTGAACCACAGCTATGTGTTTATGCAAACAGTTTGATTGGGAGTTACCTGATGACAGATTCCCTTTAATAAAAAAAACATACATTTCAGAAATCTAGGGAACTGCACTTTGTGTTCTTGTTAAGATCTTACCGGACTCACCGGCGGTGTGCTTTTCGGAGACAGAGGCACCGGCGTCTGGTTTCCAGGTCGACGTATCAAAGAAGAAAAAGAATACCGCAACAGGAGCCGCACATCTACAAAATTACAATTTATTTAGAAAACAGACACAACATAAAAAGAATTAAAATCGTTGTATACAACAGGTCTGGGCCATGTAAGCCGTGTATCGGCGCATGCCCATCTGAATCACCACAAATTCATGTGTGAACCCCCACATACATCAGCATATAATAATATAAAGTGCATGAAATCCATCAACAATGAATAAGAATAAGAGTACTTATCATAAAAATGGCATGATGGGGGGTGTCTGTGGCGATCAGAACAGGTCGACCATGCTAGGCCTCCGACTGGAGGAGTGCTGATCAATAGGAACAGGCAAGTCCATTGTGGTGACATCATTGGTCACATGATGACATGCCATGTGACCTGAAGTATGACCTATTTAAACAGGCAACTGCTGGCCACAGTTGCTTGTGATTGGTTTTGTACCGCACTAGCCTTCTTGTGTATATTTTGGCCCTGGCTTTGTACCTCTGCTTGTGATATTGACCTCGATCTTCTGCTGGGCAATTTTGAATCCTGATGTGACCTTCTGGTGTTTGAGGTGTAGGTTGGTATCATATCTGATTTTTGACTCCTGTTTTGGCTCTGTTGGACTTTCTTGGTATTGACTTTTCTTTTTTTTTAATATCTTTAACGTATCACAGATACAATTTATAAAAACAAGACAATATCTACCTTTATTACTTTTAGCCGCTTTTAATCCCCCCCCCAAAAAAAACCCCAAACATTTCCCCCTCCTCCTCACATTCCCCTCTCCTCAACCTCTGCCCTCTAGCTTCTATACCCCCTATCTCCTACACCAGCCACCCAGCCCAAAGTTCCAGATATTGCGTCTGTGTTTTTTTTTTTTTCTGCATATCAGAGAATTTTTAACCTGTCTCACCTATCTTTCTATTGTGGGGGCTTTCTTATTTATCCAGCTGAGAACTATACATCTTCTAGCTTGAAATAGTAGCTTAACAACTACCTCCTTCTTAGGTGCCACCATCCTTTCTCCCACCTTTCCCAGGATAATCGTCTCAAAAGTACTACTAATAGTTATCTGATGGATTTCGCGAATTTGGATTAAAACCTCTTGCCAAAACTTTTAAATATGGGGACAGCCCTTATACGATATGAATATCATTCACCCCAATTTCATCAAATTTTTTACATTTAAAAACTTTGTTCTTATAAAATTTCATCAGTTTTTCCGGTGTGTAGAATAACCTATTTTTCACGAATAACGGTATTAGTCTGTGGGAGGGGTTTAAAGAGGTTATTCTAGTAGCCTTATATATATCCCCCCAATCATCTTCCTGAAGCTGGAGCCCAACACCTTCCCATTGTTTCCCGATAGAATAGGAGCTTTCCCTTTTGGAGTACCAACATATTATAAATTTATGATATCTTCTTCTTCTCCCCTTTGTAAGCAGAGATGTATTTCAGGGCTTCAAGCATTTTATCGATGGCTAGTCTACCTCTTATAAAAGATCTACATGCATGTTTCAACTGTATATAGTAGAAAAAATCCTTATCCTGATACCCATATGTTTCTTTTAAAACTTGGAATTCTAATACCTGATTATTGGGGAGGATCTGTCCAAGCCTATATATCCCTCGTCTCGTCCATGGAATGTATGCCATGTTTGCAAACTCCTGCAGGTGAGTATTCCTCCAGATCAAACTTTCTTAACTTATTTTGGTTATCTCCCACATTTCTCTAATATATTACACATAAATTCTGTGGTTACCGTGCTGACTAGCCCCCCCCCCCCCGGCCTATGGATACCAGCCTCTAGAATCTGACAGATCTCAAATTTTAACAAATTATTATTCAAGCTGCCCACTAGAGATTTATAAAGCCTAGAGTTCCCCCAGTCTAAAATGTTCTTAAACTGTCCAGCTACAAAATACATTTTTATGTCCGGTACCGAAAGAACTCCTTCTTTTTCTGACCATTGCAGGTTAGAAAGTTTCATTCTAGGTTTTCTCCCTTTCCATATCGGAAAACCTGCTTCAGTATATTAATAGGTGACTTCCAAAATATATAGTTAATCATAGGGAGTAAACACATCTTAACCAAGGCGAGCCTTCCAGCCATGGAGAGGGGGAGTCTGTTCCAAATCCTGATTTTATCTTTTACCCGAGAGAGAAGAGGTTTTATATTTAACTTGTTGAAGTCCCTGGGATCATTTGTTAATTTAATACCTAAGCACTTTATCCCTTGCCCTTCTTTTATAATCTCCAAGTCCCTTGGGGCAAAATCTCCCAAAGGATCTATAGGGAGACTAGCGGATTTTTCCCAGTTTATCTTCAAACCAGCCATCCTACCATACCTCTCAAACACCTCCAATATATGTTCCAAGCAGTCATGTGCACCTACAAACAACGTCATGTCGTCCGCATACAACAAAATTTTCTCTTCATAGTTCCCAAATTTGTACCCGACTATGTTCTTATCCTGACATACCCAATCAACTAGGGGCTAAATGGCAATGGCAAAGAGAAGGGGAGGCAGGGGACATCCCTGTCTCACCCCGCTTTGGACATCAAAGGGTTCAGAGATCTCTCCATTTACTATTACTCTAGCTTTATGTTCCGTGTACAACAGTTGTATCCATGAAATATATCTTGCACCAAAACCCATCTTTTTTAGGGTTGCCCACATAAAAGGCCATTCTATTGTATGAAAGGCCTTGGACGCATCTATCATAACTATTACTCTCTGACTCCAACTATCCAACCTAATCTGCATATTTAAAAAGCATCTTCTAATATTTATCGAATTTGATTCTCCGGCCATAAATCCAGTTTGGCCGTCATGTATTATAAATGTTACCACCCCCTTTAGTCTATTAGTCAATACCTTAGCCAATAATTTATTATCTGTATTGATTAAAGAGATGGGGCGATACGAATCGAGTGAAGCTGTCCACATTTCTATCATCAATATATCCCTATATTTGTCATAGACCTCAAATGGAATACCGTCTAGACCAGGGGACCTATTTTTTGGTGTCGAGTTAAAGGGTTATTCCCATCACGCTGTTTCATACTTACCTGCTCCCGGCGCGCTGTCCACTTCCTGGTTTCGGCAGGGGGCGGGCTCATCTTGATTGAAGTCTTCTCCCGGCCGGGCCGCGCGCTGGACTGAACGCGCACGCCGCCGCGCATGCGCCCTGGTGACTTCTTCCTGGCAAGTATACTATACTGGCCAGGAAGTAATTACCCTAGCGCATGCACGGCGTCGGAGTGCGCTTTTGGGACTGCGCGCGACCGGTCGGGAGAAAAGAAGAAGTCGTCTGCGCAAGTGCGGCCACTGCGATTCAGGAGAAGAGCGGTGGCCGTAACCAGGGGAGACGGAAAACAACAGTCAGGTAAGTATATGTTCATTTTCTTCTAAGGGGTGGGAATTAGTTAATTAAATATATTTAGAAAAATGATCACTGTTAAATCATTAACAGATTTAACAGTGATCATTAAGATGGGAATACCCCTTTAAGTATTCCTTGTACATTTTCCACCATAAAGTCCTTTTCAAGAGTAACCCTCTGCTCATTTGTAAGCACTTTGATCTCTAAACTCTCCAGGAAGTGCTCTATATTTCAAGTTCCTTTGTGTGCTCTGGTTTATATACTTCCTGGAAGTATGAATTTATTAGTGTTATCTTCTCGGACAATGTTTCAACCCGTTTTCCTTTCCCATTTACCAAGTGAGAGATATAATTACTTGTCCTTTGTGCTCTAACTATCGAGGCAAGTCTTTTTCCCGAAGTATGAGCCTGAACATATTGTTCTCTCACATAATTAATTCTTTGTTGTTTCCCCAAAGAAGTATTGTTCGTCTTGATATCTCTTTTGGGACTCCTCCCATTTCTGCTGATTTTCAATCGTAGGGTTTTCAATGTAGTTCCTTTCCCTTTGGTTAACCTCTCTTACTAACCCATCCATTTGTTTTTCTTTTTCTTTTTTATGTATGGAAGTATATTTGACAAAGATCCCTCTCATGAAAGCCTTCTCTGCTTCCCAGACTATCTTAGTGCCCTTATTTATCTTGTAATATTCCATAATTTAATTCCGCAACCTATCGTGATTCCCCATATCTATCCATCCCAACTTAATTTTAACCCATACATTTTTAACTAACCCCTCTTCCCTAATATTAATCAACAGTGGATATTTGTGTATATTTAATACTAGTTATATCTTGTAAAACCCCTCTATTGCCCACCGCCATATCTATTCTTGAAAAAAACTGTGTGTGTCTTAGAGAAACACGAGAACTTCCTAACATCGGGATATTTGACTAGCCATATATCAACCTATCCTGTCTCTTCTAGGAAACTTTTCAGCCTTGTTTTTCTATAGTTAAATATCGGCTTTCCAGGCCTACATCTATCAATGCTGTCCTCAATAACCATCAGTTTTGAGTAACTCGAGGGTTGTAGTTTCTACAATGGGGTCATTTATGGGTTGTTTCCGCAATGTAAGCCCCACAAAGTGACTTTAGACCTCAACTGGTGCTTAAAAAGTGGGTTTTGGAAATTTTCACATTTTTCAAAATTGTTGGTAAATTTGGGATTTTTTCATAAATAAAGGTGAAATATAATGACTCAAATTTATGACTATCATGAAATACAATGTGTCACGAGAAAGCAATGGCTTGGATAAGTAAAAGTGTTCCAAAGTTATTACCACATAAAGTGACACATGTCAGATTTGCAAAAAATGGCCTGGGCAGGAGAGTGAAAACTGGCCCGGGGTAGAAGGGGTTAAACCATTTGATTAATCTTTCCACTTTCACTGGGGTAACTTCCCTTAACATTGAGTTCCCTTGCGTTGGGCTTGGTTAAAGGAAAGCCCTTGTTTTTTAAAGCAACGAAAGACTGGGTGTAGTCTGTTGCAGAATGTACATTTGTGTTTATATCGACAATTTGAGGCTCATTTACACAGTTGTTCATTATAAGCAAAACAAATTCCTCTTTTAATATTTGTTTGGCTGGTTTGAGGAAAGAGATGATTCCTTTGAGAAAGCATGAGAATTATTCATAAACCAACGTCTTTTGAACCCCATTGCAGTTCGGTATAAACTGACATTTTTTGTCTATACATTTCATCATTAGTGATGAGTGGCAGGGGCAATATTCGAATTCGCGATATTTCGCGAATATTTGGTAGAATATTTGTCATATATTCGTGAATTCGCAAATTCGAGATTATTTTCTTGATCGCGAAAAATCGGCAATGTAATATTTGCGTAATGTGTGCGAAATACAGGCGTGGGTCACTATAGCTACATTTTTCAAGCTGCTAGAAGTTTCCTGAGACTGGAGAAAATGGTTGGCACGGCAGAACATTACAATAGCTTTATATGCAGATAGAGCGCTCCAATATATTCACAATTACGAAATCGGCACTAATGATGCAAATATTTTGGCGCAATACGTGCAACTTCACATTTTAACAGGTCTGACTACATATTACTGATTGGTGCACTAAGTATTGTTGTGAACTTGTGACATCACAGCACTATGTATGTAGCATGTATGCATGGACAGCAGAACCATCAGCTACACTATATCACTATCTAACATACACTGAATATCTCCCACTATCTATCTGTATTTTATATATATATATATATATATATATATATATATATAAAAGCTAACTAACTATCTAACTAACTAACTATCTAATGTAATGACACAGGAAAGCAGAGTACACAGCAATGACACTGCAATCTCTCTCAGATCTGCAAAATACTGCATACAAGAGCTGCTGGGGAGGTTCTTATATAGTAAGGGGTAGGCAACTTTCGTATTGGTTGCTAGGGATGTTGCTAAGCTCAGACAAAGACATTGCAGCTTTCTCATTGGCCCACAAGCAAGAAGGGAGGTTACTGATGAAAAAAAAAATCTAGAATATTCGAAATTACGAATATATATCACTACAGATGTAGCAGGGTTAACACTCAAACTCTTAACTCAAATTTCTTAGCTCATCGTGTTATCTTGAAACAAAATCCATTGAAAAGCAATTGAAGGTGTTTGCTTAACGCATTTAGTTTAGATAACACATCTCATAAAGCATGAGTGTTAACTCTACTACATCTGTATATTCTAAATATTCGCAAATTCTCGAAGTGCCGATATTCGCGATTAATATTCGCTATTCGAATATATGCGCCTAACACTATCCATCATATAGACATCAACCTAAACCTCCGAAATTTCTGTATGCTTCTAGGATTGTGTCTAACTGATGAAATAAGCCGCTACAAAGTTTGGGATTTTTTTCTCCCATAACAGCGGCGTAAACCCAAAAGGCTTGAATTTAATTATATATAGATTTTGGTTGTACAGTATGCGTTTTTGTTTTCATCACTTTTTTCTTTTTTTTTTTGTCTAATTTATTGCATTCTTTAGAAGAAGGGAGTAAGGAAAAATATATATATATAAATTCTTTTCTCCAAATTTTCTCTTTTGTATTGGAAGATAAATGGAATCCTAATGGAAAGATTTGACACGGCATAACTTCTTTGAGTGAAGTTTTTTTTATGCCAATGCTACACTCAAGATTCGGTTTAAGATTAGAGGGAATAGTGCCGTGTTTTAAATTATCAATAGAATTGATGCTATTATCAATTTTTATATCTGTTGGGGCATCAGAAAGATAACTCCATACTCTAAAAACATTGTATCTGAGTATGTTCTTTTTGGACATAAATTCAATGAATTCATTAAACAGCTGCTAATTGTCTGAAGGAGAGATGGAAGAATTATCAGTCATTAAAGTGCGCTGTGGTAAACAGCCACTATGAATACTTGTGGTGTTGTTGGAAAGTATCTCACCATCTTGAACGGATTGAAGCGGTTCATCCTGCTGGGCTGTTGAACGAAGGGAGCGAGGCTCATCATGGCAGTTGAGAGAAACAGAAATAGCAGAAAAAAAGTTAAGAGGTGGTTGTCTCACGCTGCTTCTTTTTTTCTTTTTTCGGGTCCACGTTTCTTCTCCCGGCGGGGCGGTTGTGTTCTTTTAGGGGGAGGTTCAGGAATGTAATCTTTAACGCACATGCGCGTGAGGTTGATGATCCCTGAATCCATTTACGCTGCAATAGGAAGTGACCCTGCATCGCAGACATCAATAGACGATCCAGGGGGATAATCGGCAGCATGGGTATCTAAAGAGAGACACATCTTTAGCCATTCTTCACCACCATTAGTCTCTGCTTTGTAGATAAGCTGTTTTAAGAGATCCTCTATTATTGAAATTGTCTGTTATTGTCCCAGCAATGCGCATTAACTGTTTACCTTTCTTTTTATAGGTTTCCTAAAGATGATCATTAATGGCTCCTCCAATCAGCTTTTTGGTTTGCCCGTCTCCTGACCAGGCATGAGATTCATCCTGTCTACGGTATATGGACTCATTACAAGGTAAGGTATATGTTGAACATAATAGTATTGTAAAGAAATGTAATGAAGGGAATTATGCCACCATGCATCCCCTTCATTGCATTTCACATTAAATGGGTTTTATCATTATCATTTTTTTTAAATAATATTCTGGAGTATGGCTTCACCGGAAGTCTGGTATTTATTGTGTGCATGACAGAGGACTTTCTATTTCAACAGTCTATACTATTTACTTATGTAAATACATTTTGGATGAAACCAGAACCAGAAATTTGCAGACCATTTTTACCAGTGGGCATTTTAGGTGATTTAAACATAAATATAGGAAAATGGTCTTTACAGTTAGTTTATTTATGATAGTAATGGCAGAATCAATGACAGCATTCAGAAAAATGCTAGATATTTATCCAATAGCAAATGACAATTAGTGTTATGATTGATCAATAGTTTATAGATAACTGATGTAGGGAAATGTCCAATTTCCTTGAGTTGAAGGTGGCAACAGCTCACCAATAGATTTTTTGCCTTGCTCTGGCTAAAACAGCTACATCTGAGACAAATTAAACATGATGGACATGTGTCTTCAGTCCACATTCTCTCTCTGTTCACCAATTATACAGTCCTGATCAAAAGTTTAAGACCACTTGAAAAATGGCAAAAAATCATATTTTACATTGTTGGATCTTAACAAGGTTCCAAGTAGAGCTTCAACATGCAACAAGAACTGCTCGTTTGGACTTTGCAAGAGAGCACCAAACATGGGACATTCAAAGGTGGAAGAAAGTTTTATTCTCTGATGAGAAAAAATTTAACCTTGATGGTCCTGATGGTTTATTGGCATGACAAGCAGATCCCACCTGAGATGTTTTCTACGTGCCACAGTGGAGGGGGCGCCATAATGGTCTGGGGTGCTTTTTCCTTCAGTGGAACAATGGAGCTTCAGTAAGTGCAGGGGCATCAAACGGCCGCTGGCTATGTCCAGATGTTGCAGAGAGCATTCCTCATGACTAAGGGCCCTCGTCTGTGTGGTAACAACTGGGTTTTTCAACAGGACAACGCTACAGTACACAATGCCCGCAGGACAAGGGACTTCTTCCAGGAAAATAACATCACTCTTTTGGCCCATCCTGCGTGTTCCCCTGATCTAAATCCAATTGAGAACCTTTGGGGGTGGATGGCAAGGGAAGTTTACAAAAATGGACAACAGTTCCAGACAGTAGATGGCCTTTGTGCGGCCGTCTTCACCACTTGGAGAAATGTTCCCACTCACCTCATGGAAACGCTTGCATCAAGCATGCCAAAACAAATTTTGGAAGTGATAAACAATAACGGCGGAGCTACTTATTACTGAGTTCATGTTTGGAAGTTGGATTTCTGTTTTGGGGGGGGTTAGTTTTTTTTTGGAGGTGTGGTCCTAAACTTTTGATCAGCTGAAAAACAGCCTGTTTCACTTTATTCGTTGTTTTCATTAAATTGAATGCTCAAAAAAGGTTTTGTCTCACTCCCATTTCTTCTTGTTGCATGTTGAAGCTCTACTTGGAACCTTGTTAAGATCCAGCCATGCTAAATATGATTTTTTTTGCCATTTTACAAGTGGTCTTAAACTTTTGATCAGGACTGTATGGTTTGCATAGGAGACCTCTGTAACAACATGCTGGTTATTTATTGTAGGAAAACTTTTCCTGTATACACAAACTGCTGATTTAAAGAACAGGTGAGTATATGCAGCAGATACTGTTTCTTGGAGAATCCATTATGAGACAGCCCCTTTTGTAGTATAAGACCCTTTAAGCAGTAATTACATATTATGTTATGTAATAGTTGTACTTATTTGAAACATATAAATAGTTTGTCTTTTTTACAGATGATGTTAGTATAATTGTTAGAAAGTGGGTTTACTTACATAGTATAGCCTGGTGCTCATGAATTTACATCAATCTGATATTTAGGCTTATGAAGGGAAAAAAAGAAAAGCACTTAATTCCATTCATTAGCATTTTGTATGACATCTGCTAGATTGTGACATTTTCGCAGTTTCCATCATTAGAATAGGTATGCAAGCTTTCACTGACATAAAGGATTTCTTAAGATTAAAAATAGAAAATTGAAATGATTATGTAAACTACAGCTTGAAAACTTTTCACAAGTCATTTACATAGTCTTTCTCTTCCCTCTCTGATTCAGAGGAATATTTCTGGTAAAACATTAAATGCCCTTGTTATTCTGCTAGAAAACAAAATAAAATCTGCATAATTCCCTGACAAGCTTGTGCTGCATACGTTCTATATGTGAATGTTTGCTTAAACCACGCAATTTTAGTAGCTCAGCTTTAAACACATTTAAGCTGACAGAGCCTATTGATATAGCAATGTGTTAGGTTTAACAGGCAAAATATTTGCTATGTACTGTAAAGTAACCTGATAAGGACTATGTAGTGTTGCACTGTTAAAACAAACATTAATAAGGAAGGAGCACTACTGTGGATGCAAACAAACAAGTATGACTAAACCCTGAAACTGGTGTTAAAATTGATAATTTAGCCAATATATCCTACAAGTGCAGGATCTGCTCCCCTGGGTATAGATGCACGGCTGCATCTGGGGTTGAGCACTTCCTGCCTTTTGACACCACGCCATTTTTTGTAGTTTGTATATAGATATGTTTGGAGGTATATAAACTCCATATATAAATGTGCCTGATTTTCATCCACAGGCAACATTTAGGTGCACCTGTGAGGCCTGGGCCTTATCAGCCAGTCTTGGGTGGGACTCACAGCCTCCTCCCTCCTCCCATTGTAAGCTCTACTCACTCAAGGATTTACAGGGTAATGATGAATTGTTGATAATACAATTATATAAGAGTAAAGGTTCACTTTAAACATTTAGACATATTTTTATTTTTTCTCAAATGCCACTATGGGGTTTGCAAACATAACAGTTGCATTCCTGGCCTGGTGCCTGCAGGGACCCAAAAAATGTCATTTGTTTTAAAAAAGGGAAATGGTAGGTGGAGAGCACTGTTCTGGATTTTACAATGGAACCAGTTGACAAAATTAGGGTTTATAGTGGTGTCCTTGATGGCAAATTTCAGGGAAATTAAGTTATTTACATAGTATGGTTGAAAGAAGACATTTGTCCTTCAAGTTCAACCAAGGGATGGGTGGGAATGTGAATTAAGGAAAGTGGTCTAAGAAACCAGAATTCTACCCATTTTCATAAGCATTAATGTTAATTTAGTTTAGTTTAGTTTGTTTAGTTCTAAAAAATGATCTAAGCCTTTTTAAAACTTCACCGTTCCTGCCATGACCACATTTTGAGGTAGACTATTTCACAGATTCACAGTTCTTATGGCGAAGAAGCCTTGTTGCATCTGGAGACCGCTTTTTCTTCTCTAGATAGAAGCAGTGCCCCCTTTGTTTTTTGTCCACTTGTCTTTTGACATGAAACAGATTTTCAACATACTTTTAATTTGGGCCATTTATATATTTATATAAATTAATTGTGTCCCCCCATAGATTACATTTCTTAAGACTAAATTAAATTTAGTTATTTTAATTTTTCATTATAACTAAGAACCTCCATGCATCCTTTCTATGACGTGGAACCAAGAGCTGAACAGCATATTTCAGATGAGACCACACAAATGCTTTGTAATGTGGCAATATCATGTCCTTGTCCCAGAGTCCATGCCTCTTTTAATACATGATAGTATCCTGCTAACTTTAGAAGTAGCTGATTGACGTTGCATGCTGATATTTATTATATGATCTAAAAGTACACCCAGATCCTTCTTTAAATGTGACTGTCCCAGTGTTACTCCCTAAAGGACATATAAGGTATTTTGAATATGCAAACCCAGTCCCAGATGCAAAACTTTACATTTATCCACATTGAATCCCATTTGGGATGCCTAAACACTGAGAGTGCCAAAGTTAGCCTTTATTTTATATATATATCTTCTATAGACTGCACAGTACTACAAAGTTTTCAAATAAATATGTTGTGAATACAGCTATAATGTTGTTCTGATCTATAAAAAAAAAAAAGCATATACTGTAAGCCTTTTTTTAAACCATCAACTATTATTGTTGTGACCAGCTCCTGAGGTGACTATTCCACAGATTCACAGCTCTTATGGTCTTTTTTACCTCTGGAGATTGAACTCTAGTCAGAAGCATTGTCTTTTAAGGATTTTTTTCACATGGAACAACATTTCACCTTATTTTTGTACGGGCCATACTCCTGAGTATTGAAACAGCAAGAAAAAGAAGGACAAGCCATAGGGAGGAAGTAGCAGGTCTTGCTAAAATCTGGAGATGATCAGATTTTCAAGCACCTAGCTCCAATCTGTGGCATGTGGGAGGGACATAAAAGCCAGATTAAAGCAAAGATTTTTAGCCACATGAAACCTGGATCACGTTGTGTTCGATGATTATGTGATTTATCCTGCTCGTAAACATGACAGTTATTTCCACTTTTCACAAACTGAGAGGGACAGAATCCTTAAACTTAAAGACCTTGGTTTATCAATCCAGCAGATTGCTATGCACCTAGACAGAGATGTCACCACTGTTCAACATTGTGTGTTCCGGTGATTGGGATAACAACAAACTGCAATAATAGCAAGAGGTTAACAGAGGTGAACCTCTGCAAGGACGGATCATCTGATTAAAAGAATGGTGTGCAGTGATCCATTCTGTTCTGCAAGTAATATTGAGATTTATATTCCAAACCTAGGGTGGCAAACAGTCTCCACACAAACCATCATAGTAGCATAGTAACATACTTTATAAGGCAGAAAAAGACATCCATCCATCCAGATAAGCCTGCTATCCTGCAAGTTGATACAGAGGAAGGCAAAAAATGTTGTGATGTAGAAGCCAATTTTCCTTTTTTTAGGGGGACGAAAAATTCCTTCCCGACTCCAATCAGGTGAGCAGAATAACTCCCTGGATCAAAGACTCCTCCAGAAATCAAATAACTATAGCCTCTAATATTAATACACTCCAGAAATGCATCCAGGCCACTATTGAACTCTTTTAGTGAAATCACCATCACCACCTCCTCAGGCAGAGAGTATCATAGTCTCACTGCTCTTACAGTAAAGAATCTTCTTCTATGTTTCTATAGAAACCTTCTTTCCTCTAGACGTAGAAAATGTCCCTTCATGAGAAAGATCGCTGTACTGACCACTGATGCTATTAGATCTCCCCATCGTCTTTTTTCTGAACTGAATAATCCTAATTTTGATCATCTTTCTGGGTACTGTAGTTGACTCATTCCAGTTATTACTTAAGTTGCACTCCTCTGAACCCTCTCCAGATCTGCTATTTCTGTCTTGTTAACAGGCGCCCAGAACTTCACACAATACGCCATGTGTGGTCTGACTAGTGATTTGTAAAGTTACAGGACTATGGTCTCATCACGTGCATCTATGCCCCTTTTGATGCACCCCATAATATTATTTGCCTTTGCAGCAGCTGTCTGGCACTGCTTTCTACAGTTAAGTTTGCTGTCCATTAAAATTCCTAAGTCCTTTTCCATTCTAGTGTTCCCCAGGGTTTTATCATTTAGTATGTACAGGTGACTTGCATTATTCCTTCCTATGTGCATAATCTTACATTATCCAGTTGTAGGAAGGCGCAAGGGGGCGTCATTGATGGAAGGTATGTGTCACAGAGATTCCTGGACTCGGTGAGGTAAGAGCCGGTAGTTTTAAGTATCAGCGACAGCTAGTGCTGATTGACACTGTTTGTTAGTATGGCTGAAAAGCCAATATGGGCCGGCTCTTACTGGGAGTAGCCAAAGTGCTGGGTGGGTGGCGTCTCCCCACGCTCCAGGCCGGGTCTTTTTTGGACTATATAAAACCCAGCCCGAAGTCTCAGATGGGTGTGGATGATCCTCCATCTGACAGGGAAGCTGGGGAGTCTCTGTGTCTTGGGACCTGTGAATTTGTGCTGTGCTAAAGGGCTGAGAGCTGCATGCCAGGAAACAGGCCCCTAAAGCCTGCTGTGGACTGCTGGTGGAAAACTGCTAACCAGGTGAAGATTTTGTTCTATGGACATTGCATGGTGTGAACAAACACCAGGACTGTGAATGGTCATTTTGTTTTTCCTTATGTGTGAATAAAAACCGAACTGTTTAAGTTAAAGACTTTGTCTCTATACTGCGCCCGCTAGCCTGTCTACCAGAGCAAAACCCCACAATTGGTGGAGGATGTTGGCAAACGCAGTGAGGCAGGCCTGAAGGCCGAAAAGTTTTAGTTTTTCCCGGGCACAAGTGCATGTCCTACATTAAGCCGGCAAGATTACGACCCGTGTCCCCTGACAAAATGGTGGCGGTCGTGAAAGCCCTCGTGGAGGCTAACTTGCAGCAGCGGGAGGCTAACAAGCAGCAGCAGGAAACTAACCAGCTGCTATTACAACATGTCATGGCGTTGCAAGCAGCCGGAGCGTCCCAGAACGTCCACGATGCCCGGAAAGCTGTCCATGCGGCGATCCCTAATATGTCCCCCCGGATGACGTCGAGACCTATATGGCAATGTTCAAAAAGGTGGCCATGAGGGAGAAATTACCCCGAGACCGGTGGGCTGAGGTCGTCGCTCCGTTCCTGGCGTCTGGGCCCCAGCAAGTGTTTTTTGATCTTCCCGATGATCAAGCGGCCGACTACCCGACCGTAAAAGGTGAGATCCTGGCGAGACTGGGGGTGAATGTATTGGTCCGCGCTCAGCGGGTGCACCAGTGGGAATTTATCTCGGCTGAACCCGCTAGACCACAATATTATGACCTGCTACACTGGTTGCAGAAATTGCTGCAGCCTGACATATTGCCTCCCACTGCTATGCTGGACCGTCTGTTGGCGGATGTGTTTTGGAGGGCTTTGCCGAACCCTCTCCAGCACTGGATCGGCCAGGTGTCTCCTGGTAATGCCTTATAGATGGTCGAACTGGTGGAGCGCTACAAGACCACCAGAAATCTGCAGGGGGGTTCTTTTGGGAGGGGGCCTGTCAAACCATGGAAATCTCCACCCCAGACCCGGCGGCCGGGGCCAGCAAAACCCACCCTGCAGACCCAGCCCCAGTGGTTTGTTGGCGGTTTCACAAGCCTGGACACATAAGGGCACATAAGGGCCGACTGTCCCTATCGGGGTGAACCCATGGATACCAACTATGGCTACCACCACTCATTGTATGCCAGGAACCTGTGTAGATAAAAGAGAGACAGGAGGCAGCGCCTCATGTGTGGTGTTGTATAGTAAATGGTATAAAAGATAAGTCGAAACTCTTACCAGAAGATGTTGTGAAGAGTCACAACACCTATGTGAAGCTTGTGCTGATTTTCCCGATCAGCGTGCGGGGTGCCTGCGCTGCTGCCTAGGTTCCAGCTCGTGGTGTGATAGCATTCGTCGGGGAGAGGTATCGTTGCAGAAGAAGAAAGAAACTGAACCTTTAGAGTGGCGCTGTCAGCAGGAGTCGGAAACAGGTAAGTATTGATAACACAATACTTTTTATTTACAGTCGACGCATTTCAGGGGCGGAGAGACCCCTTCATCAGGACAATATACAACATTGTGTTATCAATACTTACCTGTTTCCGACTCCTGTTGACAGCGCCACTCTAAAGGTTCAGTTTCTTTCTTCTTCTGCAAGGAACCTGTGTGCCACAGATACCTCCGAGACTGTAGACCATAGCCACCTGTGCCAGGTAGAAGTGGGGGACACTGTGGCAGTGGCACTGCTGGACTCAGGGAGCCTGGTGTCCCTGGTAAGAGCTGCCCTGGTGCGGCCCGTCGAGTATACTGGCCGAAGGGTCGTCGTTGTGTGCATTCATGGGGACTTAAAGGACTATCCCACCTCCTTGTTCTCTATATCAACGGT
The DNA here is from genome assembly GCF_905171765.1 of Bufo bufo. Taxonomy (NCBI): domain Eukaryota; kingdom Metazoa; phylum Chordata; class Amphibia; order Anura; family Bufonidae; genus Bufo; species Bufo bufo. The sequence continues at coordinate 59,395,507 of NC_053399.1, forward strand.
GGCCGGCAGGTGGACTCATGAGGTGGCCGTCGCCACAAAATAATTAACTAATAATTGGGAGAGACTACCCCGGTTTCCTGGCACTATGGCCGGACACGAAAGTTACCGATACCAGTGAGACAGATGTGACTCTAGCAGAGTGGCCCGGCTCAGGGGTGAGACCAGAACCCTGGGAACCTGAGTCCGAAGGGCCAGCGGTAGGGGTGACTGCCACTTTGGTGGAAGAGGGGAAGACAACCGGGGATAATTTTGGTACTGCACAACATCAGGACCCAACCCTATCCCGAGCCTGGGAAAATTTATTAATAATGGATGGGGAACCACAACAACTGGGGGCAGAGGCGGTGTTTCCCTGTTTTGTAGTTCATCAAGAGATGTTGTATCGAGTAGACCAGCTGCAAGGTGAATCCATTGAACAGTTGGTGGTGCCCCAGGATTATCGCAAACTCATGTTAGAGTTAGCCCACCAGCGTGTTCTCGGGGGTCATCTGGGAATGCATCGGATCGGATTCTACAGCGGTTTTACTGGCCCAGTGTGTTCAGAGGGGTAGAAGAATATTGTAAGTCTTGCCCAACCTGCCAGATAACGAGCCCCCAGCCACATATCCGTAGTCCCCTGTTACCCCTCCCGATTATCGAGGTCCCTTTCGAGCGAATTGCTATGGATTTCGTATGCCCAGTACCGAAGTCTGCTAAAGGATACCAACACATCTTGATTGCGCCACTCGGTACCCGGAGGCGGTGCCACTGTGACATACATTAGCCAAACTCATAGCTAAGGAGTTAATGGAGATGTTTTCTCACGTCGGTCTCCTAAGGAGGTTCTGATTGACCAAGGGACTCCTTTTATGTCCAAGGTTATGAGGGAACTCTGTAAAGTTGCTCCACATAAAACAGCTACGGACGTCCGTGTATCACTCGCAAACGGATGGCCTGGTAGAGAGGTTTAATCAAACATAAAAAAATATGCTAAAAAGAGTGGTCTCTAAGGATGGGAGGGACTGGGACCTTCTTCTGCCCTATGTCATGCTCGCAGTGTGAGAGGTGCCCCAGGCCTCTACTGGGTTCTCGCCCTTCGAACTGCTATGTGGCAGACACCCTCGCGGTCTGTTGGATTAGCATGCCCAAGTGCATTCAGTGTGGCAAAACATTCCTCAACCATTAATAACCTCACTGATCACATGCCAAAGCATGCATATATTTCATACTTGATACTTAATAAATCCAATATTTCTTTCAGTTTTTATTATCTGCATAACATTAATATGTATATTTGTATTTCTACATTTTGTATACTTAGTTCACATTGACATAATCGTGAAAGGTCCTCTTTAAGTTCAGTGGGCAACATATACCCATTTTTTAACTGCCCCTGCACTGCATAGGTGCCAGGGGAAAGGAAAACAATATAGGTAATCCGTCAGTGAGTTCAGGGACCCAATGGGTGACATATTCACATTTTTTTTCAGTAAAGTACAATCCAAGTAAATCCATCTGTTAGATTCTGTGGGGACAAATTATATATATTTTTTGCTAAAAAGTACCTTTGCGGACTGCACTGCAAATCTGATAGTGAAATAGAATCAGTAAATCCATCTCTTTCACTGTGGGTGAAAAAATCATATATTTTTTTTCCATAAAGTACCTTTGCGGCCTTTGCTGCATATCTGACAGTCCAATACAAGCAATAAATACTGCTGTTATATTCTGGTTTTAAAAAAAACCCATTTTGTGCAAGATACTACAGTTGCGGCTTTTGCTGCATTTCTGAGAGTCCAATACAAGCGTTAAATACTGCTGTTATATTGTGTTTTAAAAAAAACACCCATTTTGTGCTAGATACTACATTTGTGGCCTTTGCTGCATTTCTGACAGTCCAATACAACCAGTCAATACTGCTGTTACATTGTTGGTTGACAAATTCAAATTTTTTGTGACTGTGAAGTAAATGTATAAAATTCGCCTGTCACACTTTTGTCTGACCTCAATACATTTTTCCTCTTTATGACACCGGCATTGCCTTACTGTCAGTGAACTTAATTGTTGACTATTGGCGGATACATTGTCACCTGACATAAACCATCTGCTAGTTTGGTGGGTGAACGCAAAGAATGAGGAGAGCGTCAAATAAGGGAGGTGGCCCTGGTTGTGGTGCTGCTGGTGTTGGTGGAGCTCCTGTTGCAGGGAGAGGTCGTGATTGATCTGTGCCAGCTACACACACAAGTAAAAAACCTTCCTCAGGTGTAAGTAGGCAACAGAACCCTCAGCGTTATTTGGTAGGGCCAAATGCAGCTCTACGAATGGTGAGGCCAGAAAAAGTACAGGCGATAGTAGATTGGATGGCTAACAGTGCCTTCAGTTCCTTCACAATGTCTCCCACCCAGTCCCTTGCTGGAAGATCAGAGTTGGCACCTGCAGCCCATGGCCATCAGTCTTTCACCTCACCCCCTTGCAAACCAGCCAAGCAGTCTGAGCCCCAAGTCATGCAGCAGTCTCTTCTGCTTTTTGATCACTGTAGCTACCACTTATGTTTCAGGATGAGTACATGGGAGGACCACTGCAGCACGTCTCGGATGATGACGAAACATAGGTGCCAACAGCTGTGGCTTTCTGCAGTGTACATGCCGACAAGGAGGGCAGGGGTGAAGACTGGGTGGAAGATGATGTGGAGGACGATGAGGTCCTCGACCCCACATGGAATCAAGGTCATGAGAGTGACCTGTGTAGTTCGGAGGAAGAGGCGGTGGTCGCAAAGATCCACCAGCACAGCAAAAGAGGGAGCAGGGTGCAAAAGCGAAGCAGCCGTCCCCTAGACAGTACGCCTTCGACTGCCCACCCCACCAAGGGACCGAGCACACCGAAGCCAGCTTCAAGGAGTTCTCTGGCGTGGCAGTTCTTCAGACAATGTGCTGACGACAAGACATGAGTGGTTGGCATGCTGTGCTTAGAGCCTGAAGCGAGGCATAAACGTTCTAAACCTGAGCACAACCTACATGACCAGGCATCTAAGTGCAAAGCACGAGCTACAGTGAAGTAGACACCTCAAAAACCAAGAAAGGTCTATGGCTCCTCCTGCTTCCTCTTCTGCTGCAGTCTTGGCCTCTTCACCCAGGGCCGATGCAAGGATTTTTGCACACACAAGCGAAGCTACATTTTGGCGCCCCCCCCCCCCCCCAACAACCCGGGGGGGGTGATGTAAAAAGGAGGGCGTGATGTAACATGGAGGGGGATGAGAAATGTGACATGGAGGGGGATGAGAAATGTGACATGGAGGAGGATGAGAAATGTGACATGGAGGAGGATGAGAAATGTGACATGGAGAAGGATGAGAAATGTGACATGGAGGGGGATGAGAAATGTGACATGGAGGGGGATGAGAAATGTGACATGGAGGGGGGAGAAATGTGACATGGAGGGGGGAGAAATGTGACATTTCTCCCCCTCCATGTCACATTTCTCCCCATCCATGTCATATTTCAACCCCCTCCATGTCACAACCCCCCCCTCTATTAATGTTGTGTAAAAATAAACATTATGCTCCTCACCTGGCCCTGGTCGTCTACAGCAGCTCCCCTTCTCCTCTGTGTGGTCCTGGTATCTTCTCTCTGTGCTCCCGAGAAGACTTTGAGGACCTTTCCCACTCAGCCAATCAGTGGCTGCAGCTGTGTCATGTGTCAGACCAGTGATTGGCTCAGCAGGAAATCACTGCCCTGACACGTGACAGCGCTGCGGCCACTGATTGGCAGAGTGGGAAAGGTCCTCAAACAACTTGTCAGGACTCGGGAGCCCAGAGAGAAGATATGAAGACCACCACACAGAGGAGAACAGCCGCAGGAGGCCGGCGGCATGCAAGTGATTAATGAGAAAAAAAAGTGTAATTTTTCCGCCATCCCCCTCTCAGCGTCCTAAGGCGGCCGCTTGGTCTGCCTTATTATAGCACTGGGCCTGTCTTCACCCCCCTCTGGAGTGACAGTGGCACCTGCCACCCCGCAAACATAGGATATGTCAGCAACGCCGCCACCTGGGTCACCAAGCATCTTCACAATGTCCCATGGAAGCGTTCAGCTGTCTATCTCCCAAACACTGGAGCGAAAGAGGAAGTACCCCCCTACCCACCCATGATCCCTGGCCCTGAATGCCAGCATTTCAAAATTCCTGGCTTTTGAAATGCTGTCATTTCATCTGGTGGAGATGGAAAGTTTTAAAAGCCTTATGGCGGAGGCTGTCCCACAGTACGTCGTTCCCAGCAGCCACTACTTTTCCAGGTGAGCCATCCCTTCCCTGCACAACCAAGTGGGGAACAAAATCAGGTGTGCACTGCGCAACGCCATCTGTGCCAAGGTCCACCTAACTACGGATACCTGGACCAGTAAGCACGGTCAGGGACATTATATCTCCCTAACAGCACACTGGGTAAATGCAGTGGCAGCTGGGCCTGAGGCGGATAGCAGTTTGGCGCATGTCCTTCCACCACCGAGGATTGCAGGGCGTTTCTTTTTGCCTCCTGTTGCTTCCTCCTCCTACTCTGCTTCATCATCCTCTACCGCCTCTTTATACGGTCAGCGTAACACCTTCACCACCAACTTCCGCACAGCCAGGGGTAAACGACAGCAGGCAGTTTTAAAACTTATCTGTTTGGGGGACAAACCCCACACCGTGCAGGAGCTGTGGACGGGCCTTGAACAACAGACCGATGAGTGGTTGGTGCCAGTGAGCCTCAAGCCCGGCCTGGTGGTGTGCGATAATGGGTGAAATCTCGTAGCAGCTGGGCCTAGTAGGTTTGACGCACATCCCTTGCCTGGCGCATGTACTCAATTTGGTGGTGCAGAAATTCCTGAAAAATTACCCCAATTTGTCAGAGCTGCATATTGGGGCAATAGCGCTGCAGCGTAACTTCGGCCTTCCCGCTCACCGCCTCAAATGTGACGGGCTCACAAGCTCAAAGTCCACCTTACACATGCTGGCCAGACTGTGCGAGCAGCAGCAGGCGATAGTGGAGTTTCAGCTGCAGCACGCACGGGTGAGTCGCTCTGCGGAACAGCACCACTTCACCAGTGGGCCTTCATGCGAGACCTGTGTGCCTTGTTGCACAACATGGCCAGTGCCGATGACTCCGTTCTCAGCGTTACTATCCCACTTCTATGTCTCCTTGAAAAAATGCTTCAGGCGATGATGGAAGAGGATGTGGCACAGGAGGAGAAGGAAGAGGGATTATTTACAAGGGTTTCAGGCCAGTCATTCACAAGTGGCTCTGAGGGTGGGTTCCTGCACCAACATATGCCAGGTACACAATTGTCCAGCCAGGGCACAGTTCTGGAGGATGAGGAGGAGGAACCATGTTCACAGCAGGGTGGAACCCAAACCAGCTCATAACCATCACTGGTGCGTGGCTGGGGGGATACAGATGATACTGACGATACACCTCCCACAGAGGACAGCTTGTCGTTGCCTCTGGGCAGCCTGGCACACATGAGCGATTACATGCTGCAGTGTCTCCGCAACGACCGCCGAGTTGGCCACATTCTAACTTGTGCTGATTACTGGGTGGCCACACTGCTGGATCCCCGTTACAAGGACAACGTACCATCCTTAATTCCGTCACTGGAGCGTGATCGTAAGATGCGTGAGTACAAGCGCACTCTGGTAGACGCGCTGCTGATGGCATTCCCACCTGACAGTGGGGGCACAGTGGAAGGTGAAGGTAGAGGAGGAGGAAGAGGTCGCCAACGCAGCTGGGGCACTGCCAGCACCTCTGAAGGCAGGGTTAGCATGGCCTAAATGTGGAAAAGCTTTGTCAGCACGCCACAACAACCAGCACCACCAGCTGATATGGAACGTCTTAGCAGGAGGCAGCATTTCAGCAACATGGTGGAACAGTATGTGTGCACACGCTTACACGTACTGAATGATGGTTCTGCCCACTTCAACTTCTGGGTCTCCAAATTGGGCACATAGCCTGAGCTTTCCCCATTATGCCTTGGAGGTGCTGGCCTGCCCTGCAGCCAGTGTATTGTCTGAACGTGTCTTTAGCACAGCACGGGCGTTATCACAGACAAGCGCAGCCGCCTGTCCACAGCCAATGTGGACAAGCTCACGTTCATTAAAATGAACCAGACATGGATCCCACAGGACTTGTCCGTACCTTGTGCAGAATAGACATGTATACCGGCCTCACCCAGCCATTGTTATACTCCAGCGCACTTTCTCATTGTTGTATTTTTCATATTTCCCAATGTTTTGGAGTGCACCCTAATTTAAACAGCAACAAAAAAAAAATATACCAGGTTGGCTACTTCCTCCTCCACTGCCGCTTCAACCTACACCGCCACATCAACCGTCTCCTCAACCTCCTACTCCATATGGACCTCCACCTCCTAGATCAAGATTATTATTTTTTATTTTTACGTATTTTATGTTATTTTAAGTCATTTCACTAATTCGTCTGATACATTGTTGGGTGACATATCCAAATTTTTATCTCTGATATACCCCTGCTCTACATAGCAGACAGGGAAATACATTTCACTTATTCGTCTGGTACATTGTTGTGTGACATTCTCAAATTTTTAGCTGTAATATACCCCTGCTCTACATAGTGGACAGGGAAATACTTTTCACTAATTTGTCTGTTACATTGTTGGGGGACATTCACCAATTTTTGCCTGTGATATAACCCTGCTCTACATAGTGAACAGAGGAATACATTTCACTTATTCGTCTGTTACATTGTTGTATGACATTAAACAATTTTTGGCTGTGATATACCCTTGCTCTACATAGTGGACAGAGAAATACATTTTACTAATTTGTCTGTTACATTGTCAGGTGAAATTCACAAAATTTTGACTGTGATATACCCCTACTCTACCTGGTGGACAGGAAAATACATTTCACTAATTCGTCTGTTACATTGTCAGGTGAAATTCACCAAATTTTAGCTGTGATATACCCCTGCTCTACATGGTGGACAGGGAAATACACTGCATATTTTACATCTGGAATTATTTCCGATATCATGGATATATATTCATGGATATATACAATATCATGGATATATTCACAATGGATCGATTCCCGTTTTATTCATCACCTAGAACTTATTTATATATAATTACTTTATGAAGTGTCATACTGGTGTATGATACCTCTGCAGGATGTTTATCTTATTTTCACTTTTTGCATGTTCACATTTGTACACTGCACTGAGCACGTTATGTCACTTTTTTAGCACTGTTTGTCTCACCATGCATGCACTTGGCTTATTTTTGGTCAATTATTTATTATCATTAATATTTATTGTTCATATTTTGACACTATGTATCGGTATGTATTTATTGATACATATCGATATTCATGTAAGGAAGCTTATATACTGAAGGTTTCACATATGGATGCTATATATGTATTATATATGATTTATTTCACATACTTTTGGTTTTGTAGTATCACACATGGACTATATACTGTCAACTTTGTTGATTGCTATAGATACACATATACCACATATCCCTCTAATGATTCACCCATATACTATATTTGTGATATACTTTTGTATTGATCATTTGGGGTTTGTCCATAGATATTATGCTACACCTCACTTATCTACTGATTGGGGCTGGCTTATAATATTTAGCGATTAATGTTATGATGTGCTTCAGGACCTGACCAGGCCGATCATGTGATGTATGGGAGGTGCTCGAACTGATGACCAACAGTGATGTGGCGCAACGCTATTGGAGCATGAGCTCTCACATGACTGTAGGCGGGGCTTCCTATGGGCGGATGGCAATGACTAGTATATGCACTGATGACCAACAGTGATGTGGCGCAACGCTATTGGAGCATGAGCTCTCACATGACTGTAGGCAGGGCTTCCTATGGGCGGATGGCAATGACGAGTATATGTATATATATCTGACATCGCTCCATACTTTAATCTTCCTGTCTAGGAATAGATTGTTCATCTCCTGGACAACTACATTATGCCCTAGGTATAATGTCATCTTGTTTTACATTATCGTTGCCTTGGGTGCTTGTTAGTGGAACTGCACCGGAAGTGACATATGGTTGTGTCAGGCGACTAATGTCACTTCCTGTTTGCGTCACAGGATATTCCATTCCACCGTATGTGTAGTGCGTCTGACTAATTAAAGGGGTATATAAGACTTAGAAGCACCATCCATGTTTATCCCCTGAAGAAGCGACAGCGAAACACGTGTGGTCTCTATTTATTGAGCAGCTATTTTTCCCACATTTATCCACATTTTCATGCACTTTGCACTTTATTATTACCTAATGACTTGATACCTACTTGGCATTTGTCAGGGGTAGATGGGATTTACTGCATTTATTATATTGCTACATTACCAGCAGTCCAGTGTTATTCCTCTGTCTTCATTGCCATATATATGTTTTTTATTATTATGTTTTGTATGTAACAATAAAGATTTGGTATGTTTTACATTTGAACATGGCTGCGTTGTACATTTATAGGTGTTTATTCATTTCTATCTTCAGCTCACAGCCATTATTGCCTTTGGGCATTAATTTTGATTGGTGTTGTGTCCCTGCTCTACATTCTGGACAGGAAAATACATTTCACAAATTTGTCTGTTACATTGTTGGGTGACATTCACCAATTTTTGGCTGTGATATACCCCTACTCTACCTAGTGGGTAGGGAAATACATTTCACTAATTCGTTACATTGTTGAGTGACAAATGCTCATCTTTTGCGCTAGAAAGTACATTGTCGGCCTACACTGCATTTAGGACAGTACGAATGGTGAGTCAAGAACAAGTACAGGTGATAGTAGATTGGGTTGCTGACAGTGCCTTCAGTTCATTCGCATTGTCTACCACCCAGTCCCCTGCTGAAAGATCAGAGTTGGCACATACAGCCCATGGCCATCTGTCTTTCAACTCACTCCCTTGAAAATCAGGCAAGCAGTCTGAGCCTCAAGTCATGGAGCAGTCTCTTATGCTTTTTGATGACTCTGCTGGAAGGGTTTCCGTGGGCCATCCACATAGCCCTGCCCCAGAAGTGGAAGAGATTGAGTGCACTGATGCCCAACCACTTATGTTTCAGGATGAGGACATGGGAAGACCACCGCAGCACAACTCTGATGATGACAACAGGTGCCAATTAAAGATGTCCCAAACTATTCGCCGGCGAACAGTTCCCGGCAAACATCGCTTGTTCGCATTCGCCGCGGCGGGCGAACATATGCGATGTTCGGGCCGCCCCCTATACGTCATCATTGAGCAAACTTTGACCTGTACCTCACAGTCAGCAGACACATTCCAGCCAATCAGCAGCATACCCTCCCTCCCAGACCCTCCCACCTCCTATCAAAAAGCAAGGACAGCATCCATCTTAGATTCATTCGGAAGCTGCAGTGTTAGTGAGAGCAGGGACAGTGCAGCTGAATTAATAGGGAAATCGTTAGCTAGGCCAGTGTTCTGTGTCCACTCCAGTCCTCAAAGACTTATCTGATCTGCTGTAAGGACAGCGTCCTGACAGCACCCCAAAAAGCCCTTTTTAGGGCTAGTACATCAGTCTGCTTTTTTTTTTTCTCTCTGTAATATAATTGCAGTTGCTTGCCAGCGTGTGTCAGGCCCACAGCATGTACTGTGCCCACTACTGCCAGTGCCCACCACTCATATCTGGTGGCACAGTAGCTTGCATTTTAAAAAGTAAAACTATTTTTTCTCTGTAATATAATTGCAGTTGCCTGCCAGCGTGTGTCAGGCCCACAGAGTGTACTGTGCCCACTACTGCCAGTGCCCACCACTCATATCAGGTGGCACAGTACTCTGCACGCATAGTAAAACTAATCTTAAAAAAAAATGACAGGCAAAGGCAGGCCACCCTGCAGGGGCCGTCGTGGCCGTGGTGCTGTGATTTCCTTTGGCCCTAGAATCATGCCCAGTGTTCAGAGGCCACTTACCCTGAACTCGAAAAGTTCTGAGGACATAGTTGACTGGCTAACACAGGAAACCCAATCTTCTACAGCTTCCGCTCGGAACCTTGACGCACCATCCTCCTCCAGCTCAGCTTCGGGCACCTCTCAAATAAACACTCGCCCGCCTGCCACCACCACCAACACTAGCACCTCAGCTGCTTCACTTGATCTGTCAGAGGAGTTATTTACACATCAGTTGGAAGAAATGAGTGATGCGCAACCATTATTGCCAGAGGATGTAGGTAACAGGGATATGTCTCAGTCAGGCAGCATTACACACATGGACGTACGGTGTGATGATGATGATGTTGTACCCGCTGCTGCTTCCTTTGCTGAGTTGTCAGATATAAGTGAAGCGGTTGATGATGACGATGTGTCCGTGGATGTCACGTGGGTGCCCGCTCGAAGAGAAGAAGAACAGGGGGAAAGTTCAGATGGGGAGACAGAGAGGAGGAGGAGACGAGTTGGAAGCAGGGGGAGGTCGTCACAAGGAGCTAGTGGCACAGTCAGACAGCATGTATCGGCACCCGGGATCAGCCAGACAGCACGCCAATCAACGCATGCTGTTGCCACCACCAGAATGCCGTCATTGCAAAGCTCAGAAGTGTGGCATTTTTTTTGTGTGTCTGCCTCTGATAACAGCGATGCCATTTGCAACCTGTGCCAAAAGAAACTGAGTCGTGGGAAGTCCAACACCCACCTAGGTCCAACTGCTTTGCGAAGGCACATGATCTCACATCACAAACACCTATGCGATCAATACATGATGAGTACAAGCAGCACACAAACTCAAAGCCACCATCCTCCTCCTGGTCCAGCATCTTCAGCCACATCAACCACTGCTGTCCTCCTTGCCCCCTCTCAACCATCCGCCACTCCGCCTCTCACCTTCAGCAGTTCCTGCTCATCTGCCCACAGTCAGGTGTCTGTCAAGGAAATGTTTGAGCGTAAGAGGCCAATGTCACAGAGTCACCCCCTTGCCCGGCGTCTGACAGTTGGCTTGTCGGAACTCTTAGCCCGCCAGCTTTTACCATACAAGCTGGTGGAGTCTGAGGCCTTCAAAAAATTTGTAGCTATTAGGACACCGCAGTGGAAGGTACCCGGACAATTTTTTTTTTTTTACAAAAGGCAATCCCCAACCTGTACTCTATTGTGGAAAAGGAAGTCATGGCATGTCTGGCACACAGTGTTGGGGCAAGGGTCCATCTGACCACTGATACCTGGTCTGTAAAGCACGGTCAGGGCAGATATATCACGTACACTGCGCATTGGGTAAACCTACTGACGGCTGCCAAGCATGGAATGCGTGGCTCTGCAGAGGAGTTGGTGACACCGCCACGACTTGCAGGCAGGCCTACTGCCACCTCCTCTACTCCTCCTACTCCATCCTCTTCGATAACCTCCTCGGCTGAGTACTCTTCTGCTGCTGCGTCTTGCTCCACATCAACTGCACCCCCCCCAGCTCCCCAGGGGCTATTCCACATCCCGGATACGACAGTGTCACGCCGTCTTGGGGTTGACTTGCCTGAAAGCAGAGAGTCACACTGGACCAGCACTCCTGTCCGCCCTGAACGCACAGGTGGATCAGTGGCTGACTCCGCACCAACTGGAGATTGGCAAAGTGGTGTGTGACAATGAAAGCAATCTGTTGGCGGCATTGAAATTTGGGCAAGTTGACACATGTGCCGTGCATGGCACATATGTTGAATCTGATCGTACAACGCTTTGTGCATAAGTACCCAGGCTTACAGGACGTCCTCAAGCAGGCCAGGAAGGTGTGTGGCCATTTCAGGAGTTCCTACATGGCCATGGCGCACTTTTCCGATATTCAGCGGAGAAAACAACATGCCAGTGAGGCGCTTGATTTGCGACAGCCCGACACTTTGGAATTTAACACTCCTAATGTTCGACCGCCTGCTCCAACAAGAAAAAGCAGTCAACGAGTATTTGTATGAGCGGGGTGCTAGGACAGCCTCTGCAGAGCTGGGTATTTTTTTGCCACGTTACTGGACGCTCATGCTCAATGCCTGTAGGCTTATGCGTCCTTTTGAGGAGGTGACAAACCTAGTCAGTCACACCAAAGGCACCATCAGCGACATCATCCCATTTGTTTTCTTCCTGGAGCGTGCCCTACAAAGAGTGCTGGATCAGGCCGTAGATGAGCATGAAGAGGAAGAGTTGTGGTCACCATCACCACCAGAAACAGACTTATCAGCATCGCTTGCTGGACCTGCGGCAACACTGGAAAAAGGAGTCTGAGGAAGAGGAGTCAGAGGAGGAATGTGGCTTTGAGGAGGAGGAAGACCAACCACAGCAGACATCCCAGGGTGCTCGTTGTCACCTATCTGGTACCCGTGGTGTTGTACGTGGCTGGGGGAAAGAACAGACCTTCAATGAGATCAGTGAGGACGAGGAACGGGACATGAGTAGCTCGGCATCCAACCTTGTGCAAATGAGGGCTGTCATGTCTGTTGAGGGACCCTCATATAAAAAGGATGAAGGAGAACGACCTGTACTGGGTGGCCACGCTACTAGACCCCCGGTATAAGCAGAAAGTGGCGGAAATGTTACCAAATTACCGAAAGTCAAAAAGGATGCAGCAGTTCAAAACCAAACTAAAAAATATGCTTTACACAGCTTATAAGGGGGATGTCACAGCACAATGGGAATCTAACTGGGGAAGAGGTGAAAGTAATCCTCCTCCTACCACGACCACGCCGGCAAGGACAGGACGCTTTACAGACGTGTTGTTGATGGAGGACATGCAGAGCTTTTTAAGTTCTATGCATCGCCACAGCCCTTCGGGGTCCACCCTCAGAGAACGACTCGACAGACAGGTAGCAGACTACCTCGCCTTAACTGCAGATATCGACACTCTGAGGAGCGATGAACCCCTTGACTACTGGGTGTGCAGGCTTGACCTGTGGCCTGAGCTATCCCAATTTGCGATAGAACTTCTGGCCTGCCCCGCTTCAAGTGTCCTGTCAGAAAGGACCTTCAGCGCAGCAGGAGGTATTGTCACTGAGAAGAGAAGTCGCCTAGGTCAAAAAAGTCTAGATTACCTCACCTTTATTAAGATGAATGAGGCATGGATCCCGAAGGGACTGACAGTGGGGGATGCATTTGTCTAAAAAAGGCCTGATCAGATGCCTTGGGCTACAAATGGTCCACACGCTGCTGTATTTAATCTTTGCATGCCGGATGACTGTGTACATGCCTAATTTTTCTGGCCTCTGGTGCTGCACTGTGGCTGCAAAAACAAAACAAAAAAAAAGGCACATACATGTGTCAATTCCCCTTCGTGATCGTTACCTTGTTGTGGTGAAGGGGCTTGCGTATCACAATGAAGCAATCACCTCTATGAGTGTGTTGGCAATGGCAATGTTGGCACACCCCAGATGATAAGGTCGTTGCTTCATTGTGAACAGACCAAAAGCGATCGGCTGGATAATTTTGCATAGAAAAAACATTAATTTTCTTTGTGATCATCTAAGGTGATCATTAAAGCCTACTAGGCCAATAATGGGCCCACACTGCAGAATCATTGTTTTCTGGGTCACTTAACTGTCACTGAACTACCTCAGCACGACCATAGGCTTTGAAAAACCGCCATTGCCTGCAATCTCCCAAATGTGCGCACGAGCACAGTCATCACTACACCAAGATTGACGCATAGAGGAATAAAATTTATGTCATGAGTGTGTCAACTATTGACAACTCTTTGCGGTTGTCTAAACTCTATTCGATACACGTCCCCTTATAGGGGACGTAACAGGGATAAAACTGATAGGAATAGTACTACTTAACATACCACTCATATAGGGTGGCACAGTACATTGCACCGTGCACGCGCAGTGCCCCAAATTGGAAGTAAGAGGACCAACCAAGCATCTTTTTCCATCTCCCGGTTCCTAAAATCTATTCCATACACCGGCCCCTGATAGGGCATGTAACAGGGATTAAACTGATAGGAATAGTACTGCTTAACATACCACTCATATTGGGTAGCACAGTACATTGCACGGCGCACGCGCAGTGCCCCAAATTGGAAGTAAGAGGACCAACCAAGCACCTTTTTCCATCTCCCGGTTCCTAAAATCTATTCCATACACCGGCCCCTAATAGGGGACGTAACAGGGATTAAACTGATAGGAATAGTACTACTTAACATACCACTCATATAGGGTAGCACAGTACATTGCACGGCGCACGCGCAGTGGCCCAAATTGGAAGTAAGAGGACTGACCAAGCATCTTTTTCCATCTCCCTGTTCCTAAAATCTATTCCATACACCGGCCCCTGATAGGGGACAAAACAGAGATTAAACTGGTAAGAACAGATTTTTTTAATTTAAAAAAAAGAGGACAGCCTCTGCGGAGCTGGGTATTTTTTGGCCGCGTTACTGAACGCTCATGCACAATGGCTGTAGGCTCATGCGTCCTTTTGCGGAGGTGACAAACCTGGTCAGTCAAACTCAAGGCAACATCATCGACCTCATCCCATATGCGTTTTTTCTGGAGCATGCCCTGCAAAGAGTGCTGGATCAGGCCATAGATGAGCATGAAGAGGAAGAGTTGTGGTCACCATCACCACCAGAAGCAGCCTTGTCGTCGTCGATTGCTGGACCAGCGGCAACGCAGAGAGAGGAGTCTGAAGAAGAGGAGTCAGAGGAGGAAGGTGGCTTTGAGTAGGTGGAAGACCAACCACAGCAGGCGTCCCAGGGGGCTTGTTGTCACCTTTCGGGGACCCTTGGTGTTGTACGTGGCTGGGTGGAGGAAGAGACCTTCAATGACATCAGTGAGGACAAGGAACGGGACATGGCTAGCTTGGTATCCAACCTTGTGCAAATGGGGAGTTTGCGGTTGTGCAAATGGACTGTTTGCGGTTGTTTGCAGTGCGTTAAACGGGGAGTTTGGTCTGTCACTGTGAAGCGGGCGTAACCCTTACACTACCTGATCGATACAACATCACTATTGTGGCCAGAAAGAGTCCCTGTGGGTTTTAAAATTCGCCTGCCTATTGATGTCTATGGCGGTTCGCTCGGGTCGCCCGTTCGCGAACATTTGCGGAAATTCGCGTTCGCCGTTCGCGAACGGAAAATTTTATGTTCGCGACATCTCTAGTGCCAACTTCTGCGGCATTATGCAGTCTGCAGACCGACAAGGAGGGCAGGGGTAAAGAGTGGGTGGAAGATGTTGTGGAGAATGATGGGGTACTAGACCCCACACTGAATCAAGGTCATGTGAGTGCAGTTTGGAGGAAGAGGAGGTGGTCGCACAGAGGCACCAGCACAGCAAAAGATGGAACAGGGAGCAAAAGGGTCTGTTGCATTCTTGGGTGACATTTTATAATTTTTGCCGTGTATAAACCCCTGCTCTGCATAGGTGAGAGGGACCTAAATTTCAAAAAATCGTCTGTTACATTCTCAGGTGATATTTTACCATTTTTGCCGTATACAAACCCCTGCGCTGCATAGGTGACAGGTACCAAATTTTAGTAAAATCGTCTGTTCAATTGTTAGGTGACATGAACCCAGTTTTGCCGATGAAAAAACCCTGCTCTGCATAGGTGACAGGGACTTAAATTTCAAAAATTTGTCTTTAATTGACGCGCGCCACCTCCTTTTATTCGATCCTTCCGCTTTAACAACTTGTCCCACATTTCCACTCGATCACATTTCAGCCATTGACCTCCCTTGAATGTGGTATCCCTTTCTCAGGCTCCCTCTCCGGCATGGAACCCTGATTCCCCGCCACCCGTGATCACCATGGTAGGCACATAAAAGAACATCAAAAGTTGATAGGGAAGATATCTAATTGGATCAAGGCCGTCATGGGGACGTGCGACATGGTAGAGCAGTATGTGTGCACACTCCTACACGTACTGACTGATGGGTCTGCCCCCTTCAACTTCTAGGTCTCCAAATTGGGCACATGGCCTGAGCTTGCCCTTTACGCCTTGGAGGTGCTGGCCTGCCCTGCAGCCAGTGTATTGTCTGAACGTTTATTTAGCACGGCAGGAGGGGGTTATCAAAGAAAAGCGCAGCCGCCTGTCCACAGCAAATGTGGACAAGCACACGTTCATTAAAATGAACCAGGCAGGGATCCCACAGGACTTGTCCGTACCTTGTGCAGAATAGACATGTATACCGGCCTCACCCAACAATTGTTGTACTCCAGCGCACTTTCTCTTTGTTTTATTTTTTATATTTCCCAATGTTTTGGGGTCTACCCAAATTTGAACGAAAAAAATAAAATAATAAAAAACAAAAAACAGTATTGGCTACCTCCTCCTCCACCGCTTCCACCTACACCGCCACATCCACCACCTCCTCAACCTCCTACTCCAAATGGACCTCCTCCTCCTACATCAAGATTATATTTTTTTTATTTTTACATATTTTATGTTATTTTAAGTCATTTCCCTATCCACATTTGTTTGCAGAGCACTTGCCATGCTCTTAACCTCATCTTG
Organism: Bufo bufo; assembly: GCF_905171765.1. NCBI lineage: Eukaryota > Metazoa > Chordata > Amphibia > Anura > Bufonidae > Bufo > Bufo bufo. The sequence continues at coordinate 59,411,945 of NC_053399.1, forward strand.
CTGCCCTCTAGCCCTTTTCATGACTTTTTTTAGAGCCATTTTAGTGCTCCAAAGTTTGGGTACCCATTGACTTCAATGGGGTTCGGGGTCAAGTTCAGGTCGAGTTCGGATCCCGAACTCGAACTTTTTTGCGAAGTTTGGCCAAACCCGTCAAACCCGAACATCCAGGTGTCCGCTCAACTCTAAATTTAGATTATATAAATAAATAATTCTTGATACATTAAATACAAATAATAAATTCATCTACATCACCAAAATGACCCATATAATAAATTATTTGAAAATGTAAAAATAATAAATAAAAAAGACATTAATTTATAATTAATTATTTCATACCCAAATAACCATGAATACACTGCTCAAAAAAATAAAGGGAACACAAAAATAACACATCCTAGATCTGAATTAATTAAATATTCTTCTGAAATACTTTGTTCTTTACATAGTTGAATGTGCTGACAACAAAATCACACAAAAATAAAAAAATGAAAATCAAATTTTTTAACCCATGGAGGTCTGGATTTGGAGTCACACTCAAAATTAAAGTGGAAAAACACACTACAGGCTGATCCAACTTTGATGTAATGTCCTTAAAACAAGTCAAAATGAGGCTCAGTAGTGTGTGTGGCCTCCATGTGCCTGTATGACCTCCCTACAATGCCTGTGCATGCTCCTGATGAGGTGGCGGACGGTCTCCTGAGGGATCTCCTCCCAGACCTGGACTAAAGCATCTGCAAAACTCCTGGACAGTCTGTGGTGCAACGTGACGTTGGAGGATAGAGCGAGACATGATGTCCCAGATGTGCTCAATTGGATTCAGGTCTGGGGAACGGGCGGGCCAGTCCATAGCATCAATGCCTTCATCTTGCAGGAACTGCTGACACACTCCAGCCACATGAGGTCTAGCATTGTCTTGCATTAGGAGGAACCCAGGGCCAACCGCACCAGCATATGGTCTCACAAGGGGTCTGAGGATCTCATCTCGGTACCTAATGGCAGTCAGGCTACCTCAGGCGAGCACATGGAGGGCTGTGCGGCCCTCCAAAGAAATGCCACCCCACACCATTACTGACCCAATGCCAAACCGGTCATGCAGGAGGATGTTGCAGGCAGCAGAACGTTCTCCGTGGCGTCTCCAGACTCTGTCACGTCTGTCACATGTGCTCAGTGTGAACCTGCTTTCATCTGTGAAGAGCACAGGGCGCCAGTGGCGAATTTGCCAATATTGGTGTTCTATGGCAAATGCCAAACGTCCTGCACGGTGTTGGGCTGTAAGCACAACCCCCACCTGTGGACGTCGGGCCCTCATATCACCCTCATAGAGTCTGTTTCTGACCGTTTGAGCAGACACATGCACATTTGTGGCCTGCTGGAGGTCATTTTGCAGGGCTCTGGCAGTGCTCCTCCTGTTCCTCCTTGCACAAAGGCAGAGGTAGCGGTCCTGCTGCTGGGTTGTTGCCCTCCTACGGCCTCCTCCACATCTCCTGATGTACTGGTCTGTCTCCTGGTAGCGCCTCCATGCTCTGGACACTACGCTGACAGACACAGCAAACCTTCTTGCCACAGCTCGCATTGATGTGCCATCCTGGATAAGCTGCACTACCTGAGCCACTTGTGTGGGTTGTAGACTCCATCTCATGCTACCACTAGAGTGAAAACACCGCCAACATTCAAAAGTGACCAAAACATCAGCCAGGAAGCATAGGAACTGAGAAGTGGTCAGGTTACCACCTGCAGAACCACTCCTTTATTGGGGGTGTCTTGCTAATTGCCTATAATTTCCACCTGTTGTCTATCCCATTTGCACAACAGCATGTGAAATTGATTGTCACTCAGTGTTGCTTCCTAAGTGGACAGTTTGATTTCACAGAAGTGTGATTGACTTGGAGTTACATTGTGTTGTTTAAGTGTTCCCTTTATTTTTTTGAGCAGTGTATATAAACAGCCTACTTTATACATAATATATAGTTATAAACAGGGGCATTGCTGGGTCTCAAAAGATCCAGGGCCCAAGCCCCAATGCATATGGCCCAATTCTCTAAGTCGACCAACCGACACCTAATCCCGCTATAGATATAAGCCCTTCACCATACAGTCCCATGTAAATACCATTATTTCCCTTCTCTGCCATAGAGTGCCATGTAAATAACATCACACCATCTCTCCTGCCCTCCTTAACCCTTTCACGACTGCAATCTGTATATATACGTGATAGTTGCACATGCCCCGTGCAGCTACCACGTATATACACGTTCTGGCAGCTCTTTAATCCAAGCGCTGCAAAGCGCTTGGATTTAAGCTTCTGCCCCTGTCCTGCTGCTGTCACGGACTGCATACAGTGCGGTAATGCCGGCAAGGCCCCTTGCCCCTGGCCCCTTGCCGGCAATCGATCCGATTGGTTAGTCTGTGCAGACTAACCAATCGGATCGCGGCAGTGTTAAAATGCCGGTTTCAGGCTCTGATCTGCGCTCTGCAGATCACAGCCTGAAATCGGTAATGTGTCCTGAAGCCCCCGATCTGTGCCCCCTCCTTCTTCATGTCCTGCCCCCGATGCGGTCCTGCCCCGATCTGTGCCCCCTCCTTGTTCTTGTCCTGCCCCCGATGCGGTCCGCCCCCTCCTGCACCGATCTGTGCCCCCTTCTTGTCCATCATCTTATCCTGCCCCCACCATGCGGTCCGCCCCCTCCTGCCCCGATCTGTAATTTGTAAAATGCTGTCCCCCCTCCCCCGTTTCCAGCGCTGCCCCCTGCCCCCGATCGGTCCCCCTTCTGTGTGTGATGGCGGCGGCTCCATTCCTGAGCCGCCGCCATCAGCAGCGTGTCAGCTCTATGCTGACACTGCTGTAACCCCATAGATGCCGCAGTAGCGGCATCCATGGGGGTAATAGAGGGAGGGGGCCCCCTCTCTCTCAACCATCAGGGCTGCTGCGATCGCAGCGCCCGATGGTTGCCATGGCAACCGGACGCTTTGCAAAGGCGTCCGGTTGCCATGGTATAGGCGTCCAGTGCTGCCACCTACAGGCATCTGATTGTATTATACTTTGCAATGCAAGAGCATTGCAAAGTATAGTACAACCATCAGCCCCACTGGATCTTCAAGATCCAAGAGGGAACTGATAAAAAAAAAAGGGAAAATAATAAAAGTAAAAATAAATAAATAAAAATGTAAAAAATAAATTTCCTTTTCCTATAAAAAAAAAAAAAAAAAAACACATATTAGGTGTCACCGCGTCCGTAACGACCATCTCTATAAATATATCACATCATCAACCCCGTCCAATAAACACCATAAAAAATAAATAAAAAACGGTGTAAAAAATAAGCCATTTTTGTCACCTTACATCACAAAAAGTGCAACACCAAGCGATCAAAAAAGGCGAATATACCCAAAAATAGTACCAATCAAACCGTTACCTCATCCCGCAAAAAATGAGCCCATATTTAAGACAATCGCCCAAAAAATAAATAAGCTATGGCTCTCAGACTATGGAGACACTACAACATCATTTTTTTGGTTTCAGAAATGCTATTATTGTGTAAAACTTAAATAAATAAGAAAAAGTATACATATTGGGTATTGCCACATCTGTAACGATCTGCCCTATAAAACTGTCACATGACCTAACCCCTCAGATGAACGCTGTAAAAAAAAATAATAATAAACTGTTCCAAAACAGCCAATTTTTTGGCCACCTTGTCCCATAAAGTGTAATAATGAATGATCAAAAAATCATATGTACCCAAAAATGGTACCAATAAAAACCTCAACTCTTTCTGCAAAAAATGAGCCCCTGCACAAGACGATCGGTAGAAAAATAAAAAACATATGGCGTTCAGAAAACCAATCCAGCAAAATCTGCCTTCCAAAAACCATACGGTGTTCCTTTCCTTCTGCACCCTGCCGTGCGCCCTTACATCAGTTTACGACCACATGTGGGGTGTTTCTGTAAACCGCAGAATCAGAGTAATAAATATTGAGTTTTGTTTAGCTGTTAACCCTTAATGTGTTAAAGAAAAAAATGTAATAAAATAGAAAATCTGCTAAAAAAGTGAAATTTAGAAATTTCATCTCCATTTTCCTTTAATTCTTGTGGAACACCTAAAGGGTTAATAATGTTTGTAAAATTGGTTTTAAATAACTTGAGGGGTGTAGTTTCTACAATGGGGTCATTTATGGGGGGTTTCCACTATGTAAGCCCGACAAAGTGACTTCAGACCTGAACTAGTCCTTAAAAAGTGGGTTTTGGAAATTTTCTTAAAAATTTTAAGAATTGCTTCTAAACTTCTAAGCCTTCTAACGTCCTAAAAAAATAAAATAACATTTCCAAAATGATGCCAACATAAAGTAGACATATGGGGAATGTTATGTAATAAATATTTTATGAGGTATCACTTTCTGTTTTAGAAGCAGAGAAATTGAAATTTAGAAAATTGCAAATTTTTACAATTTTTTGGTAAATTTGGGATTTTTATTTTAAAAAAAGGAGATATATATTGACTCAAATTTATGACTGTCATGAAGTACAATGTGTCACGAGAAAACAATCTCAGAATGGCGTGGATAAGTAAAAGTGTTCCAAAGCTATTACCACTTAAAGTGACGCATGTCAGATTTGTAAATTTTGACCTGGACACTGGGGCATCAATGACCTTTGGTCATGAAAGGGTTAAATATACAATCACACGTAAATAACATAACTCCCTCCCCAGCCAACTTCAACAAACAGTCCCATGTAAATAACATCACACCCTCAATATTCAGTCACATGTAAATAACATCACTTCCTCCCCCAGTCACTTTCAACATACAGTCCCATGTAAATAAAATCACTCCCCCCCACAGCTGCCTTCAACATATAGTCCCATGTAAATAATATCACCCTGCCCCAGCCACCTCTAACATGCATTCTAAAGTAAATAACATCACTCCCTCAGCTTTCAGTCCCATGTAAATAACATCACTCCACCCCACTGTCCCATGTAAATAACTTCCCTCCCTTCAGCCCTAACATACAGTCCCAGTTAAATAACTACAACTCCCAACATTGCTCTGCCTCTCCTGAGTAATCTACCCCTTCACCTACCTCTCCTCATGTAGCAGACCTCACCACAGCTTCTTCCCCGGACTTCTCTTCACTGCTGAGCCATCCTCTATTGCACTGGTCACATGACGGTGACATAATCACAGTTCATTTTCAGCTACTGCATTTAGCACTGATCACATGACCTGCGATGTCATCACAGGTCCTTCAGCTCTTGCAGGGCGTTAGATTCAGTTGTATCTAGTAGGCAGGCAGTACATTCAGGGCCTGGGACAAAACATCAGGGGCCCAGGCCCCGAATGTTTGAACCTAGCAACGCCCCTGGGTATAAATACACAAAAACACCAATTGCTGCACCAATTTATAATTACAGAATTTTTTGCTTTATAAGAAACACCTGATGATAAGACGCACCTAGGGTTTAGAGAAGGAAAAAAAGAAAATAATATTTGGAACCAAAAGGTGTGCTAAAATATGTGCAGTACATGGGTGTATTCCTATGGATGAAGGGTGTTATGGTCACATTTAATATAAACACAGGCTAATTACAGTACAATCCCTGGACAGTGTTTATATTAAATGTGACTATAACCTCCCTCATCCATAGGAATGCACCCATTAGTGCAGTCCATGGGTGTATTCCTATGGATGAAGGGGGTTACGGTCACATAAAAAAACCACTTAGCCCAATTGCAGTACAATCCCTGGACAGTGTTTATATTAAATGTGAGTATAACCTTCCTCATCCAAAGAAATGCACCCATTAGTGCAGTCCATGGGTGTATTCCTATGAATGAGAGGCTTAATAGTCTAATTTCATGCATATTTAGGCTCCTGAGCTCCCCTTCATATCCTGGCTGTCACTTACCCAGGTCTAGACAGTCCTGGAGTCCCACTGGATAGCACTGCTGCTGGGGGAACGGAGGGTCAGTAACTCCCTCCTTCTTCCTCTTATCCTACGGCAGCAGCGAGTTACTGGGCAGGAGACAGATTGGTTGAAGCAGCTGAGCAGCAGTTAACCGGCGCTTACCAACATTAGCTTAACATGCAGGGTGGCACTGGAGAGGAGAAGAAGAATCGCTCCTCCTCTGCCTTGGAGCGGGATCCCAGCTACAGAGGACAAGACATGCAGGCTGGCGGCATTCAGCTTCAATGGCTGCTGCCTTCCCCACACTTCTCCAAGAGAGCGCCGCCTGACTTGCTGGTGCAGCGCTCCTGGTTATCAGCCATATATAACCTACATAGAAATGCCAGACCGCTAATACTGATTAAATTCTTTATTACAAAAATCCCAATGAAATATTACAATTAAATACATGCATGATTAAAAAGAATTGGTAAAGGAGATAAAAAACGACATCACTGGAGGAAACATACAGTGGACACAAGTCCTGATAATCCTGACATGAGTATTTGCTAAAGTGCATATATAACATACAATTGAAAGCAGGACATAGGACAATTACCCATACTGTGTCTCCTCCAGGATGGCGCCAACCCCAGCCTGCCTGCTGCTGAAGACCAGAGACGAGCCAGTCATAACATGTAGCAAGAAGCGTAGTGGCGAGATGATCGGTCATAAAGCCAGGCGCACTTCTTACTCCCTGAGCTGTACTCATCCTCACTCAGCCCGCCCGTACTGCAGCCACGTTTCACAGGTTCGCTTTATAAGACGGACTGACTTTTCCCCCCACTTTAAGGGGGAAAAAAGTGCATCTTATAAAGCGAAAAATACGGTAAATATTCAAATACATATTATAATAATAAAATGTATCCTAACAATTATAATGTATATAGCATGATTTTAAATATGCTAAAAAAAGGGGGGGGGGGGGCAAAAAGGTAACCTGCATAATGATCATGGAAACTTGAACATTGAGAGACACATGGCCCTGCACCGGGGGGCCACAAGGGAAAAGAAGGGTAAAATAAATACATCACAAATACATCACAATAAAAGGAACAAATTCAAACATAAGCTCTTACACAATTTTTTTATTTTATTATTACATTATAACAAAAAGAAAAATTAATTTATAATGTATCCAAAACATGTAAAATGGTGTAAAGATCCATTGTCTAGGAAATGTTGCTTCCAAAGCATCCTCACAGATATCCATGACCACAATTCCATGGTATAAAAGTACAAGAATCCGATCTGACATATACAGTACAGACCAAAAGTTTGGACACACCTTCTCATTCAAAGAGTTTTCTTTATTTTCATTACTATGAAGACATCAAAACTATGAATTAACACATGTGGAATTATATACATAACAAACAAGTGTGAAACAACTGAAAACATGTCATATTCTAGGTTCTTCAAAGTAGCCACCTTTTGCTTTGATTACTGCTTTGCACACTCTTGGCATTCTCTTGAAGAGCTTCAAGAGGTAGTCCCCTGAAATGGTCTTCCTCCAATGGTCTTGACGGAGTTCCCAGAGATGCTTAGCACTTGTTGGCCCTTTTGCCTTCACTCTGTGGTCCAGCTCACCCCAAACCATCTCGATTGGGTTCAGGTCTGGTGACTGTGGAGGCCAGGTCATCTGGCGCAGCACCCCATCACTCTCCTTCATGGTCAAATAGCCCTTACTTTCAAAGTTTTCCCAATTTTTCGGCTGACTGACTGACCTTCATTTCTTAAAGTAATGATGGCCACTCGTTTTTCTTTACTTAGCTGCTTTTTTCTTGCGATAATACAAATTCTAACAGTCTATTCAGTAGGACTATCAGCTGTGTATCCACCTTGACTTCTCCTCAATCAAGAAATCCCACTTATTAAACCTGACAGGGCACACCTGTGAAGTGAAAACCATTTCAGGGGACTACCTCTTGAAGCTCATCAAGAGAATGCCAAGAGTGTGCAAAGCAGTAATCAAAGCAAAAGGTGGCTACTTTGAAGAACCTAGAATATGACATATTTTCAGTTGTTTCACACTTGTTTGTTATGTATATAATTCCACATCTGTTAATTCATAGTTTTGATGCCTTCAGTGTGAATCTACAATTTTCATAGTCATGAAAATAAAGAAAACTCTTTGAATGATAAGGTGTGTCCAAACTTTTGGTCTGTACTGTATATACTCTCTAAAAGTGCAAATGTGCTTGTGTCTCCAATCCCAAACGCGGATGCAAATACAAAGTGCTAAATAGTAAAGTAAAACCTAGAATACAAAATGATCGAAATTAGTAAAAAAAAGTGAACAAATGTGTGAGAGAAAAAAAAAAAAAAAACTGTAACTAATTATATATAATCTCACATGGTGCATAATAGCTAGAAAAAGTTTATTCCTCATTCAAACCCAATGGTGTAAGAGAACCCAGGTTAAAAATCCACCTGGATTTAGATCTGAGCAGTTGTTGTGATACAGGTGCTCCCCTAATATTATTACGAATTATATCCAAGCCAACAATTTTCAAGCCACTACACCTACCTCCATGATGTCCAGGAAATGAAAAGCCACTGATGTCCAAAGTTTTTCTTTCCTGAGTTTGTCCCGTGATGCCAAACCAATATTGGAAAGATGCTGTTGTGCCTTCTTATGCAATTCCTGTGTCGTTTGTCCCACGTATATCTTCCCACAAGGGCACAATAAGGCATATACCACATTTCTGGAGCGACAGTTTACATAATTTTTCAGAACAATGCTCTTCTGATTGCCCATATTCACGAAGGTATTAAAACCCAACATGAATTGGCATACGTTGCAGTTCCCCTCAATTTCATTCTGCCATCCATCTACTTTGCACCAGTTTATCCTTCAGATTAGGTGCTCTACAAGCAATTATTCTTGGTTTGGAATCCAATATATGGAGTAAGTTTTGTGTCAGATGTTAAGAGGTACCAATATGTGCCCAAAATCCTATAAAGGTCAGTCCATTGGTTGTTATACTGAGTGATGGGTTGTACCTTATTATCACAAATCCTTGGTCTTGGTTTAAAGAAATCAGAGCGATTCGAGCTCCTGGCTGAACAGTAAGCCTGTGAGATGAACTATTTAGGGTATTACCTCTTTTGGAACTGTGCTGATAAATCATTGGAGGCCTCCTTAAAATCCGTCATAGATGTACAATTGCGTCGGAGCCTCAAGAACTGGCCCTTAGGTATACCTTTCTTAAGGTGCACCGGATGAAAGCTACGATAATGAAGCAGACTATTGGTAGCAGTGCTTTAGCGAAATAGAGATGTTACAATATTAGAGCCAACCGTACGGATCCTCAAATCCTAAAAAAATCTACCTCCGAATCCGAAATTTTGTGAGTCAAGAGAATGTTAAGCCGGTTTTGATTTAACATGGCAATGAATTGCTCACATCGCTCTCTTGGTCCCTGCCAAAGAAATAGGACATCGTCAATATAATGATACCAACCCACAACATGTTCCTGGAATATATCTAATGAGTATACGTGCATCTCCTCCCACCAACCTAAAAAAGGTTGGCGTAGGAGGGCGCACAGCGGGTACCCATGGCTGTACCAGATACCTGTTTGTAGAAAATGCGATTAAATACAAAATAATTATGATTTAAGATGAATTCTAACAGGCTTACCAAGAAAGTATGATGGACCCTTATCAATTTAATTACCCCCTGTTCCCGCTATTCAGCCTTACTGGCCAAAGGCCTCTAGTGCTGAAGCCTATGAGGCAGTAGTACAGTTCAGGAGATTGTGATGACCTCACCGTGACCCCTTGCCCTGGGTTTAACGGGATGACCTGATGATGTCACAATGCAGGCATTCATAATCATGTCACCACATGAGACCTAGCGCAGGAGGGCACAGTGATGTCATTGCAATTTCCTGCATCAGGATGAGGCAACTCAGGCCACAGGTGGAAAGAGGTCTGTGGCCTGCATCAGAAGAGAGCGAAACAAAGTTGACTATCTTTGTTTTTAAATGTATATATGCTGGCACTACAGAGGGCACTACAGGGGTGAGCAGGGGAGAGGATTATATATGCTACCAGAGAGGGCCATAATATATGTATATATATATACACATTATATACATTATATATATATATATATATATATATATATATATATATATACACACTATACTAACAATTCAGAGAGACTATTATACAACACATAGGGGCCATTATATATACTACCTAGAAAGAGGGGCCATTACATATCACAGGAGGCCACTATATATACTGCCACTACAGAGGGAGGCACAACAGGAAGGGAAGGAGAGACAGTATTATATATACTACCACTATAGGTGACATTTTACTACGAGGGGTGAGATCATTATACTTGCTAGCCAAACAGGGGGCATTATCCTACAAGGAGCACTACAAGGGGTATTATAATTCAGGGGGCATGGAGGGGGCCATTATATTACAGGCAGCACTACGGGGGCATTATAATGCAGGCCAGACCACTACAGGGAGCATTATAATACGGGGGAATTATAATACAGGAGGCACTTCAAGGGGGCATTATATGTACTGGCACTACAGGAGGCATTATAGTAATATAGGGGGAACTACAAGGGGGTCCTTATAACGACAGGAGGCACTGCAGCCGGGCTTTATAAATTCTGAGGTATGGGGGGAATATTATTGGGCACAATATAGAAGGCGTTACTAATAATAATGTGGCTATTGGGGGTACTGTAGAGGGCACTATTAAGGGCATTGTGGAAGCACTATTTCTATAGGGGGACTATCTGCGTGGCACTGTTATTTCTGAAGTATAATATTTGGAAGCATTGGAAGCATAGCAAGCACAGTATTGGGGGTAGCAGCAGGATAACAATGTTGGGTCACCAGCAAAGGAAGGGGGGGGGGGGGTGAAGGAAAAGTGAGAAATCAAAGATGCCTGTGTGTCAAACTCTGCAGAGACAAGACATGGCTGAAATAAGTGGTCAAGGTGGTCTGATCTCCAAATAGAGAAGTTGAGAGAACATATACATCAGAAGAGACATCACTGGATGTAAGAGGTATGTAGTGCTGTATTACCTTCTTTGTGTGATAGCGCTGAATGTAATGTCCATTCACATGTCTTTAACAGCAGGACTTGGGGGAGGGGTTGGATTGAGAATTTGGCATTAGTTCAATTTTCGCCTCAGGTACCAGAAAGGCTAGAATTGGCCCAGTGTCCAAATCAGCTTGTAATTTATGAACTCCTCTATAGCTTGCTGTCATATGCAAAAATAGAAACAGTGCTATCTTCTACAGTATATAGTTCATAAATAAGTTAATAGAGGACCCAACACTGAACCTTGGGGTACACCACTTACAACCAGGGGCGATTCAGAGTAGACTGACTAACTGTGCATGTGCAGACAAGAAAACCAGTTCCGGCAATGCGGGAATTCCCGAAACACTTGGTAGCGGATCCGGCATTAATACATTTCAATGGGTGCGGTAGTGTTCCGGGATTTTGGCCGAAAAAAATACTGCAGCATGCTGTGTTTCCTTGTCCGGTCAAATACCGTACAAGGGACGGAACAGAAGACATCCTCATGCATACTGAACGGATTGCTTTGCATTCACAATGCATTTGGACAAAACTGATGTGTTTTTTCCCGTTATTGAGACCCTTTACGGATTTCAATACCGGAAAAGACTAACGCTAATGTGAAAGTACCCTTAGATGGGAAAAAAAGTCCTGCATGCAGTTTCCGTCTAAGGGTACTTTCACACCTGCGGCAGAGGATTCTGGGAATCCGGAAGCAAACGGATGGCATTTTTCAGACGGATCCAGATGCGGATCCGTCTGACAAATGCATTAAAATACCGGATCGGTCTCTCTGGTGTCATCCGGACAAACAGATCCGGTATTAATTTTTTTCACAGATTTAAAGGTCTGCACATGCGCGGACAGGAAGAACGGATCCGTCAATGCGGCAATTTTAATGCACTAATACATTTCAATGGAAATTAATGCCGAATCCGACATTCCGGCAAGTGTTCAGGATTTTTGGCCGGAGAGAAAAATACAGAATGCTTCGGTATTTTCTCCAGCCAAAAAACGTAAGAGGGACTGAACTGATGCATCCTGATTCATACTGACCAGAATGCTCTCCATTCAGAATGCATTAGGATCAAACTTTTTTTTTCCGGTATTGAGCCCCTGTGATGGAACTCAATACCGGAAAAGAAAAAACGCTAGTGTGAAAGTACCCTTAAAAAAACACATCTCAGATGGATATTGCTCAAAGGGATGACAATTGATGCAACAGGATCCATTTTTTTACTGGATCCTGTAAAAAAAACTGATCCTATGTAATCCTAAGCATAACTGATGCAACAGGATCTGTTTTTTCACAGGATCCTGTTTTTTTTTTTCTCTCTCTCCTCTTCTGACTGATCAGAAGAACGGCAAGCTAAGGCTACTTTCACACTTGCGGCAGAGTGATCCGGCAAGCAGTTTTACTAAGCATTCTGTATTAAGAATAACATGGTTATAAGGGAAAATAATAAAATCTACACAACACCGATCCCAAACCCGAACTTCTGTGAAGAAGTCAGGGTTCGGGTCTGGGTACCAAACGTGCCGATTTTTCTCACGCAACGCACCCGTATCTTGTCCGGCCCTCACACGCGACGCCCGTGTGAAAGAGACCTAAGGGTGGGTTCACACTAGCGTTAGGGATTCCGTTAAGGCATTCTGTTTGCTTTCCGTCCTAATAGAAGTCTATAGGAAAGCATAACGGATCCGTCTGTGTCCCATTATGCAAGACTGAAAACAAAGTCCTGTCGACAGGACTTTGTTTTCCGTCTTGCATAACGGGACCCAGACAGATCCGTTTTGATTCCCATAGACTTCTATTAGGACGGAACGCAAACAGAATGCCTTTTAAAGGCTTCCATTTTGCATTCAGTCATAATATAAGTCTATGGGCAGAAGAACGGATCCGTCCTTCCGTCTTATGGATTCCGTTGTAATCATGTTATAACGGAAAGCCATAACGGAGTCCCTAACGCTAGTGTAAACCCACTCTAATAGGAACATTAACAATTTAGTCGTCCTATTTTATTTCTAGTGTCTTACTCATGCCGTTTGCTTGTTATATGTTCCATACATTTTTTGAGGACTGTACAGATTGTCTGGAATATAAACAGCCGGTGATGTTCGGAGATGTTGTGGAAAAGATAGCTTGAAAGAACTGCACGTGTCACCTAAAGCTTTCATTCAAGAGTCCAGCTCAAACAGCAAAACTTCAAGCAAGTCTGTCAACTCTTAAGTTTTAACAAGATCTTAGTGATGACATGTTTCATTTTTGTTAGTAAAGTAGAGCTGGAGAACTAGATTTCTCAGTGAGTGAAGCTTGCACCAATACCACTTTTCTCTGACAGATCTGCTCATTGATGATGAACATCTGGGGGCTTACTTATTTAATTATTGTCTTTGCTAATTGGCATACTACACTGAATAGTGGAGAAGCACAGAAGCGCCCATTTGTAAGCTGCCAATCACTGCTGAAGGAAAAAAGAGTTATTTCTTTCCATGTCAAATCCATTTGTTTATGAGTGGCTGCCAAAAGAGGGAGAATATACTATAATTATTTAGTGAATGTAATGCAAGAAATATATAATGCCCAAGCTTTTTCACTCAGCTTCGGGTCCTTGTGTGAATGGGTTTCAACAATGGCATCTTGAGAAAATAATCCCATTTCGCTTTGTACTGAGATGGGCTGAATAGCACAACTATCAAATTATTTTTGTGGCTGCATTGAATCAAACAGTGGCAAATTCCTTTGTCACCTCTTCAGAGAGGCATCTAGAGCTATGACAGTTTTTCTTGTCAGTGACTGTACTATTTTATTAAAGGACTTCATCTATACTGAATATCTTAACTTAAATACAAGTTACTCTCATCTCAAAATATATTATGCTGCACTCACAATTCCATATGTAAAAAGTTTTCATGTCTTCATTTAAAGAGGAAATTCAAAAACATCTCTGAGTGCTGTATATGCAGTGACCTGCTACTTTACTGCTATAGGGTTAATGTTATGGGTCATTACTAATGTGGTTAAAGTGTTCACTATGAGCTATGCACTATGTAACCCAAAAAGGCTATGTATAGGTAGGAAACAGTTCATTGGCAGTTTCTTTGTATTAATTGTCAGAAGGCCTGCTGATGTTCAAGAGAGGATGATTCTAATGTTTGCTGCTGCCAATTAGGCCAAGATACACTGTAGAATGCTGCTCCAGGAAGAAGAAAAAAACTGTTCCAGTGAACGAAAGCTTCCTGAAATAGCAACTTTGCTAAGGATAAATCTCTGAGGAAAAGAAGCAGAAAAGAAGCATTCAATTATCACAGAAGGTTGAGGAACAAGAAGGCTGTGCTTGGGCTGAGTCAGTTCAAGTAAAACACTCATTACAGCTTTATACTTTACTGCCCATGGATGGGATTATTTGCTTCTGTTGCACTTCTGAGACTGACTGGCCATCCGATCTAGGCCTGCATCCTGGAGTTATATACTACAGAGAAATACTGAGGAATTGTAAACTTTTGGTCATTTTGGGAAGATTGCTAGTGACTATAAGGAAAGCGACTCAGGGAGGACCACCATCAATGCCACCTGTTATACAGAAAAGACTACTCTGTCAAATACGGATGTAGCAGTGTTAAAACTTAAACTCTTAACTTCAATTTCTTAAAGGGAGTCTTGCACCTAAAACCACCATTATAGAACACTAACATCAGGATCTCCATTACATCCCCTATATTAGAATGCTACCTTCCATACTGCTGTCCATCGTCAATTTTCGGCAATATGTTAATTAGCTTCTGAAGGTGCCCAGGGGCGGCGTTCATGCGGCTGTTGCCCAGGCCCCTCGGCTCTTTTCATACGAAACACCTCCCCTTTCACCTCTTTGGCCCGCCCTAGGTTCTACTGATTACATCCTCCTCTTAGTGAGAAATCCAGCGCCAGCGCCAGCGCCGTTCAACAGATTTTCCGCGCCTGGGCACTTCATTCCCTATTATGGGCAGAGGCACAAGAGCGTTTAATGCGCATCTGCCGGCCCGTAAAGCCCAATCTAGCCGGCCTTGTGCCTCTGCCCATAATGGGGAATGAAGTGTGCAGGCGCGGCGAATCTGTTGAACGGCGCTGGCGCTGGATTTCTCACTAAGTGGAGGACGTAATCAGAAGAACCTAGGGCGGGTCAGAGGGGTGAAAGGGGAGGGGTTTCGTATGAAAAGAGATGAGAGGCCTGGGCAACAGCTGCATGAACGCCGCCCCTGGCCACCTTCAGAAGCTAATTAACATATTGAATAAAAGTGTTTTTCTGAGAAAATCGGTGATGGACAGCAATATGGAAGGTAGCATTCTAATATGGGGAATGTAATGGAGATCCTGATGTTAGTGTTTTATAATGGTGATTTTCGTTGAAAGATTCCCTTTAACTTAATTTTTAAGCAATTGATAGTGTTGGCTTAATACAACTAGTTTAGTTAACACGTCTGGTTAAGCATCTGTGTTAAAGGGGTATTCCCATCTCAGACAATGAGGGCATATCGCTAGGATATGCCCCCATTGTCTAAAAGGTGTGGGTCCCACCTCTGGGACTCGCACCTACAACAAGAACGGAGCGGGAAGAGCTGTGGCTGAAGGACCCCTGATTTCCCGTGGACCGTCCACCACCAAGCGCTGCTTCCTGCTGCTCCCATAGAAGTGAATGGAAGCGCACCGCACGTGCTCGGCCCCTGCTCCCATTCATTTCTTTGTGGTAGACGGAGATAGCCAAGCCAGCGCTCGGCTATTTTCTACAGCCCCATAGAAATTAATGGAGGGTGGCTGCGCATGCGCAGTACGCCCTCCGTTCATTTCCCTGCTCCGTTCTCATTGTATGTGCGGGTCCCAGAGGTGGGACCCGTGCCTATCAGACAATGGAGGCATATCCTAGCAACATGCCCCCATTGTCTAAACCCCATTAACTCTACTACATCTGTACTTCAGGACTGTGCCTGCTGCGTGTATTTGTACTGTGACCCTAATCACAGGGAAGGAAAACTGCTGAAAACACAGCCACTTAACCCCTAGGTTGCCACGTATCAAATCCAACACTTTTAAACATGACAAAACATGTAGTACAAAAAACATAAAAAGACAGACCACCGCTGTCTAGTGTAGCATTGAGAATGCCACATGATACATGGGACATAAAAAGTGGATACATAAAACCATGTCAGAGCACAACTTCTAACAAAATCCTGCAACATTGGTACCGACTGAAAAACTGCTAGGTGTGAACAGTCATCAATACCAAAATTGAATGTCTGTATTACGAGTGTGAAATAGGTGTGGATGTTAAGGGTCCATTCACACGTCCGCAATTTCGTTCCGCATTTTGCGGAACGGAATTGTGGACCCATTCATTTCTATGGGACCTGGAATTGTGGATCCGCACTTCCGGGTCCGCAATTCCAATCCCGAAAATTATAGAACATGTCCTATTCTTGTCCGCAATTGCGGACAAGAAAAGGCATTTTCTATTAAGTGCCGGCGATGTGCGGACCGCAAAATGCGGAACGCACATCGCCGATGTCCGTGTTTTGCGGATCCACACACACGGACGTGTGAATGCAGCCTAAAACTGCTCCTGACTCTGAATGACAATACTATCATAAATATTAAATCTAAGGGAGAAATTGGCCATTAGTGATATAACAGCATTAATTCTTTTTTTAAGATTGAGACCTGCAGGGTACCTGGTACCGAACCTGAATATCCAATAAGCCTCCCTCAGGAGGATTTTTTTCTTCAGATTACCACATCTAAAGGGAAGCGTTACTTTCTCAATAGTAAATATCCGTAAGTAGCTGACACTTCTATTATGCATATTGATAAAATGTTTCGCTGCGCTAGAAATCCCCAAAGCTAGGGGATTGGCCACATAATTGAGATGTTCTCGTATTCGTGTTTTTAGTTGTCTAATAGTACAGCCTACATAAAGAAGATCACAACATATGCATTTGATTATATAAATTACACCAGTTGAATTGCAATTAATGTAACTTTTGATGTTAAAATGTTCCGTATGTGTTGCATTTTCAGTGTACAAAATTGCAGGTCTTACATGGATTTCTTCCACATTTAGTGAAGCCCTGATATTTTAGCCAGGAGCTCGTGGTAAAAGCAGTTTTAGTAAAAAATGAGGGAGACAGCATGTTAGCCAATGTGCAGGACCGTCGGGGAACAATTCTGCACCCATCCTTGAGTGTATCATACAAGATACAGTCCCGATCAAAAGTTTAAGACCACTTGAAAAATGGCAAAAAATCATATTTAGCATGGCTGGATCTTAACAAGGTTCCAAGTAGAGCTTCAACATGCAACAAGAAGAAATGGGAGTGAGACAAAACATTTTTTGAGCATTCAATTTGATGAAAACAACGAATAAACTGAAACAGGCTGTTTTTCAGCTGATCAAAAGTTTAGGATCACACCTCCAAAAAAAAACTAAATTCCCCCAAAACAGAAATTCAACTTCCAAACATGAACTCAGTAATGAGTAGCTCCGCCGTTATTGTTGATCACTTCAAAAATTTGTTTCGGCATGCTTGATGCAAGCGTTTCCATGAGGTGATTGGGAACATTTCTCCAAGTGGTGAAGACGGCCGCACGAAGGCCATCTACTGTCTGGAACTGTTGTCCATTTTTGTAAACTTCCCTTGCCATCCATCCCCAAAGGTTCTCAATTGGATTTAGATCAGGGGAACACGCAGGATGGGCCAAAAGAGTGATGTTATTTTCCTGGAAGAAGTCCCTTGTCCTGCGGGCATTGTGTACTGTAGCATTGTCCTGTTGAAAAACCCAGTCGTTACCACACAGATGAGAGCCCTCAGTCATGAGGAATGCTCTCTGCAACATATGGACATAGCCAGCGGCCGTTTGACGCCCCTGCACTTCCTGAAGCTCCATTGTTCCACTGAAGGAAAGAGCACCCCAGACCATAATGGCGCCCCCTCCACTGTGGCGTGTAGAAAACATCTCAGGTGGGATCTGCTTGTCATGCCAGTAACGTTGGAAACCATCAGGACCATCAAGGTTACATTTTTTCTCATCAGAGAATAAAACTTTCTTCCACCTTTGAATGTCCCATGTTTGGTGCTCTTTTGCAAAGTCCAAACGAGCAGTTCTGTGGCGTTCAAGGAGACGAGGTCTTTGAAGACGTTTTTCGTTTTTGAGGCCCTTCAGTCTCAGATGCCGTCTGATGGTTATGGGGCAGCAGTCAGCACCAGTAAGGGCCTTAATTTGGTTTGAGGATCGTCCAGTGTCTTGACGGACAGCCAATTGGATCCTCCGGCTCAGTGCTGGTGAAATTTTTGTTGGGTCTTCCACTTGACTTTTTTGCTCTATAACCCTCAGGATCATTTAAAGGGAGTCTTTCCCGCCGATTCACCGTATTACCCTAATAACAGACTTATGTCCACGGCATCCCCCCTATTAAAACTGTGCTTACCATATGTTGCTTGCTATCATCGTTCTGCCGAAAAACACTTTTAATCCATATGCAAATTAGGCTGGGAAGGTACCCAGGGGCGGCGTTACAATGGCCAGTGCCCAGGCCAATGGGTCATTTTCATACGAATCCACTCCCCCTCCGCCGCGTCTGCCCGCCCTTGGTCTCTGCTCTAACCTCCCTCCTTCCGTCCGTAATCCCGAGCATGCGCCGATGACCGCGATATCGGCGTGTGCGCATTGAATGACCTCAGTCTGTGCATGCGCCGGCCCCGGCCTAGCTTACGTTCTTGCCGTGATGCGCTGTGATCACGGCAAGAACGTAAGTTAGGCTGGGGCCGGCGCATGCGTACGGTAAACTGTGATGCCCCGGCCAGACTGTGGTCATTCAATGCACACGTGCCGATATCGCGGTCATCGGCTCATGTTCGGGATTACGGACGGGAGGAGGGAGGTTAGAGCAGAGACCAAGGGTGGGCAGACGCGGCGGAGGGGGAGTGGATTTGTATGAAAATGACGCAGGGGCCTGGGCACCGGCCGTTGTAACGCCGCCCCTGGGCACCTTCACAGCCTAATTTTCATATGGATTAAAAGTGTTTTTCGGCAGAACGATGATAGCAAGCAACATATGGTAAGCACAGTTTTAATAGGGGGGATGCCGTGGACATAAGTCTGTTATTAGGTTAATATGGTGAATCGGCGTGAAAGACTCCCTTTAAGAAATGATGGAGCTGAATTGTCGACTGTGTGTAAGTACCATGGTGGGTTTGGAATGTCTGGTTGGAGCTTTATGTGCATATTTACCTGGTTTAGAAAGTAATTCATCTCTATTTTTATTGGCAGCTATATTTTTGGCTCTTTTTAGCATCCAACTAGGGTAACCTCTTTTTTTCAACCTGTTCCAAATATAATCTGCTTCTTTATCAAAACCCACTTGGGTACTACAATTTCTTTTAGCTCTGATGAATTCACCTACCGGGATGGCTTTAATGGTATGGCTGGGATGGTGACTGCTTGCTTGCAAAATGGTGTTACCTGTGATCTCTTTGCGATACGTCTCTGTATATACAAATTTATCAGAAATGCCTTTGAGAGTCAAATCTAGGAAGGAAATGCTATGAGAATCTATGGAGTGGGTGAAACGTAAGTTGTATGAATTGGTATTTAAATATTCGACAAAGTCCGGTATGGCAGACACATCGCCGCTCCATATAAGGAGCAGATCATCGATGTATCTGCCATACCAGACGATGTCAGAGCAAAAAATATTCGTATTGGAAAACAAATAACGTTCCTCCCAGTAACCCATCGTCAGATTAGCCAAAGAAGGAGAAAATTTGGCCCCCATAGAAACTCCACGGATTTGCAAAAAGAACACCTGGTCAAAACTGAAATAGTTATGTGTTAGGAGAAATTGAGTGATGTCTAATATGTAGTCTATTGAATCTGGCGATTGACTACTATATCTGTGTAGATGGTACTCAAGGGATTGCAATGCTATGTCATGAGGTATGGAGGGATATAAAGCGATAACATCCATAGTAAGCCACATGTATTGTTTGTCTCATCTCCTATGTGACATTGCTTTAAGGACATCAGTGGTATCTTTTAGATACCCAGGCAGCCTTTTCACAGAGGTTGTAATATGCCATGCAACCATGCACCTATCCTCTCAAGAAGCGATCCTATACCGGATACTATGGGTCTAAGTGGTGGGGGAATGATATTCTTGTGCATTTTTTTGTTCTGATCTGAGGTCTGATATGGGGGTTTCATCTGAGGTTCAATATTAGAGTCTGATCTGAGGTCTGATATGTAGGTCTGAGGATCTGATATGGGGGTCTGAGGATCTGATAAAGGAGTCTGAGGATCTGATATGAGGTCTTAGGATATAGGGGTCTGATCTAAGGTCTGATATGGGGATCTGATCTGATATGGGGTCTGATCTGAGGTCTGATATTGGGGTCTGATCTGAGGTGTGATAAGGGTGTATGATCTGAGGATCTGATATGGGGGTCTGACATGGAGTTCTAATGGGGGTCTGATCTGAGGACTGATATGGGGGGTTTAACATGGAAGTCTGATGGGGGTCTCATCTGAGGATCTGATATGGGGTCTAAGGGTCTTATATGGGGATCTGAGGATATGATATGGGGGTCTGATTTGAGGATCTTTTATGGGGGTCTGAGCTGAGATCTTATATTGGGGTCTGATCTGAGGATCTGATATGGGAGTCTGACATGGAGGTCTAAAGGGGTTCTGGTCTGAGGACTGATATTGGGGGTCTAACATGGAGGTCTGATGAGGGTCTCATCTGAGGATCTGATATGGGAGCTTGAAAACAAGGAGAGACATCCAGCTTTCAATAAAAAGTGATAGCCTATATTCTTTAAAGCGCTGTATTACCCTTTATGCTTTGTAAAATAGGAGAGAAAAGAAGAGAGAGACTACAGCGCCTCATGTGTGGTACTGCTGACAATATTGATGTACAGTATATGCGTATAAAATTCGCTTACCAGAGGTTGTTGTGAGATAGTCACAACAGCTGTATAGGCTCTTGCTGGTGTATATCCCAACCAGCAAACGGGTGCTTGGCTGCAGCCTGGGTTCCTGCCTGCGCCCAAAATCGTACGGGTGCTGGAGTGGAAGTAAAACTTGTACCGGATAAAAACAGATGAACCTCTTCTGCGGGCGCTGCCAAGGATACCATTTAGATGAGGCGTATAGTTTAAAATGGCTTCAATTCGTCTACGCATTTCCGGGGTGAATTACCCCCTTCATCAGGTTTTTACTGTCCTGATGAAGGGGATAATTCACCCCTGAAACGCGTAGACGAATTAAAGCCATTTTAATCTATATCATCTAAATGGTATCCTTGGCAGCGCCCGCAGAAGAGGTTCATCTGTTTTTATCCGGTACAAGTTTTACTTTCTTTATGGTTTGTAGCGCTGTATGTAATGTTTTCCAAGTAGGTCTTTGACAGTATGGCTGGAGGGAAGGAGTTAGATTGGGGAGGTGCCTCAGGCAGCATAAAAGCTAAGTGCCCCTGCCCCTTATCACAAAGCACTGATGGAAGAGGGACCCAAGCTGAACTCTTGCACCAGGGCCCATGAGCCCTTAGCTACGGCCCTGTCTATGCTCGATCATCATCACTTAGCTCCTGTTATCCTGCCTTGCACCCTTAAACTCATTATTCCTTAACATCAAAGGCACCCCAGCCACTAGCAGACAGCAGTCTGCAAAAGTTCAGGGTGTGCTCTGAGGGGATGTCAAGATTCTTCCCGTAACAGAGGTTAGAAGATCTGAGAGACTTGAATCACATGAGGTTATATGACAGCCTCTCAGTTTCAATTTGCAGTATTTTTGTTGGTATGACCACACCTCTTGTTTTAAGTGTAGCTTGTGGATATTACTATTCCTCTATTTAGTCTGGACTCACACTTCCTACCACGCGATTGATATTATCTGCCTGGAGTTGGAAGAGCTGGTGTGTTTTACTCTTCTGATTTCCTGCTCATCCATTTTCTATTGAAGATAAGTGTTCTCCCTTTTGTATTTTGTTTTTCCCTTTTGCTCATTGTTTCCTAGGCCTCAGGGAGATGCTGGTTTGTTTAACTGGGAAGGAACCAGTGGTTTCGACCCTGTCACTACACCTAGGGATTTTCAGGGTATCTAGGGCCTAGGTATACGGTGTATGAATATTCCCACCTTCAGGGTCTATTCTGACAGGAGTCAGGGCTAGGTTTATGGTTTTCCTAGCTTTTCCTTTCCCTAGCTGTGTGGCCTAGTTTCGGATCATTTTCCTTCTGTTGTCATTCTGATGTTCCTCCCCTCCCCCTACATTGTGACAGGGGTAGAAGAGTTGCACTCCTCCATTCACTGCCCAAGTAGCCAGGGAGAGCCACCATAAGGACAACAACCACCTTCATTGCCTCAGCCTTCATTCCTGTCCCCTCCATACCATGCCTCTCATGCAGGCCGGCGCACAGCATATATAAGATAGATAGATAGATAGATAGATAGATAGATAGATATACAGCCCTACTTCCAAAAAGTTGTGATGCTGTGTAAAATGTAAATACATGTAAATAAAAACATTACAATGATTTCCAAATCTCATAGATCTATATTATATTCCCCACATAACATAGAACACATATCAGATGTTGATACATTTGTGAAACATTTTACCATTTCATGAAAACAACTAGAACAACACGTCTCGAAAAAGTTACGACAGCAGCAATAAGGAGCTGGAAAAGTAAGTGGTGATAATAAAAAACAGCTTGAAGAAGCAATTTGCTACTAAGTCATATGCCAGAGTCTCTGAGAAGCAAAGATGGGCAGAGATTCACCAATCTGTGACAAACTACATCTAACAACTGTGGAACAATTTCAGAAAAATGTTCCTAAATGTAAACTTGTGAAGATTTTGAATGTCCCAACAGCTACCATACACTCCCTGAATTGTATGGTAGCAGTCATGGCACATAAAGGGTAGTATTTAGTGTTAGGACCCGTCTTACAGAGATCGCCTTGACGTGCGGCAGATAGGCTCAAATAATTTTGTACAAAATGTATTTGCCAAGCATCTCTACTTTATAAGTATAGAGCAATTATTATGCATTTTTGTACTTTATTTGGTTTGCAGAGAGCTGTTGCATTGTATGTTTTGTTTTACAGTGCTGTTTTCAGCCATAGCAATGTGCCCCTGACTGACCCCCTTTTTCTTTGCAGTTTGTACTGCAGGTGTGGTTGACACCTCAGTCGTGCACTCCGGACCAGCTTGTCTGCCCCATAGGCTGATTTTATTTAGTGTGTGTATATAGCTTGGCCTGCTCCCTCTCACTCACTGGAAGCCATTTGGCACCAGGAGAGATATAGTGTGGACTCTCATTGCATTCTTTGGTGGCCATTTGGCACCAGGAGAAGTGTGGAGTGGGCTCGGCATGCATGTTGGTACCTGCATTCCTTGGATATAATGGAGGCCATTTTGGCACCATAGATGACAGAAATTAAAGCAGGCCCAGCATGCATGTGGGACCTACACTCCCTAAATTGTATGGTAGCCGTCATGGCACATAAATGGTAGTATTTAGTGTTAGGACCCGTTTTACAGAGATCGCCTTGACGTGCGGCAGACGGGCTCAAATGATTTTGTACAAAATGTATTTGCCAAGCATCTCTAATTTATAAGTATAGAGCAATTATTATGCATTTTTGTACTTTATTTGGTTTGCAGAGAGCTGTTGCATTGCATGTTTTGTTTTACAGCTAAAGTATATATCATCAAAAGATTCAGAGAATCTGGAGAAATCCATGTGCACAAGGGAAAAGGCTGATGGTCAATATTGAATGCTCATTATCAGAGATGAGTGAATTTAAGCTTATGAAATTCATTCACGCTTCGTTTACTGGTAAAAGGGGCCTTTAGAGGCATCCGGCTATTAATTCCAACATAATAGAAGTCTATGGGCTGCAAAACGGATCCGTCCCGTTTCCGTTATGCAGGGGAGTCCTCTCCTTGTGCAATCCACAAATGCAAGTTAAAGCTGTATCATGCAAAGTAAAAGCCATCCAGAAACTCAACCGTCTTCTATGGGCCATAATTCATTTAAAATGGGCTGAACAAAAACTGTTTATGTGGCCAGATGAATCAAAATGTAAAATTATTTTTGGAAAGCACAGATGCCATGTCCTGCGGATTCAGGAGGTGAGGAACCATTCAGCTTGTTATCAGTGAACAGTTCAAAAGCTTGCATTAGTACCTGCGGCATAGGCAGTTTACACATCTGGAGAGGCACTTTCAGTGCTAAACAGTATATAGAGGTTATAGAATAATACATGCTCCCATCCAGAAAATGTATCTTTCAGGGAAGGCCTTGCATTTCTCGGCACAACAATTCTAACCCTCATACTGCATCTGCAGAACCCCAGAAAATGGTACTTGCACATTTTTATTGATTTGATGTTATTTAATAAGTTCATGCTATGTATTATACTTTCTATGTATTCCCAAAAGCTGTCTACTGGAGGCTAGTTTTGATCACGAATATTTTAATCACAAATTTTTATTTCGAATATCGGCACTTCGAGAATTTGTGAAGATGTAGAATATAGTGCTATATATTCGTAATCGTGAATGTTCTAGATTTTTATTTCATCAGTAGCCTCCCTCCTTGCTTGTGGGCCAATGAGAAGGCTGCAATATCTTTGTCAGAGCTTAGCAACATCCCTAGCAACCAATAGGAAAGATGCCTACCCCTTACTATATAAGAACCTCCCCGGCAGCCATTTTCTACAGTTTTTTTTTTCAGTTCTAAGAGAGAGAGAGCAGTGTCATTGCTGTAATCTGTGCTTTTATCTTGATCCTTTTCCTAATCCAATTGCATTAGATAGTTAGCTCATATATATATATAATACAGATAGTTAGTGGGAGATAGTCAGTGTACCGTCGTGGCCAAAAGTTTTGAGAAGACACAAATATTAGTTTTCACAAAGTTTGCTGCTAAACTGCTTTTAGATCTTTGTTTCAGTTGTTTCTGTGATGTAGTGAAATATAATTACACGCACTTCATACGTTTCAAAGGCTTTTATTGACAATTACATGACATTTATGCAAAGAGTCAGTATTTGCAGTGTTGGCCCTTCTTTTTCAGGACCTCTGCAATTCGACAGGGCATGCTCTCAATCAACTTCTGGGCCAATTCCTGACTGATAGCAACCAATTCTTTCATAATCACTTCTTGGAGTTTGTCAGAATTAGTGTTTTTTTGTTTGTCCACCCGCCTCTTGAGGATTGACCACAAGTTCTCAATGGGATTAAGATCTGGGGAGTTTCCAGGCCATGGACCCAAAATGTCAACGTTTTGGTCCCCAAGCCACTTAGTTATCACTTTTGCCTTATGGCACGGTGCTCCATCGTGCTGGAAAATGCATTGTTCTTCACCAAACTGTTATTGGATTGTTGGAAGAAGTTGCTGTTGGAGGGTGTTTTGGTACCATTCTTTATTCATGGCTGTGTTTTTGGGCAAAATTGTGAGTGAGCCCACTCCCTTGGATGAGAAGCAATCCCACACATGAATGGTCTCAGGATGCTTTACTGTTGGCATGACACAGGACTGATGGTAGCGCTCACCTTTTCTTCTCCGGACAAGCCTTTTTCCAGATGCCCCAAACAATTGGAAAGAGGCTTCATCGGAGAATATGACTTTGTCCCAGTCCTCAGCAGTTCATTCACCATACTGTCTGCAGAAGATCAATCTGTCCCTGATGTTTTTTTTGGAGAGAAGTGGCTTCTTTGCTGCCCTTCTTGACACCAGGCCATCTTCCAAAAGTCTTCGCCTCACTGTGCGTGCAGATGCGCTCACACCTGCCTGCTGCCATTCCTGAGCAAGCTCTGCACTGGTGGCACTCCGATCCCGCAGCTGAATCCTCTTTAGGAGACGATCCTGGCGCTTGCTGGACTTTCTTGGACGCCCTGAAGCCTTCTTAACAAGAATTGAACCTCTTTTTTGAAGTTCTTGATGGTCCTATAAATTGTTGATTGAGGTGCAATCTTAGTAGCCACAATATCCTTGCCTGTGAAGCCATTTTTATGCAACGCAATGATGGCTGCACGCGTTTCTTTGCAGGTCACCATGGTTAACAATGGAAGAACAATGATTTCAATCATCACCCTCCTTTTAACATGTCAAGTCTGCCATTTTAACCCAATCAGCCTGACATAATGATCTCTAGCCTTGTGCTCGTCAACATTCTCACCTGAGTTAACAAGACGATTACTGAAATGATCTCAGCAGGTCTTTTAATGACAGCAATGAAATGCAGTGTAAAGTTTTTTTTGGATTAAGTTAATTTTCATGGCAAAGAAGGACTATACAATTCATCTGATCACTCTTCATAACATTCTGGAGTATATGCAAATTGCTATTATAAAAACTTAAGCAGCAACTTTTCCAATTTCCAATATTTATGTAATTCTCAAAACTTTTGGCCACGACTGTAGGTTAGATAGTGATATAGTGTAGCTGATAGGTTCCAGTGCAGGGTGTTAGGTAGTGTGATAGGAATTACTGTTTCTCTTCTGTCCATACATACATGCTACAGACATAGTGCTGTGGTGTCACAACAATGCACACACCAATCAGTAATTAGTGTTGAGCGCGAATATTCGAATTATGAATATTTATCGCGAATATCGCAACTTCGAGAATTCACAAATATTTCGAATATAGTGCTATATATTCGTTTTTCGAATATTCGTCTTTTTTTTTACCAAAAAAATCGGCAATGTAATGGTTGGGTAACATGCGAATATTACGCGATCAATACAGGCGTGGGTCAAAAAGGAATATATAGCACTTTATTCTATATAGTGCTATATATTCGTTTTTTAGAATATTCGTCATTTTTTTCCATCTGAAATCATGATTCCTCCCTGCTTAAATTGCTTGACAAGCAACTTAAGCAGGGAGGAATCATAACTTCAGTTAAAAAAAATGATGAATATTCTAAAAAACGAATATACGGTATAGCACTATATTGAATATAGTGCTATATATTCCTTTTTGACCCACGCCTTTATTGATCGCGTAATATTTGCATATTACGCGATCATTACATTGCCGATTTTTCGAGTAAAAAAAATGTAGAATATAATGAATATTCGAATTCGCGGATATTCGCCGAATATTCTACAAAATATTCGCGAAATATTGCGAATTCGAATATGACCCCTGCCGCTCATCACTATCAGTAATATCTACTCAGACATGATAAAATGTGAAGTTGCATGTATTGCGCAAAAAAAATATGCATCATAAGTGCTGATTTGTGCAATCGCGAAAATAATCATTGGAGATCACGAATTCTAGAATTTGCAAATTTTGTGCGAATATTATGCGAAAAAAATCACAAAAAATTGCCTATGCCACTTATCACTACTGGAGCCACTATTTAGCTAATTATGCCCTGACTAATAGAAGGAACTAGCTTTTTCATCTGATGAAGGAGTTTTCTAGTAAGTATTTCATCAGCTGCTGCACAGTTTAGCTCTGCCTGCCATTCAGGGCAGATGACAATTCAGCTTGAGGAAAACCTCATTCCCATTCGGAGAACAATCGCTGAAGGAAAGCTGGAGAAGACATTCATAGTCTGTCCAGGATCACAAGGCCGTGCGTGCTAGCAAGGTATTCGCTGTTCATGGCTGATATACAGACTTTGCTGATTGTGCAAGGATTAACAGTTAATGGCACCTTTCACATTTATATGACGGTTTGGCTGACCATTTGAAGATCTGCATCAGTCCGGAAATTGCAGAGCTGATTGTGAGACTTTTGCATGTGGATGGTTTATAGACCCTGGCATCTACCACACATTCTTGCTATGTGAGTGTGTGGATGGTTTAAAGCAGGGGTGGGGAACCTTTTTGCTGCTGAGGGCCATTTGGATATTTGTAACATCGTTCGGGGGCCATAAAAAATTCTGAACTTAAAAATATGACAGCTATATTATATAAGTGACTTAGGGGTAAGTTACAGAAATTGCGCTTCAATTAAAATAATCTAGAGCGCTGTATTTTTGCAGCACAAAATGGCAATATTACAAATAGTACAGTCGCCATTTTGACCACATATAGCAGTCTAATATTTAAGTTGAGAATGTTATATATTTATTAGACATTTATGGCAGCCAAGCTCATCCCAGTAGGGTACAGAGTGAGGATCACCCAGGTTTTTCTCTCCCTGCCACTGTCCCTGCCTCTTTCTTCACAACTGCCCTGATCAGCCTCAAATCAGCCTCATCAGACCCCCAGCCTACATCAGCCTCACATCAGACCCTCCCCAGCCTTAGATCAGACCCCCATCAGACCCCCAGCCTTAGATCACATCCCCATCAGACCTCCCAACCTCAGATCAGACCCCCATTAGACCCTCCCTAGCCTCAGATTAGCCACCATCAGATGACCCAGCCTCAGATCAGACCCTCATCAGACCCCTAACCTCAGATCAGACCCTCATCAGACCCCCCAGCCTCACATCAGACCCCTATCAGACCCCCAGCCTCAAAACAGACCCCCCAGCCTCAGATCAAACCCCTATCAGACTCCCAGCCTCATATCAGCCCCCCAGCCTCGGGTTAGACCCTATTAGACCCCCCAGCCTCAGACCCTCCCCACACTCAGATCAGCCCCAATCAGACCTCAGATCAGACATTTAAAATAAATAAAAAAAGATCACTGCAGGAGCCCGGCAGTCCCTGATAGCCGGGCCCCTCCTGTATCTGCAAGCATCGCTGTAAAAGCAGATGCCGGCGGATTAACCCCTTCTATGCCACAGTCAGCATAGGTGCATGCGGCAGGTGAGGGAGCCTATCGGGTTCCCGCACTGCTGTTCACAGGGACCCGATGGGTGACAAGGCAGCCCAATGCCATGCACAGGCTGCCAAATGCCTTGCACAACATCGGGACCTACCTTCTACGGGGCTGAGGAGATTCAGCCCCAGGCTGGGTCTCCTAGGCAACCTGTTAGTGTATTGCCTAGTGTATTGTAATGCATTGCAGAGGGGATCAGACCCTCAAAAGTTGAAGTCCTAGAGTGGACAGAAATAAAGTTTTAAAAAAATGCAAAAAGAAGTGTTTTTAATTAAAAAAATAAAGTTTCAAGTAAAAAAAGAAAAAAAACGCCCCTTTCCCCTGATTTTATAATAAAAAATAGAAAAAAAAAGGAAAAACACATACAGTATATTAGGTATCACCGCATCCATAACGACTGGCTCTATAAATATATCACATGATCCACCCCGTCCGATAAACACCATAAAAAAAAATAAAAACTGTGTCAAAAAACATTTTTGTCACCTTACATCATAAAAAGTGCAACCCCAAGCGATCAAACAGGCATATGTCCCACAAAATTGAACCAATAAAACCGTCACCTCATCCCGCAAAAAATTAGCCCCTAAATAAGAAAAAAAAACTATAGCTCTCAGAACATGGAGACATTAAAACATAATTTTCTTTGTTTCAAATATGCTATTATTGTGTTAAAGTAAAATAAAATAAAAAAATTATACATATTGGGTATACCGTATAACGTCTCCTTGTGGCCACCCCCATACAGTATAATGTCTCCTTGTGGCTGCCCCCATACAGTATAATGTTTCCTTGTGTTTTTTTCTTTTAAACGGGTATTTATCGCGATATATATCGTTATCACGATAAATATCTTAATATCGTTATTGTCTGAATATTTTTGATATCGCCCAACCCTAGTCCGGTGTAGAAATCTCAGGTTCCAGCCACCTCCGTACAAAATGGAGGAGGTCAAACATCTGGGATCGGGTCGGCTTGTTCATGGTGTAGCTCCACGTGTGGACCCTCTGGGCACGAATAGCCGATGTAACACCCAAATGAGCCAGGATCTCCATTTTTTATTTGGCATAGTCCCCGACATCCTGCTCCCTGAGGTCATAGTAGGCCTTTTGGGGTTTGCCGGACAAAAAAATCACAATCTGTTCTAGCAGTAAACGATGGGTTTCCTGCTGCTGTGCCATGGCCTGTTGTTGTTGCGCATTAGCTTGTTGTTGGACACATAAGACTTTTTTGTGTCTCTTTCTATCCTCGGCATATCTTTTCTTTTCTCCCAGACTGGCCTGCGAAAACATCTTCATCATTTCCTCCATGGTATCCGATGAACTTTGTAATGCTGCAGCAGCTTTCACCCAGGACATTATAGCACCAACTGTCATGCCGTTGCCCTTAGCAACTTGCTATTACCCGCATCCTCCACAAATTGTAAGGGGTTACACTCTCAGGCAGGGCGGCGATGACAGATTCTCTTGCAGACCACAGGGTTAAAGTACAAATGTTGCTTTATTTTTTTTTTATAACACTCCGGCAATACAGGCAAACCCAGTTATAACTCACTGGGTAAGGTGAAGGTCCAGCACCACAAAACATAAACCAAACAAAATAAACACCTGCCCGTCCAGGCTCTACCTAATACACAACGGATATCACTGGCTCACCTATTGAACGCAATTCACATCTTTAATCCGACCTTCTCTAGCCAGCAGGGCAGCCAGTTTCCTAGACTTTTCCCAGGCATCACTCTCCCCAGACTGACAGCCTGGACTGTGTTTTATTTCTCCTTAACAATCCCAGCTGGCTTCAGCTTGTCACGTACCGGCAGGACAGGTAGTGGATCCTCTGGACCAGAGAGGCGATGGCGCGGGTTGTACTAGAGGACCGGTTCTAAGCAGTTACTGGTCTTCATCAGAGCCCGCCGCAAAACGAGATGGATTTGCTGCGGCGGTAACTACCAGGTCGTGTCCCCTAGTAACAACTCGACCTCTCTGGCTGGTGATATGGCGTGGTACACAGGGAGAAGGCAAGAGCGAAGTCGGACGTAGCAGCGGTCAGGGCAGGCGGCAAAGGTTCAAAGGCGAGTGGACGGTAGCAACAGGTACGGCAACAGGTAAGGCAAACTAACATAGAAAGGAACGCTTTCTCTGAGGCACAAGGCACAAAGATCCGGCAGAAAGCTGTGGGAGGAGAAGGTATAAATGGGCAGTGCACAGGTGCAGCCTAATTAAGTCAGCACTGCCTCTCACAACCTTAACCCTTAATAACCCCTTTGGACCAGGCACCAATCACCGGTGCACTGGTCCTTTGAATCTAAGAGTCCCGGCGCGCGCGCCCCCTAGAGAGCGAGGACGCACACGCCGAGATGCTGGAGTGCTGCCTGGGGGCATACGCTGTGAGCGCTCCGAGGCCAGCAGGGGACCCGGAGCACTCAGCGTAACAGTACCCCCCCCCTTTGGTCTCCCTCCCTTTTTGGTACCGAAGAATTTGCGGATGAGACTGCGGTCCAGGATGTTCTCCTCCGGCTCCCATGACTTCTCCTCAGGACCGCAGCCCTCCCAGTCGACCAAAAAAAATCTTTTCCCCCGGGAGATCTTGGTCGCCAAGATCTCCTTGACAGAGAATATATCGGAGGTACCGGCGACAGGGGTGGGAGAAACAACCTTGGGAGAAAAACGGTTAAAGACAGCAGGTTTAAGAAGGGAGACATGGAAGGAGTTATGGATTCGGAGGGAGGGAGGAAGATGGAGCTGATAAGAAACTTGATTGATACGACTCTTGATTTTATAGGGTCCCAAGAAACGAGGGCCCGACTTGTAACTTGGGTTCCAAAATCGGATGTACCTAGAGGAGAGCCACACCTTGTCACCCGGGCGAAATTCCGGTGGAGATCTGCGTCTCTTGTCAGCTTGAACCTTCATACGGGCGGAAGCTCTGAGGAGAGCAGCATGGGTTTCTCGCCAGATGGAGGAAAAATCCTGTACAAGACTGTCAACGGCAGGTACAGAAGAAGGAGTGGGAGACTGCGGCAGAGGTGGAAGAGGATGACGGCCGAAAACTACAAAGAAAGGAGACTTGTTAGAGGCAGAGGATTGTTTGTAGTTGTAGGAGAACTCCGCCCAGGGAAGTAGATCAGCCCAGTCGTCATGGCGTGAGGATACAAAGTGACGCAGATAGTCACCCAAAATCTGGTTCACCCGTTCTACTTGGCCGCTAGACTGAGGATGGTACGAAGAAGAAAAGTCCAATTTGATCCCGAGCTGAGCACATAGAGCCCTCCAGAATTTGGAGACGAATTGTACCCCACGATCCGAGACAATATGTTTGGGAAGGCCATGGAGACGGAAGATGTGTTGGAAAAATTGTTTGGCCAACATGGGTGCAGAGGGTAGACCGGGCAGGGGTACAAAGTGAGCCATCTTGGAGAAGCGATCCACCACGACCCAAATAACGGACTTGCCATGGGAGGAGGGAAGATCTGTAATAAAGTCCATGGTGATGTGAGACCAGGGAACTTCAGGAACAGGTAGAGGCAAGAGGAGACCCGCTGGTTTCTGGCGAGGCGATTTATCCCGGGCGCAAATCATACAGGCCTGGACGAAGTCCGAGACATCTTTCTCCAGAGAAGGCCACCAGTACCTTTGGGAGACTAGTTGGAGAGACTTTAGCACCCCTGGATGACCGGCAAAAGGGGAGGTGTGGCCCCACTTGAGGATTCGCAGCCGCTGACGTGGAGGTACGTAGGATTTGCCAGGAGGAAGAAGGCGCAGGTCCACGGGAGCGACTGTAATAAGGCGTTCTGGAGGGATAATATATTGAGGTGTTAACTCGTCGCCCACCACATCAGAGGAGCGAGACAGAGCATCTGCCCTAATGTTCTTACAAGCCGGACGGAAATGGATCTCAAAGTTAAAGCGGGCGAAGAACAGAGACCAACGAGCCTGACGGGGATTTAATCTCTGAGCAGACTGGAGATAATCCAGGTTCTTGTGGTCCGTGAAGATGTACACAGGATGTGTGGCCCCCTCGAGTAAATGTCTCCATTCCTCCAGTGCCAATTTAATAGCCAGCAGTTCCCTGTCCCCAATGGAGTAATTTCTCTCTGCGGAAGAGAATGTTTTTGAAAAGAAGCCACAAGTTGAAGTTTTGCCCAGGGAAGACTTCTGGGTGAGGACAGTTCCGGCTCCCACCGAGGAGGCATCCACTTCAAGAGAGAAGGGCTTGGTGGAATCTGGTTTAGAGAGAACGGGTGCAGAGGCAAAGGCGGATTTCAGGGACTGGAAGGCTTCCTCGGCTTGGGAAGGCCAGGATTTGGGGTTAGCTCCTTTTCTAGTGAGAGCCACGATAGGAGCTACCAGAGTGGAATAGTGAGGGATGAATTGCCTGTAGTAATTCGCAAAGCCCAGAAATCTTTGTATGGCTCGGAGGCCAGAGGGACGTGGCTAATCCAGAACCGACGAGAGTTTGGCTGGGTCCATTTGAAGTCCTTGGGCTGAGATAATGTATCCCAGGAAAGGCAGGGAGGTCCGTTCAAAAAGACATTTTTCAAGTTTAGCGTACAGGCGATTTCTCCTAAGACGAGTAAGAACTTGTTGCACATGGACCTGGTGTTGATCCAAATTGGAGGAAAAGATGAGGATATCATCCAGGTATACGACCACGCAGGTGTAAAGTAAGTCCCTGAAAATGTCATTGACGAATTCCTGGAAGACAGCAGGTGCGTTGCAGAGGCCGAAGGGCATCACCAAATACTCAAAATGGCCGTCCCTTGTGTTAAAGGCGGTCTTCCATTCGTCTCCCTCACGGATACGGATCAGATTATAGGCCCCTCGAAGGTCCAATTTAGTAAAGATCTTAGCCCCTCGGAGACGATCAAATAGCTCAGAGATTAGAGGCAGAGGGTAACGGTTCTTGATGGTAATTTTATTAAGACCTCTGTAGTCAATGCAGGGGCGGAGGGAGCCGTCTTTTTTTGTCACGAAGAAAAAACCGGCCCCAGCAGGAGAAGAAGATTTTCTTATGAATCCTCTCTGTAGGTTCTCACGTATATAGTCGGACATGGCAAGAGTCTCAGGAGGAGAGAGAGGATAAATTCTGCCCCGAGGTGGAGTATCAGGTCGATCGGGCAATCATAGGATCGGTGAGGAGGAAGAACCTCAGCTTGTTTCTTGCAGAAGACATCCGTGAAGGAATGGTATGGCTTGGGCAGCCCAGAAGGCGGAGAAACTTGCAGGTTCTGTTTGACCAGAGCAGGCTTGAGACAGCGGTCCGAACAGGAGGAGCCCCAACGCAGGATCTCACCGGTGGACCAATTCAGGACAGGACTATGACGTTGAAGCCACGGCAGACCCAGGAGGAGTTCGGAGGAACAGAAGGGAAGGACAAAGAACTCTAAAGTCTCGGTATGAAATATTCCGATGTCCATCTGCAGAGGCTGGGTACGGAACTGCACGGTGGCAGAGAGTCTCTCACCGTTAACAGTAGAGATGAAAAACGGCTTGGGTAGATGGATTACTGGAATACGGTACTTGTCAACCAAGGAGGCGTGAATGAAGTTGCCAGCTGAACCGGAATCCAAGAAGGCGGCTGCAGAGAAAGAGGACTTGGAAGAGATGATCAGCTGCACGGGTATGATGAGGCGTGGAGAGGAAGAATCCACACCTAGCAACGCCTCTCCCACGCTTACTAGGTGCGAGCGTTTCCCGAACGCGGTGGACGGAGAGGACAATCTCTAAGGAAGTGCTCGGTACTGGCACAGTACAGACACAGGTTCTCGTTTCTGCGGCGGCTTCGTTCTTGCGGAGTCAAGCGTGACCGATCCACCTGCATGGCTTCCGCAGCGGAAAACCCAGTAGCGGGTTGAGGTGGATGCGGAAAAACGGGAGCCAGACGAGGAAAGCGTCTAGGACGAGCTTTTTCCTTTTCAAGGAGGAGTTCCTCTTGTCTTTCGGCGAAACGTTTGTCTATCCTAGTGGCCAGCAAGATGAGGTCACTAAGAGTGGAAGGAAGCTCACGTGCAGCCAGAACGTCCTTTACTTCACTGTTAAGTCCTTTCTTGAAGGTGGCGCAAAGGGCTTCATTGTTCCAGTTCAGCTCAGAGGCCAGGGTGCGGAACTGAATGGCATAGTCACCCA
This sequence comes from Bufo bufo, assembly GCF_905171765.1. Classification (NCBI taxonomy): domain Eukaryota; kingdom Metazoa; phylum Chordata; class Amphibia; order Anura; family Bufonidae; genus Bufo; species Bufo bufo. The sequence continues at coordinate 59,446,917 of NC_053399.1, forward strand.
TGGAAGAACCTCCTTGGGTCAAATTTAGCAAGGCAGTCTCTGCGGAGGTAACCCGGGCAGGCTCTTCAAAAACATTCCGGAACTCTAGGCAGAAGCTCTGGACGGAAGTGGTGGCAGGATCTGCGCGGTCCCATAGTGGTGTAAACTGAGAATAAAGGCTACCTTGGCTCGCTCAGAAGGAAACTGGTCGGACAGGAGCTCGAGGTGGAGAGAGCACTGCGACAAGAACCCACGGCACTGCTTAGGATCTGCGTCATATTTGTCTGGTAGGGACAAACGGATTCTGGAACTGCTGGTAACTGCAGGCGGAGGTGATGCAGCAGGAGCAGACGGAGGAGCTGGCTGACGCAGAGAAGGCAGAAGCTGCTGCAACATAGCGGTCAACTGGGCCAGCTGTTGACCCTGCTGGGCCACAATGGTGGTGAGGTCCTCCAGGCTTGGCAGGGGAACATCACCGGGATCCATGGCCGGATCTTACTGTCACGTACCGGCAGGACAGGTAGTGGATCCTCTGGACCAGAGAGGCGATGGCGCGGGTTGTACTAGAGGACCGGTTCTAAGCAGTTACTGGTCTTCACCAGAGCCCGCCGCAAAGCGGGATGGATTTGCTGCGGCGGTAACTACCAGGTCGTGTCCCCTAGTAACAACTCGACCTCTCTGGCTGGTGATATGGCGTGGTACACAGGGAGAAGGCAAGAGCGAAGTCGGACGTAGCAGCGGTCAGGGCAGGCGGCAAAGGTTCAAAGGCGAGTGGACGGTAGCAACAGGTACGGCAACAGGTAAGGCAAACTAACATAGAAAGGAACGCTTTCTCTGAGGCACAAGGCACAAAGATCCGGCAGAAAGCTGTGGGAGGAGAAGGTATAAATGGGCAGTGCACAGGTGCAGCCTAATTAAGTCAGCACTGCCTCTCACAACCTTAACCCTTAATAACCCCTTGGACCAGGCACCAATCACCGGTGCACTGGTCCTTTGAATCTAAGAGTCCCGGCGCGCGCGACCCCTAGAGAGCGAGGACGCACACGTAGAGACGCTGGAGTGCTGCCTGGGGGCATACGCTGTGAGCCCTCCGAGGCCAGCAGGGGACCCGGAGCGCTCAGCGTAACACAGCTGGTGATCCCTCAGGCTAGGGGAAAACCCTCCCCAGAATGGGGTGGACTGGGGAGGTCCCTCTACCAGGCCTACCTTCTCCCAGTCCAATAAAATCCAGCCCATAAGCTTAACAAAACTGTCTCAGCAACCTAAACATTCCTGAGACCATTTACCTTCTGGATTTTATTTACCTCACCCAGTTGAGGAAGCTGGGTGGGATATACACCCCTTCAAGGACTTTACCATACACGTTTCTGTTCACCTTACCACTATATATACAGTTGCAAGAAAAAGTATGTGAACCCTTTGGAATGATATGGATTTCTGCACAAATTGGTCATAAAATGTGATCTGATCTTCATCTAAGTCACAACAATAGACAATCACAGTCTGCTTAAACTAATAACACACAAATAATTAAATGTTACCATGTTTTTATTGAACACATCATATGCCAACTGATGGCATTTGTAAGACTGAAAAGGATTCTGATCCGTCTTAAAATTTGCCTGATCAGTCAGAAAAATGCATTGAAATGCCAGATACATCTTTCCGGTTTCAGCTGGAAAAACGGATCCGGCATTTATTTTTTTCACCTTGCGCAGACCGGAAGGACAGATCCGGCATTCCGGTTTTTTGAATGCCGGATCTGGCACTAATACATTCCTATACATTCAGGCGAGTGTTCCGTTTTTTTGGCCAGAGATAAAACCGTAGCATGCTGCTGTTTTATCTTTGTCCTGATCAGTCAAAAAGATTGAACTGAAGACATCCTGATGCATTCTGAACGGATTGCTCTCCATTCAGAATGCATTGGGAAAAAACTGATCGGTTATTTACCGGTATAGAGCCCCTAGGACAAGAAAAGAAAAACACAAGTGTGAAAGTACCCTAACCTGCCCTCAGAAGAGACATACTACAGCATTGTCTTATTTTTATACATTGTTGATGTATTAGCTAGGTTTCAAATAACCGTTCCTTCCCTTTAGGAATAGCTAGCCAGGGTCTCCTCGCCCCAATTCAATTCCAAGAGTGGTGGCAGCAAAGTTATTTGATTTCCATGTATACGCACACCAACCAATCTTAAACGTTTACTGTGCTCACAGTGGATTTCGGCTCCAGAAGTCTCTAGTGGATGAGACCTGGATGGCAACTGTGGCATAGTACGACGGGATTGACGGGTGGTTGCACAGAGGGGGCATGGCCTAACTGGATCAGGGCGTGTCTTTTTGAACAGCTCACTCTAAGACAGCAGCACTGTACTGTCTGAGTGTGAGCTGTAGGGAGAAAGTCACCCTCCCTCCCACCTCTGCAGCTGACAGAAGTTGATTTTTAACTTAATTTTTTTAATCCCTATCGGCTGAGGAGTGAGAGGGGCGTGGCCTAACCGGAGCAGAGGCGTGGTTTAACGGAACCTAAGGGAGGGGTTTTACATTCGTCTTTTGAGGGTGGACACATTCTGGCAGGGAGGCGTGTCTGGGCTCCTTCCTGCAAGAGTGACGCCCCTCTGGGCACCTTACTGGCTCATTTGCATACCAAATAAACTGGATTTTCTGAGGATAAAAATCTATTCAATCTATTGCTGGAACAAAGGCACATCTTGAAATAAGGTAATAAGTGCTATTAGGCCATGGCTTTACTTCAATAGCGATTATCCTGGTGACAGATTTCCTTTAAAGCTCACCTACAGCAGTGAAAAAAAATGGCTGGGTTGTTATAGAAACCTGGAGTAAAACTGTGTATGTGGAGGCCTACGAGCTTCTATTGGCTGATAAGGGTCATGTGACCAAACTTCTATTGGCTAATGCATTTTTTAAGAATATCTCAGGAACGGTACGTCCTAGAGAGCTGAGACCTGGTCTAAAACCTTCCCGGACACCTGTGTGCCAAATTTCGTGATTGTAAATGCGAAGGTGCGGATTCCTTTAACGGACATACATATACACACACATACACTCAGCTTTATATATTAGATTAAATAAAAAAAACAGCAGCACTAGTCAATGGTGATAGAGCAGAGGGGAACCCTCCAGGCTGTAGGTTGTTGAGCTCATATACATCCAATAAATTTAGAATGAGGCAGCACTCTAATATAGTGAAGATGGTTCCACAGCTGTACTGTAGTGAACTGGACCCACCGCAACACTGATCGTGTTGCAGTGTGGTCTTGCTTCCTCGGTTGGCAACCCTGGGCTATTGAACCTGGCCAGGATGCTGACATACAGCTTGAAGATCATAGTGGCTAGAATATCAGACATCAAGCCACTTGAGTGCTTTTGATATGCACACATATATACAGTATTTCAGTTAGTACCAACTGTCAAAAGATGGAAATAATAATATATAAAGTAGTCCGCTAGTTTATTTTATTTTATTTCACTATTTAACTTTTACATGCAACTAAGAATGTGATACCTGTGGGCAGTTGCCATAAATCCATGGTCGCATGATTGATATAATAACCTAGGCACAGCCATCACCTGATTGTGTCATTTCATCTCTGTTATAGTTATACATTGAGCATATCGCTGAACAGCGCATGCGCAGATTTTCTACTCAAGTATGGGCACTAAGGGCAAGACATCTTGCGCATGCGCGGGTGACGTGTATGCATCACATCTTGTGACGTAAACACGCATGCACAGCTCCGAATGCCACAGGCGGCTGCTCTATACACGTGATTACTGGTGGAGCATGCGCAGTGCGAACATCCGGATACCAAGCAATCTTACTACGTGAGAGACATGCACATCCAATATGATGTTCCTGTAAGTTTCTGTACACCGATATAGGTGTTTTACATGATTTTAATTGATTTCACAGCACAGGGTGATTCGTACATGTGACACAGTGAGAGGTTTGGTCTGGGAAAACAGGTATTATCCTCCCAGCATGTGCTGCTGGGCTGATTTACAACCAGGTGAGGTCAAATATCTATATATTTAAAATCCGGTCCGGGTTTTAGCAGCACCTCGCTGTCCTTAAATAGGCAGCTGGGCTCAGAAGCCAGGTCTCTGTGTTGGGATCTGGGAGCCTTGTGTCTGGATAAAGGCTTGCTACCTGTTTGGTGTGAAAACGGGTTGGTGCTGCTATCAGCAAGGACTCTTTGAGGCAGAATTGCTGCATGGTGTGAATTACCACCAACAACGCAAGGTGACTTTATATATGAATATGACTGCTTGTTTTGTCACTTGCCTAAAGTGTGAATAAAACACTGAATTGTTTGATCCAAAGAACTTGTTGATCCCTCTATACTGCGTCCGCTAATCCTGTCTACCAGAGCGAGTCCCCACAATTGCTGGAGGATGTGGGCACGAGCAGTGAGGCTGGCGTGAACGCTGATATTTTTGGTTTCTGCATTTTTCAGGCACAATAGCAGTGGCCGGACTGAGGGGGGGCAGAGCCACCTTTAGGGGAGGCCCCCATGACGGGGGTTTGGTTTCAGTGAGCTGGGGGGGGGGAGTGGTCGGGCTAGGGGAGAGGGAAGGGGCTTTGGCAGGGAGAATAGGTTAGGATAGGTTAGGGGTGTGAGGGGGTGGAGTCGAGGGGTTTAAATAGGCAGGGAAGAAGAAGGCTAGGGGCCATTTTAGGTAGAGAGAAAAGCTGGTACATCACCTGAGAGATGGAGCGTCTGGAGGCCATGATCGGCGAGTTGCGGGCAGCAGCTGAGGTGAGAGGCCCAGCGTGGGTCCAGGAGCAGATCCAGCTGCTGCTGGGGGGGCCGAGTGAGGTGCCTGTCTTGCCTCACTATCCGGTATTACGGCCGCGGCGGGCCAGGCCGCCGGCGCGCCTTTCCCCATCAACTTCCCCCCCTAGGGCTCAGCGCCGTATTAGGAGCCCCTCTCGGGATCCTCCACGTCGGGTGCCGCCGACACCAGCTTCTACTAGGCCCCGGCGTGGGAGGAATCCTCACTGTAGGCGGAGCCTTGTGGGCGGCCGGGCCCGGCCGTCCACTCCTGCAAGCGGCGACGGCGTGGGAGCGGGACCGGGTACTGCGGGCGCCCCTGTAACTCCTGGCACAGGGGCGGCCCCTCGGCGTGGGAGGTCAGGCATTCAGTGCGGGGCTGCTGCATGTGGATCCGGTGGTAGCAGCAGGCCCCAGGTTGCAGACAGCTCGAGAGGCTCCGCCCCCAGGAGCAGTTATGATGACATCGTTAACCCCGGCGTCCCTGGTTTGCATAGAGCCAGGGGACAGGAGCCGACCGAGCCCAGGAGATGTGAGGAGGTCCGGACCGTGGAGGGATCCTGTTGCAACGCGCGTTCCTGCCCTGCCAGGAGGCAGGGTGAGGATGAAGGTTCCAGCGGCATGGTCTATCCGGGAGAGGACGTCCCTGGTCCCAGCGGGTCCAGGGGACAGAGAGACGGTGACAGTGTGACGCAGAGGAGGGATCTTCAGGAGTCAGGACTTGCGGCTGATGGGAACACAGCGCCCAGGCAGCCAGGTGAGATTGCATGGGGTCCACTTGCGCAGGTAGTGCAGGGTGTGGGGGCTGGGGTGGGGGGTGTTTCCCAGTTAGAGTTGAGTAAGGGCCTGGGGCAATTGTTAGGGGGTCTGGCGGGGTTGGTTGCTAGTTGGGGGTTGAGTGGGGGGACACCGTTGCAGGCCTGGGGCGTGCAAGGTTTGGCTGCGAGCGGAGGGGCGTCAGTGGAGCAGCAGCGGGGGTTGCCGGGTGTGGGGGTGTCGGTACAGACGCAGGTGGGAACGGAGGGGGATGAGGATTCTGTGCGGGTTGATGATAAAGCAAAAGGGGAGGTTTATGTTTGCTTTGAGGGTCCGTTGGGGGCGCATTTGAAGTCGGAGGTGAGGGAGAGGATTTGGAAGGGGGAATATGTGGAGATATTTTCCTTGCTTCCTTTGGAACGCTTCAATCTGGATAGGGTGCAAAGGGAACATGGTAAGCGGGAGGAGGAGGAGAAGCGCCGGTATAGGTTAATACCGAGGACGTTTGCAAACTGGTTGCAGGCGTTCGCGATATTGGCGAGTGTGATTGGGGAGAAGACTCCGGAGGCTTGTTCGGGGTTGTTTTGTTATTTGGACGCAATCGGGGAGGCGTATCGGGTGTATGGGGGAGTGGCGTGGTTGCGGTATGACGAACAGTTCCGGCAGAGGAAGGCGGTTCGCCCTGAGATGCGGTGGGACCATAAGGATATTGCTTTATGGCTGAAGGTTACGGCCCCAGTGCGTTCGGGGCAGCCCTTTCGTGGGGAAGGTAGTAGTGGGGGTCGGGCAATACAGCGGTTGCCTCAGCGAGGGGACTGTGTTTTGCCTTCAATGAAGGCACCTGTAGGTTCGGGCCTAAATGTAAATTTAAGCACGAATGCTCATGCTGTGGAGGGAATCACGGGGCAGCGCAGTGTTTTAAGGGAGGCAAGCAGAGAGGGGGGGATGGTTTTGGAAAAGGGGGTGATGTCGGTTCGGCTGGAAAGGATGCAACCGTACTTAGATAGGTACCCCAATAGGGAGGCGGCGGGTTTGTTGGTTTTGGGTTTTGCGGAAGGTTTTCGAATTCCGTTTGTTCCGGGTGAGGCGGTGTTGCTCAGGAAGAATTTGCGGTCTGCTAGGGAGCATCCAGAGGTGGTGGGGGAGAAGTTGGGGAAGGAGGTGATGCTGGGCCGGATGGCGGGTCCGTTTTTAGAGCCACCGGTTTACAATTTGCGGGTGTCACCGCTGGGGGTTGTACCTAAGAAAGAGGCGAATAAGTTTCCCTTGATTCATCACCTGTCGTTCCCGAGGGGCTCCTCGGTCAATGATGGTATTGACCCGGCGGTTTGTTCTGTAGTATATACATCGTTTGACGCGGCGGTCGGTTGGGTGAGGCGTTTTGGGGCGGGATCGTTGATGGCAAAGACGGATATTGAGGTGGCGTTTCGGTTGTTGCCGGTTCATCCGGATTGTCAGCATTTGTTGGGATGTTTTTGGGATGGGGGGTTCTTTGTGGATCGGTGTTTACCCATGAGGTGTTCATTGTCGTGCGCTTACTTTGAAACTTTCAGCCCGTTTTTGGAGTGGGCAGTGGTGGACTCGTCGTGTTGTGAATCGCTGATTCATTACCTGGATGATTTTTTGTGTATAGGCCCCCCGGGGTCGCCGGTTTGCGCATTATTGTTGGCAACGTTGAGTTCGGTTTTTGAGAGGTTTGGGGTCCCGCTGGCGGAGGGTAAGACAGTGGGGCCGGTGTCAGAATTGAGTTTCCTTGGCATAGTGATTGACTCGGTGAGGATGGAGTGTCGGTTGCCGGGCGATAAGCTGGTAGATCTGAAAGGCTTGGTGGCTAGGGCGATTCGGGCAAAAAAGTTGCAGTTGAGGGAGCTTCAGTCGCTGTTGGGGAAGCTTAATTTCGCTTGCCGGATAATGCCCATGGGGCGAGTGTTCTGTAGGCGGTTGGCGCAGGCAACTGGGGGGGTAGTGGCTCCGCATCATTATATTCGGTTGGGTAGGGAGCTGCGGGCGGACTTACAGGTTTGGAGTTCTTTTCTGGACCAGTACAACGGTCGTTCGCTGTTCATGGGGGAAGTTGTTGAGGCGTTTGATTTTGAATTATCCACGGATGCGGCGGGGGGTTCAGGTTTTGGGGCTTTTTGTGGAGGTCAATGGTGCGCTGGAGTGTGGCCAGCTGTTTGGGTGGAACGGGGCTGGGTGAAGAATCTGGCTTTGTTAGAGTTGTTCCCTATTGTGCTGGCGGTTGTGTTGTGGGGAGAGCGGTTCCGGGATAAAAAGGTTCGTTTTCACTGCGACAACATGGGGGTGGTTCAAGCGATAAATGGGCTGTCAGCATCATCGCCATTGGTGGTGCGGCTGCTGCAGCGGTTAGTGTTAGAGTGCTTGTCACTTAATGCTTGGGTTGTAGCGGTGCATGTGCAAGGGGTTGACAATTGTATTGCTGACGCCCTTTCTCGTTCGCAGTGAAATCATTTTCGGCAGTTGGCTCCGGAGGCGGAGGTGATTGGATTGGAGTGTCCGGGTTGCCTGTGGGAGCTGCTGGAGGAGCATTGATGGGGCTTATTCGGGCGTCATTAGCTCCGGGTACGTGGGATGCGTATATGAGGGCTTGGAGCGTGTGGGAGGACTGGTGTGCCGCTTTGGGAGGAGGGATTGAGGAGCCGGAGTTGGTTTTGCTAATGTTTTTGGGTCACGGTAGGGAGCAGGGTTGGTCGGTTAGCAAGATAAACAGTTACATGGCCGGGTTGTCTTTTGGTTTTAAGGCTCGGCGGATGGTGGATGTGACAAAGTCATTTTTGGTGGTGCAGGCATTAAAAGGTTGGAGGAGGATGGGTGCTGGGGTGGACGGGAGGAGGCCAGTCTCGTTTGGGTTGTTGCTTAAGTTGGGGGGGCAGTTGCGGACGGTTTGTCGGTCAGAGGGGGAAACGAGGTGGTTTCGGTTGGCTTTCTCGCTGGCCTTTTTTGGGGCTATGTGGGTGGGGGAGTTGGTTTGTCCGTCGGTGAGTCGGGTTGGGGGACTTTTGAGGAGGGATGTTGAGCTGTTTGATGATAGGGTAGAGTTTATTATTTGGCGGTCAAAGACGGATACGTTGGGTAAAGGGAAGAAGGTGGTGCTTTTCCGGGTGGAGGATTGTGACATGTGCCCGGTTCAATGTTTGCGGGATTATGGGTTAAGGGGGGGGGACGGGTCCCCATTGTTGGTTCATATGGATGGCAACTTTTTGTCTCGCTTTCAGTTTTCTGCTATTTTTTCGAGGTGTTTGAGCCGGGTGGGGGTGATAAGGTGCGGTATTCTAGCCACTCCTTTAGAATCGGGGCAGCGACAGAAGCGGCTAGATGGGGTGTGGGTGAAGACGTTATTAAAAGGATTGGCCGTTGGGAATCGGCGAGGTTTAAATCTTATGTGCGTTTGGATCGCTTGTAAAGTGTGGAGGGTTGGTTGGTGTTAGGTTTATTGTGTTTGTGCAAAGCTGCGGTATTGTTCTTTTTGTTCTCTCGTTACAGATACAGCGCCCGCTCTGGTGTGGATTGTGGGGCATTCCTATGTCTTCTGGGGGGCCGTCCGGGCAGCGGTTCGGCCGGACGGTCAACAGCTAGGATTTGACAGGGAGTCTGCGGTGGTAAGGTGGATTGGGAGGCGGGGTATGGTTTGGAAAGGGGTGCTGCCTGAAATTCATAGGTTCGTGAGGATGGATAGGGCACCGGAGGTGTTGGTGGTACATGCGGGGGGCAATGATTTGGCGGCGAAGCCTATCCGGGAGTTGATTAAGGAGATCAAGTGGGATTTCTTACGGTTGTGGTCGTTATTTCCGGATATGGTGACCATATGGTCGGATATTGTCCCCCGGCAGGTGTGGAGGGAGGCTAGGTCTGTGGATGCGGTGAATAAGGCGAGGATAAAGGTGAACAGGGCAGTTGGGAGTTTTATGGCTAGGAATGGGGCGGTGGTCAGGCATAGGGATTTGGAGGCGGGAACGGGGGCTTTTTGGAGATCGGACGGAGTGCATTTAAATGCGGTGGGGGTTGGATATGTGGAGTTTGGCGTTGCAGGAAGGCATTGAGGTGGCCCTGAGGTTGTGGAGGAACGCCCGGAGTTGAGGTGGTCAAGTCCGGTCGTTGGTGGCGATGGGGGGGGTCCTTGGAGTTGGGCACGGTGGAATCTGAGGACAATTGGGGGGGCCCCACGGTGGGGGCTGGACTCCCAGGTGGACCGAGCGGTTGTGGTGAATTGAGGGGGGGTCATTCGATGGTGCCTTTGAGCTGGGCGGTACGGCTGGAGGCAAGAATGGCTCACCCTGGTTTGACAGCTCGATGTTTTGGGGCTTCAAGGACCTCCCCCCATTGGGGTTTTATACTGTATTATGTTATGTTATGGTTGTAAATGTTATTTAATAAACGGCTGCTGTGGCCATTACATTTCCAATTGGTGGTCCGAGTTTTATTGGGATTAGAGTTCTGGGGTGGAAAAGTGTAATGGTGGTTTAGAGGTGAGTAAGGTGGGTATGAAAGTAATGGTCGAGGCGAACATGGATAACCAATACCCTCGTCATGTATGTCGTACATTAGAACAGCTGTATTACAACCAGTGCCCCATTAATATATAAAGCTGAGTGTATGTGTGTGTATATGTATGGATAGAGACAGTGTTGCCTCTTGTTAGGGAGCATATGGAGGCAGCTCAGCAAGCCCACAGTCGGGTCTATAATCGGCAGGCTCGGGTCCGTATCTTTAACTCGGGTGATCGGGTTTTGGTTCTGGTGCCGACCGTGGACAGTAAGTTCCTGGCTAGGTGGTAGGGGCCCTACAAGGTACTCGAGAAAATTGGAGATGTACGTAAACTACAAGGTACACAAGCCAGGGCGGCGAAAGCCGGAGTAGGTTTACCATGTGAATTTACTCAAACCTTAGAAAAATGGGGAAACCTGTAGAGAGACAGCCCATGGCCGGGTTTTCTAGGAGAAGAGGTACATGCCCCTTTGTCTGATGCAAAAGAGGCGGCTGCCACAGTAAAAACTGCTGACAGCCTCTCCTCTAAACAGACTCCGGAGGCCAGGGAGTTCGCTAGTCAGAACACGGATATATTCTCAGACCTCCCTGGACGCACTTCCATAATCCAGCATGATATTGTCACTGAGCCTCAGGAAAAAGTCAGATTAAAACCATACCGGGTGCCCGAGGCTCGGTGACAAGCCATATCGGAGGAGGTACAGCTAATGTTGCAGCTAGACGTCATTGAGGAGTCAAAAAGTGAGTAGGCCAGTCCTATAGTATTGATACCAAAGCCAGACGCGGCGTTGCAGTTTCGTAACGACTTTCGAAAACTTAACGAGGTTTCCAAATTCAATGCGTATCCCATGCCCCGAGTGGATGAGCTGATAAAGAGGTTAGGACAAGCCTGGTATTTTTCAGTTTTGGACCTCACGAAAGTGTACTGGCAGGTGCCCTTAACGCAGGCTTCCAAAGAGAAAACTGCCCTTATCACACCTGAGGGGCTGTATCAATATAAGGTCTTACCCTTTTGTCTGCATGGCGCACCCGCCACTTTTCAGCGACTAATGGACATTGTGCTTCTTCCACACGTCGGTACGCTTCGGCTTACCTGGACGATATTGTCATCCACAGTACCGACTGGGAAAGTCACCTACCCAAAGTGCAGGCTGTAGTGGACTCCCTTCGGATAGCTGGCCTAACCGCTAACCCAATAAAATGTGCAATAGGGTTAGAAGAGACTAAGTACCTGGGGTATGTCATTGGGCGTGGAGTCATACAAACCCCAAGTGAACAAAATAGAGACGATATGGAATTGGCCCTGACCTGTCACCACTAGGCAAATAAAGTCATTCCTGGCAATGGTGGGCTATTACATGAGGTTTGTTCCCCACTTTGCTGCTCTAGCCGTACCCTTGACAGGACTCTTGAAGGGACACAAGTCAATGATGGTTTGCTGGGATGATCAAGGCTTTCTCCGCTTTGAAGTCGTCCCTGTGCGGGTCCTCGGTTTTGGTGACTCCTGACTTCAATAGGGAGTTTATAGTACACACTGATGCCTCCCAAGTAGGCCTTGGTGCTGTACTGTCTAAGGAAGTCAACGGGGAGGAGCATCCCGTTGTCTTCCTCAGCCGTAAGCTCACCCCAGCCGAGACCCGGTATAGTATAGTGGAGAGAGAGTGCCTGGCTATCAAGTGGGCACTAGAATCTCTCCGCTATTATTTATTGGGGAGAAAATTTTGCCTGGTGACTGACCACTCCCCTCTCAAGTGGATGAGCCAGGCCAAGGACAGAAATGCCTGGGTCACCCGATGATTTCTCTCCCTACAAAACTTAAAGTTTTCAGTGGAACACAGGGCAGGCCAGTTACAGGGAAACGCGGATGCCCTGTCCCGGGTACACTGTCTGACGTGTGTCCACCGCCTCAGGATTGAACAAAGGGGGGAGGTACAGTAGGTGTTTGTGATATTGTGCTTTTAGCACGACAGCGTCGCGCTGATACTCGGCGACATGGTGCCGAGATCTCGCACTCACTGGAATAGTGACAGCACATCCCAGCAAGCGCGTCATAGAAGCGACGGGAGATCCGACTTGGATTCCCGCCAATTCTACACGTGTGCGGCGTTTGTTATGAATCCTGAGGGGGAAGTCCCCGCCGGATTTTAAATAAAAATCCGGCATGGGTCCCCCCCTCAGGAGCATACCGGGCCCTTAGGTCTGTTATGGGTTGTAAGGAGAGCCCCCCCTACGCCGAAAAAAACGGAGTAGGGGGTCCCCCTACAATCCATACCAGACCCGTATCCAAAGCACGCTACCCGGCCAGCCAGGAAGGGAGTGGGGACGAGCGAGCGCCCCCCCCCCCCCCCTCCTGAGCCGTACCAGGCTGCATGCCCTCAACATGGGGGGGTTGGGTGCTCTGGGGCAGGGGGCGCACTGCGGCCCCCCCACCTCAGAGCACCCTGTCCCCATGTTGATGAGGACAGGGCCCCTTCCCGACAACCCTGGCCGTTGGTTGTCGGGGTATGCGGGCGGGAGGCTTATCGGAATCTGGGAGCCCCCTTTAATAAGGGGGCCCCCAGATACCGGCCCCCCACCCTAAGTGAATGAGTATGGGGTACATCGTACCCCTACCCATTCACCTGCAAGAAAAGTGGTAAAAACACAAATAAACCACACAGTGTATTAAAATATTTTATTTTTCTGCTCCGGAGGCCGCCCCCTGTCTTCTTTATTAGCTCTTTTACCAGGGGGGGCTCTTCTTCTTCCGCTATCCTGACGGGTCTTCTCCGCTATCCGGGGGGTCTTCTCAACTCTCCGGGGTTCTCCTTCTGTCTTCGCCGCTCTCCGTTGTTGACTCGGCGCACCCCGGTTCTTCGTCTCGCGAGATCTCGGATTTTAAATAAAAATTTAGCGAGACGAAGAACCGGGGTGCGCCGAGTCAACAACGGAGAGCGGCGAAGACAGAAGGAGAACCCCGGAGAGTTGAGAAGACCCCCCGGATAGCGGAGAAGACCCGTCGGGATAGCGGAAGAAGAAGAGCCCCCCCTGGTAAAAGAGCTAATAAAGAAGACAGGGGGCGGCCTCCGGAGCAGAAAAATAAAATATTTTAATACACTGTGTGGTTTATTTGTGTTTTTACCACTTTTCTTGCAGGTGAATGGGTAGGGGTACGATGTACCCCATACTCATTCACTTAGGGTGGGGGGCCGGTATCTGGGGGCCCCCTTATTAAAGGGGGCTCCCAGATTCCGATAAGCCTCCCGCCCGCATACCCCGACAACCAACGGCCAGGGTTGTCGGGAAGGGGCCCTGTCCTCATCAACATGGGGACAGGGTGCTCTGAGGTGGGGGGGCCGCAGTGCGCCCCCTGCCCCAGAGCACCCAACCCCCCCATGTTGAGGGCATGCAGCCTGGTACGGCTCAGGAGGGGGGGGGGGGGCGCTCGCTCGTCCCCACTCCCTTCCTGGCTGGCCGGGTAGCGTGCTTTGGATACGGGTCTGGTATGGATTGTAGGGGGACCCCCTACGCCGTTTTTTTCGGCGTAGGGGGGGCTCTCCTTACAACCCATAACAGACCTAAGGGCCCGGTATGCTCCTGAGGGGGGGACCCATGCCGGATTTTTATTTAAAATCCGGCGGGGACTTCCCCCTCAGGATTCATAACAAACGCCGCACACGTGTAGAATTGGCGGGAATCCAAGTCGGATCTCCCGTCGCTTCTATGACGGCTCTGTCTCCATCGCGGCAAGCCAGCTCGGCGCTGGCTCCCGCGATGGGGCTCGTAGGTGCTCAATCTCGCCGAGAAAGAGATTGACACAAAATCGGGTTCACCTACTGTATGTGACACAGTGAGAGGTTTGGTCTGGGAAAACAGGTATTATCCTCCCAGCATGTGCTGCTGGGCTGATTTACAGCCAGGTGAGGTCATTTATAATCCGGGTTTTGGCAGCACCTGGCTTAAATAGGCAGTAAGGCTCAGAAGCCATGTCTCTGGGTTGGGATCTGGGAGCCTTGTGTCTGGATGAAGGCTTGCTACCTGTTTGGCGTGAAAACGGGTTGGTGCTGCTATCAGCAAGGACTCTTTGAGGCAGAATTGCCGCATGGTGTGAATTACCACCAAGGTGACTTTTTGTTTCAATATGACTGCTTGTTTTGTCACTTCCCTAAAATATGAATAAAACACTGAACTGTTTGATCCAAAGAACTTGTTGTTGCCTCTATACTGCGTCCACTAATCCTGTCTACCAGAGCGAGCCCCCACACATATTATTGAAACTGTACATATTACACTTTTTTATTTATGGTTTATTAGACTTAAAAAGATGTTCACGTATGTTGAATACGTTTCACTATGATTACACACGCAACTATGGTTGTACAATATTTGATTTTGAGAAATTGACTGTTTTGTTATGATAATTGATGTTTAGATCATTGAATATGATCCCTTCCACCTCTCTATTTATACTTTGAGTGTGCACATGTCACAATGTTTGAGAAAGGCCTTGTGTGGGCTGAAACGTTGCAAGTTGGGTGAATAAACTGGTCCACCATCTTCACTATATTGGAGTGCTGCCTCATTCTACATTTATTGATTGTGTATTGTGGGGTTTTGCTCTGGTAGACAGGCTAGCGGACGCTGTATAGAGGCAATCAAAAAATCTTTAACTTAAACAGTTCAGTGTTTATTCACTCATAAGGAAAAACAAAATGACCGTTCACAGTCTTGGTGTTTGTTCACACCATGCAATGTCCATAGAACAAAATCTGGTTAGCAGTTTTCCACCCGCAGTCCACAGCAGGCTTTAGGGGCCTGTTTCCCGGCATGCGGCTCTCAGCCCTTTAGCACAGCACAAAGAGACTCCCCAGCTTCTCTGTCAGATGGAGGATAAACCAAAACCAGCTGAGATTGCTGGCTGGGTTTTATATAGGCCAAAAAAGACCCCGCCTGGAGCGTGGGGAGAAGCCACCCACCCATCACTTTGGCTACTCCCAGTAAGAGCTTTACAGCCACACTAACAACAAAACAGTGTCAGTCAGCACTAGTTGCCACTGCCACTTAAAACTACCGGCTCTTACCTCACCAAGGCCAGGAATCTCTGTGACACATACCTTCCATCAATGACGGCCCCTTGTGCCTTCCTACAGTATATATATATATATATATATATATATATATATATAGATAGATCGATTGTAGATAAGCACAAGGGACCATCGTTGATGGTAAATACATGTCACAGAGGTTCCTGTTCTCAGTGAAGTAGGAGCCAGTATTTCAGGTCTGTCAGTGGCAGTAGGTGGTTGACATTTTGTATATTTAGCATAGCTGGGAATAGCTGATCTGGGATAGCTTTTACTGGGAGTAGTTATAATGTTCGGTGGGTGACTACTCCCCACATTCCAGGCCGGGTTTTGACTGGCCTACAAAACAGCCAGCAGTGTCAGGTGGGGGTGATTTGCCACTCTCTCTGACAGTGGAGCTAAGCTGGAGTTGCAATGCCCGAAAGACTGAGGACAAAACGAGGTCCACATATGCCCGTGGGGTTACGGTACAGTGCAATACCATACCTGTGTTATGCTATAGATAGAGGACTTTATAGTTTCTTTCAGGCCTGCTGGAGCAAGCTGGTCCCTGCCGTTTACTGCCTTGTTCTTTTGTCAAGAATAAAAGACAACTTTTGCTTTACTTTTACCACTAAAGGGCTGCTTCTGTGTTCTTACCTGAAGGCTACCATTGGGGCAGATCCCCACAATATAGATACATTTCGGATGAATTGAGTAAAAATGGCACACAGCGCCATTTGTGAGAATTGGTGGTAAAAACCTTGATGGAGGAAAAAGAAGGACAGTCACATGACAATGGAAGGAAGTGATGGGGAGGACTTGTCCTGATTGGCTCTGAGTTTGATATACAGCTTCATCAGCCAATCGGAGGTGACGGCAGGCAGTGAGATGCCTGGGCAGAACAAGCAAATGCCATATTGTGTTTAGCTGCTGATGAGGGCCGATGAGTCTTTGGCAGTGTCTGCCATACAACGATTTTACTTTATGCATGGCACAAGAAACTATTCTACAGGGTGGGCCATTTATATGGATACGCCTTAATAAAATGGGAATGGTTGGTGATATTAACTTCCTGTTTGCGGCACATTAGTATATGTGAGGGGGGAAACTTTTCAAGATGGGTGGTGACCATGGCGGCCATTTTGAAGTCGGCCATTTTGAATCCAACTTTTGTTTTTTCAATAGGAAGAGGGTCATGTGACACATCAAACTTATTTGGAATTTCACAAGAAAAACAATGGTGTGCTTGGTTTTAACGTAACCTTATTATTTCATGAGTTATTTACAAGTTTCTCTTGGTTTACAGCCATTGACATGTCGCCGAGGTTAACACGTGAGGAGCGGATAGAAATTGTGTTGATGTCTGGTAACCAGGTCATTGCAGCAGATTTCAATGCAATACACCCTACGAGACCACCCATCTCCCATGCTACAGTTAGCAAACTGCTTTCTAAGTTTCGTGAAACTGGTTCAGTGTTGGATTTGCCAAAATGTGGACGCATGAAATCTGTCTCTAATTAAGAAACATCAGTGGCTGTCCTAGCTTCATTCAGCAAGAGCCCACAGCGTAGCACTCGCCGCATGTCACTGGAGAGTGGCATTAGTCGAACATCCCTTCGGCGGATATTAGCTACTCACAAATGGCACCCTTACAAACTCCAGCTACTGTAGCATCTCAACGAGGATGACCCAGATCGGCGCACTGAATTTGCAGAATGGGCAAAACAAAAATTGGAACAGGACCCTCAGTTTACGCAGAAGATTTTGTTCAGTGATGAGGCAAACTTTTATGTTAATGGCGAAGTTAACAAACAAAACCACCGCTATTGGTCTGACACTAACCCACATTGGATAGATCCCTCCAAGACTGTTGGAACAAAAAAATTGATGGTATGGTGTGGTATATGGGGTACAAAGATAGTGGGGCCATTCTTCATCAATGGAAACCTCAAGGCCACTGGATATGCGAAATTGCTACATGATGATGTGTTTCCCTCTTTATGCACTGAAGCTGGCACGTTCCCTGAGTTTTTCCAGCAAGATGGTGCACCACCACATTATGGGTGTCAGGTCCGAGCATTCCTAGATGAACAGTTTCCTGGAAAGTGGATTGGTCATCGTGGGCCAGTTGAATGGCCCCCAAGGTCTCCCGATCTGACCCCCTTAGACTTTTATCTTTGGGGTCATCTGAAGGCAATTGTCTATGCTGTGAAGATACGAGATGCAGCACCTGAAACTACGGATACTGGAAGCCTGTGCTAGCATTTCTCCTGCGGTGTTTCTATCAGTGTGTGAAGAGTGGGAGAAGAGGGTTGCATTGACAATCCAACACAATGGGCAGCACATTGAACACATTTTATAAGTGGTCAGAAACTTGTAAATAACTCATGAAAGAATAAAGTTACGTTAAAACCAAGCACACCGTTGTTTTTCTTGTGAAATTCCCAATAAGTTTGATGTGTCACATGACCCTCTTCCTATTGAAAAAACAAAAGTTGGATTCAAAATGGCCGCCATGGTCACCACCCATCTTGAAAAGTTTCCCCCCTCACATATACTAATGTGCCACAAACAGGAAGTTAATATCACCTACCATTCCCATTTTATTAAGGTGTATCCATATAAATGGCCCACCCTGTAGAGTAAGAGAGAAAGTCTTCTAGCAGTTCTATATCATTCATTCATTTGAACAGAGAGACAGCTTTGTTTTTTTTTTCACACTTCTACTTAGGCTTATTTCCAGCACAGCACTCCAACAGTATTCTGCTGCAAATTCTGAGCAATTACATGTTATATTTTTTAGTGCATTATATCTTTGTTATTAAACCTGTTGTATTACAGTAAAAGCATTTTACAGAAATCACAACATTTTTATACCCATGTTATTGAATGACTAATTCACCAAAAACACTATTTTTTTTATCCGTGTTAGTGGACGCATTCCTGTATCAGATGGTGTTTTCATACATTTTAGTCCAATAATTTCATAGTTGAACAAATGATACTTCAGGCCCAGAGGAAAAAAACATTTGCCGCAAACACTGTGTTGTATTATCTGTGTTAGTATTATCTGTGTAAAAGGACACAACATTACATCAGACGGTGTTTTCATAAATTTTAGTCCAATAATTTTATAGTTGAACAAGTGTTATTTTAGGCCCAGTTAAAAACAAAATTCACCGTTTTATCCATGAAGGTGGACACATTATGCATCAGATGGTGTTTTCACACATTTTGGTCCAATAATTTTGTAGGACAAGTGTTATTTTAGGCCTAGTGGAAAAAGACAATTCACTAAAAAAAGATAATACATTGTATTACCCGTGTTAGCGAACACATTACTGCATCATACGGTGTTTTCATACATTTTAGTCCAAAAAGTTTCATAATTGAAGAAGTGTTATTTAAGGCCTAGTGGGGGAAAAAATTGCCGCAAATACTGTGTTCTATTATCCATGTTAGTCGATGCATCAGACATCAGACTGTTTCAAATTACTTTTTACTACAAAAATTTACTTGTATATCCAGTGATATTAAACGCATAGTTGAAAGATAGTTCATCACAAAAAATGTAATTTCCAAAGTAAATTGTCAATACCACCATGCTGTGTGTTTGTAGAAGGGGAGGGACATTTAACCCTTTAGGGACTTAGGGCGTACCGGTACGCCCTGTTTCCCGAGTCCTTAAGGACCCAGGGCGTACTGGTACATCCTAAGTTTAAAAAAAGACTGCGGCGCGGCGGGGGTTAATTGTGACAGGATGCCCGCTGAAATCATTCAGCGGGCATCCTGTCACAACGCCGGGGGGTGTCATGTGACCCCCCCCCCCGTATTGGCTATCGCCGCAAACCGCAGGTCAATTCAGACCTGCGGTTTGCAGCGGCGATCGGGCGTGCGATCGGGTCCCCATGCGGCTGTAGGGGGGACCCAATGGCATGGAAGGCAGCGCGATGTCTAAGGAAGGCATTGCGCTGCCTTTCGGTGACGAGCCTGTGAGATCCAGCCCCCTGGATCTCACAGGCCGGAAGCTGTATGAGTAATACACACAGTATTACTCATACAGCCAATGCATTCCAATACAGAAGTATTGGAAAGCATTGTAAAGGAATATACCCCCAAAAGTTCAAGTCCCAAAGTGGGACAAAAAATAAAGTGAAAAAAAAGTTGAAAAAGTAAAGTTTTCCCCCAAAAAATTAAAAGTTTCAAGTAAAAATAAACAAAAACGTCATTTTCCCCAAATAAAGTTAAAGAAAAATGGTAACGAAATAGGGGGGAAAAAAAAGAAGTATAGATATTAGGTATTTCCGTGTCCGTATCGACCGGCTCTATAAACATATCACATGACCTAACCCCTCAGATGAACACCGTAAAAAAAAAAACTCTGCTAAATAAACAATTTTTTTGTCACCTTACATCACAAAAAGTACAACAGCAAGCGATCAAAAAGGCGTTTCCCCACCAAAATAGTACCAATATAACCGTCACCTCATTCCGCAAAAAATGAGCCCCTACCTGAGACAATCGCCCAAAAAATTTAAAAACTATGGCTCAGAATATGGAGACACTAAAAAATATTTTTTTTTTGTTTTAAAAAAGCTGTTATTGTGTAAAACTTACATAAATAAAAAAAAGTATACATATTTGGTATCGCCGCGTTCGTATCGACTGGCTCTATAAAAATATCACATGACCTAACCTCTCAGATGAACACCGTAAAAAATAAAAAATAAAAACTGTGCTAAATAAACAATTTTTTGTCACCTTACATCACAAAAAGTGTAATAGCAAGCGATCAAAAAGTCTTATGCACCCCAAAATAGTGCCAATCAAACCGTCATCTCATCCTGCAAAAAAATTAGACCTACCTAAGACAATCGCCCAAAAACTGAAAAAACTATGGCTCTCAGAATATGGAGACACTAAAACGTGATTTTCTTTTTGTTTCAAAAATGATATTATTGTGAAAAGCCTCGTGCACACGACCGTATGGATTTTTCAGTGTTTTGCAGTCGGTTTTTCATGGATCCGTTGTTCCGTTTTTTGTTTCTGTTGTGTTTCCGTTTTTCCGTTCCGTTTTTCCGTATGGCATATACAGTATACAGTAATTACATAGATAAAATTGGACTGGGCATAACATTTTCAATAGATGGTTCCGTAAAAAGCGGAATGGAAATGGAAGACATACGGATGCATTTCCGTATGTGTTCCGTTTTTTTGCGGACCCATTGACTTGAATGGGGCCACAGAACGTGATTTGCAGGCAATAATAGGACATGTTCTATCTTTAAACGGAACGGAAAAACGGAAATACGGAAACGGAATGCATACGGAGTACATTCCGTTTTTTTTGCGGAACCATTGAAATGAATGGTTTCGTATACGGTCCGTATACGGAACGCATTAAACGGCCAGTAAACGGGGAAAAAAAACGGTCGTGTGCAGGAGGCCTAAAAGTTACATAAATAAAGAAAATATATACATATTCGGTATCACCGCGTCCGTATCGACCGGCTCTATAGAAATATCACATGACGTAACCCCTCAGATGAACACCGTAAAAAATAAAAAATAAAAACTGTGCTAAATAAACCATTTTTTGGCACCTTACATCACAAAAAGTGTAATAGCAAGCGATCAAAAAGTTACACGCACCCCAAAATAGTGCCAATAAAACCGTCATCTAATCCCACAAAAATTATACCCTACCCAAGGTAATCGCCCAAAAACTGAAAAAATTATGTCTCTCAGACTATGGAAACACTAAAACATGATTTTTTTTGCTTAAAAAAAAGAAATCATTATGTAAAACTTACATAAATAAAAAAAAGTATACATATTAGGTATCGCCGCATCTGTGACAACCTGCTCTATAAAAATATCACATGATCTAACCTGTCAGATGAATGTTGTAAATAACAAAAAATAAAAACGGTGCCAAAACAGCAATTTCTTGTTATCTTGCCTCACAAAAAGTTTAATATAGAGCAACCAAAAACCATTTGTACCCTAAACTAGTACCAACAATACTGCCACCCTATCCCGTAGTTTCTAAAATGGGGCCACTTTTTTGGAGTTTCTACTCTAGGGGTGCATCAGGATGGCTTCAAATGGGACATGGTGTCAAAAAAAACAGTCCAGCAAAATCTGCCTTCCAAAAACCGTATGGCATTCCTTTCCTTCTGCGCCCTGCCGTGTGCCCGTACAGCTGTTTACGACCACATATGGGGTGTTTCTGTAAACTACAGAATCAGGGCCACAAATAATGAGTTTGGTTTATCTGTTAACCCTTGCTTTGTAACTGGAAAAAAAATATTAAAATGGAAAATCTGCCAAAAAAGTGAAATTTTGAAATTGTATCTCTATTTTCCATTAATTCTTGTGGAACACCTAAAGGGTTTACAAAGTTTGTAATATCAGTTTTGAATACCTTGAGGGGTGTAGTTTTTAGAATGGGGTAATTTTGGGGTGGTTTCTATTATGTAAGCCTCGCAAAGTGACTTCAGACCTGAACTGGTCCCTAAAAAGTGGGTTTTTGAAAATTTCTGAAAAATTTCAAGATTTGCTTCTAAACTTCTAAGCCTTGTAACATCCCCAAAACATAAAATATCATTCCCAAAATGATCCACACATGAAGTAGACATATGGGGAATGTAAAGTAATAACTATTTTTGGAGGTATTACTATGTATTATAGAAGTAGAGAAATTGAAACTTGGAAATTTGCAATTTTTTACAAATTTTTGGTAAATTTGGTATTTTTTTATAAATAAAAATGATTATTTTTTTACTTCATTTTACCAGTGTCATAAAGTATAATATGTGACGAAAAAACAATCTCAGAATGGCATGGATAAGTCAAAGCGTTTTAAAGTTATCAACACTTAAAGTGACACTGTCTCAGATTTGCAAAAAATGGCCTGGTCCTTAAGGTGAAATAGGGCCGAGTCCTTAAGGGGCACCTCTGTCTTTAACTTACAGATATTACACTTACAATTTTCTTTACAGTCCTTGCTGTATGTGCACGCTAGAATAAATAAAGGAAGATTTTTATGGTATGTGCCATGCTATGGATCTCTTTTGTTATGGACTCATATTGGATTAATACTGTTGCATTGAGCACCACCATAATATTGTGGCACCAATTGCTAGTGTATGTGTTTTCTCAGGTAAAAGGATAGTCCCAGCCGTGTGTTTTCTCTTTCGTTCTATGACACAATTTTGCGACTGTGACTTTTTATTTACAGGAAATCTAACTCCTGCTGTTTGCTTTTTTTTATGCCTTTTAAAGCAAATGTATTTTATGAGGTATTAAATAGCAAAATATTCCCAAGGCCAACAACTTACAACAAAATAATGAAAGAAGAATCCACATATGTCACAAATGTTTCTGTCTTAGGTAAATAAGATTGCCTGATTATTTAGTCTACAAGGATGACAGTGATCTGCATCACTCAATGTCAAGCCTGAGTGTGATAGCTTTATCCTGCTTTAGCCATATGTATAAGACTGCTATTTATGTTTGCAGCTGCCTGATATATATAGCAATGTCTAATTGCCTCTGATTCTTATAATAAAAGTAATCTGTGTGTTTATGACAGTGAGTGTTAAATGACAGGTTGATGTGGCTCTAAATGTTGAAATGTTTTTGCTGTTGTGTGTTCTTCTCCTTACCTGTTTATTTTGTTCACCTTATAAAATAGAGTGTAGTTTATTCAATATCACAAGATTTCTAGATTTCTTTGACAGGGAAACTAAAGCGCAAAATAATTAATGTTTGTGATTTACAACCAGTGCATAAAAAGTATAAATCTCGCAGTAAATTGATCTGACAGAATGAAACAGAGAATGAATGGGAATTATCAAACCTTTTGTACATGTTAAATGCTGAATCCGTTAATGCAGTTAGTATATTGCCATTACCAACCATCAAACAAGTGCTTCATGTAACAGTTTTTCCTGTTTACACATGTTGCCACTGGGAATTTCTGGGGTTCATGCAGTCAGAAATTCTGGGGGGAGTCTCAAGATGGTAGGGGTTCAGTGGGAGGAGTGGGGCAAAAGCTGACCAACAAGGACTCTTTTAAAGAAATGAGGTAAACAAGGGCTCTTCAGGAGAAGTAGGAGGCACAAGGTGTGGACAACTCTGTTGGGGACAGGGGGGGAGGGCAGCAGCAGACAATACGAGGCAGGTGCTCTATAAGGGAGGTGGGGTAGACAAGAGTTCTGTGGAAGAAACAAGTGGCAAGGGGACAGTGGTATACTTATGATGGTACTAAGTGGTACTTATTGATTCTGCTCCATAAGTATGTGTACTATGCTGTGTGGAAGACTTGCCAACAACTGAATCAGTGGAAATAGACATTGCATATCTGCTATATATGGCAAGGAAAGTTAGACTACCTGCAGACATCACAGATTACACATGATTCTACATAGATAATACAGTACTGGCAAAATGGATGAGATCAGACAAATCTCATGTACACCTATAACAAAGAGGATTGGAAAATTTAAAATATAACCTTTAATTGAGATAATTACAAATAGTAAGGGGTAAATGATTCATGAGAATGTCAAAGAATGCTGCAGATCTATACAACTAAACAGATGTTAAATACAATATCGCTGAGAAAATCATAAAAAGACAAATTCCAACCAGTGTTGGTTTACCATTTAAACTTGTCAGGTAGACTGCTATCTTAGGACACCAGTTTCATCAGATGCCACTTGATGACATGGGTGGTTGGATGTCACATATACCGTTGTCTAATAGCTTAGGTGTTGATTGAGGATGTTGGTTCCGTCTGGAGTCACAAGCTGGGTGCTGCTGCAAAGTGAATGGCAATAGGTGGTGTTACTGTCCCTACATAACCCTCAATAATTAAGTCCTATCACACTTTGACACCTGCCCTGAGAAGAGCGATCCCGACTGGAACCTAGCCCTAAAAGGTCCCTCCCACCAGTCCCAATATGTCTTGTTTCATCCTATACATCAGGACTATTCCAGGAATAAAGACAGAGCAAAGGACCCAAACACAGCTCCTAATGAGGAAGGCAAGATAAGGGTGGCCAGAAAAAGGTAAAGTAATCCCTTGACAAATGTGGGGATTCGCTCTGGTAGGCAGGGTAAGCAGACGCAGAACAGAGGCAAAAAAACAGTTTGTAAAAAAAAACATAACCCTCAATAATTAATGGAAGAAGTCCTATCACACTTTGACACCTGCCCTGAGAAGAGCAATCCAGACTGGAACCTAACCCTAAAAGGCCCCTCACACCAGTCCCAGCATGTTTTGTTTAATTGAAAAATCAAAATAGGTAGCACTACTGCGTCAGGGTCCCCAGATGGGTGCTCTCAGCCAACAGATTCATCCAATCTATAAAATGCTAAAATATAAATCAAAAAAAGGCTGGCACACGCTATATATCTGGAGTAAGTGGTACTTTATTAGTAACTATACTAATAAAGATTTGGGACAGTAAATACATATGTCAGGATGAGTCTGGCCAGACTGGAAAGTGGTATAAATAAATAATAAATAATATAAATATACAGTACAATTGTAGAGTTAAAATTGTGTAGGTTCTCCAGTAGAACCCGATCTGCGAGGAATTGATATGTTCTTACTGCAATATAACTTTCTAACTTTCGATCAAATAATCACATATGCTTGTTTTTCACATGTTTTCTTGCATTAATACTGTTGTAGCAATATTCGCAGAAAAATTCGCATCGTTTTGTGTGTTTCCACGCTAGTGAATATTCGCAATTAAATTCAAATGAATTTCTACAATGTCCACCATTAAAATTTGGATGTTGTCAGAACCGTATCATTCAGTTATACTGTTGAGTTATACTATTCGAATAGAGCAAAAAAATCGATTGGGCCCCCGGCACAGTTATTTTGATTAAACTCTATGCAATGTATCTACTCACAAGCCAGGTCAATATGGGCGGAATCCGATGAATGGTCCGTGGCGTCCCGCGTGGTAGCTACACCAGGTCCCCCACTCCTGCTTACTCACGTGAGTATCGGATTTCACCAGAGGTATGTAGTAAATCAAAAAGCTGTTGGTTTCTGCTGCGATGTCGAGGGCGTCTCGATTGTGATGTTCTTTATCATCCACTTTTAGCGAATGTGAATGTATCTCACTGGCGCCAGTGACTTCTTTGCGTATTTCCGGTTCTCAGGATAACACGAGCTTTAGAATCTGGTTGCGATTTTTCTACCCAGAATACTCATTGCTGTAAATAACGGTGGTCTTTATGTTTAGCAGGAGGATCCAAAACCAAACGCGTTTCGGGGCTCCAAGTGGCCCCTTTCCTCAGTGGTTAAACTGTCCTCCATATTCCATATCCTTATATAGGGAATTTGAAAGATACAAAACATGCGATGGATCTAGCCCACATCAAATAATGGGGTGGATTTAGCCTGGATTAGACATTTCTTATTTCTTTCATATTGCTCCTATAATTGGATTTTTCTTTTTAAATTTTCATCAAACATGTTAAACAGGTTACTTGGAATGTATTACGCTAAAAAACGCAAAAAAAAAACCGCATATGCGATACTGATGCGTTTTCATTGCGTTTTCAGTAAAAACATCATACAAAACATAATAAAGGCATGTAAAACATAATTATCAGTTAATAAAATGTATAAAATGTCATAAAATACAATAAATAAAACAGTATAAAACTTGACTCCTTCATGTTAATCAGAAAGTAGGTTGAGTAATTATTGGTTGATAAGGGCTTATACTGTACTGCAGTAAGGGGGGATGCCACTGTTAGGGAACCCATACCATTAAATGAAGCATTATAACTAGGTATGAGCGAACCCGAACATTTACGTAAAAGTCTGGCTTCGGGTTCGGTGTTTGGCGCTTTCTTGGCGCTTTTTGAAAGGCTGCAAAGCAGCCAATCAACAAGCGTCATACTACTTGCCCCAAGAGGCCATCACAGCCATGCCTACTATTAGCATGGCTGTGATTGGCCAGTGCAGCATGTGACCCAGCCTCTATTTAAGCTGGAGTCACGTAGCGCCGCACGTCACTCTGCTCTGATCAGTGTAGGGCTGTTAGGGCCAGATTAGGCAGGGATTTACTCATCAAAAACACTTACTGAAGTGATCGATCTACAGCTGTGGATCATTCAACTTCTGCTAGTTAATTGCTCATTGTTTTTAGGCTGCCCAGAGCGTTTTTCTGTTTTTTCTGGGGTGATCGGCGGCCATTTTGTGTCTTGTGGTGCGCCAGCACAAGCTGCCACCAAGTCCATTCAACCATCAATAGTGTGTTGTTGTTTTTTGCTATATCCTACATCAGGGGCTTGGCTGTGCTTGCTATTTTATTGAGGGGTGAAATACAATTGCCAAAATAGCAGTACCCTAAATCTGGTGTTTCAGCTGTGGCTAGCCAATTGTAATACTGTCTGCTGTCTGGCAAAGGATATCTTTTTTTCTGGGTTGAAATACAATTACCAAATTAGCAATTCCCTAAATCAGTGGTTTCTGCTGTAGCAGGCCAAGTTTAAATCTATCCATAAAAAGGTAAATTACAAACCGGATTCCAAAAAAGTTGGTACACTAAACAAATTGTGAATAAAAACTGAATGCAATGATGTGGAGATGGCAAATGTCAATATTTTATTTGTAATAGAACGTAGATGACAGATCAAACGTTTAATCCGAGTAAATGTATCATTTTAAAGGAAAAATACGTTGATTCCAATTTTCACGGTGTCAACAAATCCCCAAAAAGTTGGGCCAAGTAGCAATAAGAGGCTGGAAAAAGTAAATTTGAGCATAACGAAGAGCTGGAAGACCAATTAACACTAATTAGGTCAATTGGCAACATGATTGGGTATAAAAAGAGCTTCTCAGAGTGGCAGTGTCTCTCAGAAGCCAAGATGGGTAGAGGATCACCAATTCCCACAATGTTGCGCAGAAAGATAGTGGAGCAATATCAGAAAGGTGTTACCCAGCGAAAAATTGCAAAGACTTTGCATCTATCATCATCAACTGTGCATAACATCATCCGAAGATTCAGAGAATCTGGAACAATCTCTGTGCGTAAGGGTCAAGGCCGTAAAACCATACTGGATGCCCGTGATCTTCGGGCCCTTAAACGACACTGCACCACAAACAGGAATGCTACTGTAAAGGAAATCACTGAATGGGCTCAGGAATACTTCCAGAAACCATTGTCAGTGAACACAATCCACCGTGCCATCCGCCGTTGCCAGCTGAAACTCTACAGTGCAAAGAAGAAGTAAATTCTAAGCAAGATCCACAAGCTCAGGCGTTTTCACTGGGCCAGGGATCATTTAAAATGGTGTGTGGCAAAATGGAAGACTGTTCTGTGGTCAGACGAGTCACGATTCAAAGTTCTTTTTGGAAATCTGGGACGCCATGTCATCCGGACCAAAGAGGACAAGGACAACCCAAGTTGTTATCAACGCTCAGTTCAGAAGCCTGCATCTCTGATGGTATGGGGTTGCATGAGTGCGTGTGGCATGGGCAGCTTGCATGTCTGGAAAGGCACCATCAATGCAGAAAAATATATTCAGGTTCTAGAACAACATATGCTCCCATCCAGACATCATCTCTTTCAGGGAAGACCCTGCATTTTTCAACAAGATAATGCCAGACCACATTCTGCATCAATCACAACATCATGGCTGCGTAGGAGAAGGATCCGGGTACTGAAATGGCCAGTCTGCAGTCCAGATCTTTCACCTATAGAGAACATTTGGTGCATCATAAAGAGGAAGGTGCAACAAAGAAGGCCCAAGACGATTGAACAGTTAGAGGCCTGTATTAGACAAGAATGAGAGAGCATTCCTATTTCTAAACTTGAGAAACTGGTCTCCTCGGTCCCCAGATGTCTGTTGAGTGTTGTAAGAAGAAGGGGAAATGCCACACAGTGGTGAAAATGGCCTTGTGCCAACTTTTTGGGGATTTGTTGACACCATGAAATTCTGATTCAACATATTTTTCCCTTAAAATGGTACATTTTCTCAGTTTAAACTTTTGTTCCGTGATTTATGTTATATTCTGAATAAAATATTAGAAGTTGGCACCTCCACATCATTGCATTCAGCTTTTATTCACGATTTTCATAGTGTCCCAACTTTTTTGGAACCGGTTTGTACATTGAAGGTGCTGATAGGGTCATCCTCAATAACTTCACACGCTACCGTGCATTTCCAAGTCTAATTCTGTCTGTAAAAGGGATACCTGTCATCCAGGGCCTAAATACTAGGCCTCCAATTTATATTCAGCTAAATCTGTGGTTACTGCTGTGCCTGTATTAGTGTAATACGGTACCTAAATAGATAGCCAGATAGTGTTAGGTGCTTGTAAAAAAAGGCCTGAATTTGAATTCAATACATTGCGCCAAATAATTTTTTTCTTATTGTGGTGAACGGTAACAATGAGGAAAACATCTAGTAAGGGACGCGGACATGGTCATGGTGGTGTTAGTGGACCCTCTGGTGCTGGGAGAGGACGTGGCCATTCTGCCACAGCCACACGTCCTAGTGTACCAACTACCTCAGGTCCCAGTAGACGCCAGAATTTACAGCGATATTTGGTGGGGCCCAATGCCGTTCTAAGGATGGTAAGGCCTGAGCAAGTACAGGCATTAGTCAATTGGGTGGCCGACAGTGGATCCAGCACGTTCACATTATCTCCCACCCAGTCTTCTGCAGAAAGCGCACAGATGGCGCATGAAAACCAAGCCCATCAGTCTGTCACATCACCCCCATGCATATCAGGGAAACTGTCTGAGCCTCAACTTATGCAGCAGTCTCTTATGCTGTTTGAAGACTCTGCTGGCAGGGTTTCCCAAGGGCATCCACCTAGCCCTTCCCCAGCAGTGGAAGACATAGAATGCACTGGCGCACAACCACTTATGTTTCCTGATGATGAGGACATGGGAATACCACCTCAGCACGTCTCTGATGATGATGAAACACAGGTGCCAACTGCTGCCTCTTTCTGCAGTGTGCAGACTGAACAGGAGGTCAGGAAGGAAGACTGGGTGGAAGACGATGCAGGGGACGATGAGGTCCTAAACCCCACATGGAATGAAGGTCGTGCCACTGACTTTCAAGAGGCAGTGGTGAGACCGAGCCAACAGCGTAGCAAAAGAGGGAGCAGTGGGCAAAAGCAGAACACCCGCCGCCAAGAGGGTTCGCCTGCTACTGGCCACCGCCACCTGGGACCGAGCACCCCAAAGGCAACTTCAAGGAGTTCCCTGGCATGGCAGTTCTTCAAATAATGTGTGTCACGAGGGTGTCAAGAGCCACGTCTGACTCCGTTATACCCGGGGTCAGGAAGTCGCAGCGAGTGGCTGCGCGCTCTATGTCTAAAGATAGTGCTGTTTCTTAATGGTAGCTTTCTGGGTTTGTCTTGCAATCCTTTTTGGCTCACTCAGGGATCCGTAGCTTCTTCTCCTCAGCTGTTTCTTGTCCAGCAATCCCAACCTCCTTATATTCCCCTCTTCCACTTCTCTGGTTGCCAGATATAGTGCTTCCTGCCTGGACTTCTATACTGACCCACTGGAGCTGTGTAGCTGTGATTCCTGGTTGTTCTTCCAGAGCGTTACCTTCCGGATCCCTGTTGGGCTTTTGTTGTCCGCTGTTGTCGCCCACCTGGGATTATATGTTTTGTCCGTATTGTCTGTCCTCTCCTTGGTGTTTTCCTTTAGTGTTAGTGGTGCAGACTAGTGTTCCCACCGCCCTATTCACTACGTAGGGCTAATCTCAGGGAAAGCTAGGGTTTAGGCATGTGATCGGCGTACGGGTGAGGAGTCAGGTGCCAGCCTCAATGTGAGTTAGGGGTCACCACCTTTCCCTCTCCCTTGGACAGGGCCTTCCTATTTCCCTCCCTTTGCGTCACGTATGTGATCGCGCACGCTGGTCATGATATAATATCTGGCCCTTATTTTGTGTAAGTAGAAAGAAAGAAAGAAAAAAAATAATAATATTTTTTTTCTGCCTATTTAGAATCCGGTATGAATCCTATTGCTGCTTTGACAAAGCAACTGTCTTTGGAGGTGGCCAGTGCCAATAACGCCGTTCTCAGCGTTCCTATCCCACGTCTATGCCTCCTTGAAAAAACGCTCCTGGCGATGATGGAAGAGGATGTGGCGCAGGAGGAGGAGGAGGAAGAGGGATCATTTCGTAGGGTTTCCGGCCAGTCATTCCCAAGTGGCTCTGAGGGTGGGTTCCTGCACCCACAAACCCAAGGTACACAATTGTCCAGCCAGGGCACAGTTCTGGAGGATGACGAGGTGGAGGATGAGGAGATGGAGGAGGAGGAACCATCACTGGTGCGTGGATCGGGGGATTCAGAGGACACAGACGATACACCTCCCACAAAGGACAGCTTTTCGTTGCCTCTGGGCAGCCTGGCACACATGCTGCAGTGTCTCCGCTACGACCGCCAAGTTGCCCACATTCTACTGTTTACTGGGTGGCCACACTGCTGGATCCCCGTTACAAGGACAACGTACCGTCCTTAATTCCGTCACTGTAGCGTGATCGTAAGATGCGCGAGTACAAGCGCACGCTGGTAGACGCGCTGCTGGTGGCATTCCCACCTGACAGCAGGGGCACAGTGGAAGCACAAGGCGAAGACGGAGGAAGAGGAAAAGGTCGCCAACTCAGCTGGGGCACCGCCAGCACCTCAGAAGGCAGGGTTAGCATGGCCGAAATGTGGAAAAGCTTTGTCAGCATGCCAGAACAACCAGCACCACCAGCTGATATGGAACGTCTTAGCAGGAGGCAGCATTTCAGCAACATGGTGGAGCAGTATGTGTGCACACGCCTACACGTACTGAATGACGAGTCTGCCCCCTTCATCTTCTGGGTCTCCACATGGTCTGAGCTTGCCCTTTACGCCTTGGAGGTGCTGGCCTACCCTGCAGCCAGTGTATTATCTGAACGTGTGTTTAGCACGGCAGGGGGCATCATCACAGACAAGCGCAGCCGCCTGTCCACAGCCAATGTGGACAAGCTCACGTTCATTAAAATGAACCAGGCATGGATCCCACAGGACTTGTCCGTACCTTGTGCAGAATAGACATGTATACCGGCACTAACCAGCCATTGTTATACTGCAGCGCAATTGCTCATTCTTGTATTTTGGATATTTCGCACTCTTTTGGAGTGTACCCTAATTTTAAAATATTAGATTAAAACCAAAAACCTGTGTTGGCTACCTCGTCCTCCTCCACCACCGCTTCCATCTACACCGCTACGTCCACCGCCTTCTCAAACCCCTACTCCATCTGGAACTCCACCTCATAAATCAAATTTTTTTTTTTATTTGTACGTATTTTATTTTGTCATTTCACTACTTTGTCAATCACATTTTCGGGTGAAATTCAAAAATTTTTGGGTGTGATGTACCACTGCTATACCTAGTAGACCGGGGGGGAAAAAAAATTGTCAGTTACATTTTCAGTTGAAATTCACCGGTTTTTGGGTGTGATGTGCCACTGCTATACCAAGTAGACAGGTAAAAAATAAATTATCAGTTACATTTTCCAGTGAAATTCACCAATTTTTGGCCGTGATGTACCACTGCTATACCTAGTAGACCGAAAAAAATAAAAATAAATTGTCAATGACATTTTCTGGTGAAATTAACCAATTTTTGGGTTTGATGCACCACTGTTATACCGAGTAGAGAGGTAAAAAAAAAAATAATAATTGTCTGTTACATTTTTTGGCGAAATTCACCAATTTTTGGGTGTAATATACCCCTCCTCTACCTAGTTGACAGCTTAATAAATTTCAATAATTTTTCATTAACATTTTCGGGTGACCATAAACAATTTTTTTCTGTCATAGACCCCTGCTCTACTAAGTAGACAGGATAATACATTTCACTAATTTTTCTGTTACATTCTTGGGTTGACATTATACAATTTTAGATGTGAATAAACCGCTGCTCTGCCTAGGGGACAGGGAATAAAATTTAAGAAATTCTTCTTTAATTGATGCGCGCCACCTCCTTTGATTCAATGCTTAAACTTTAACAAGTTGTACCACATTTGCGCTTCAATAATTTGTCCCACATTTTCGCTTTACTCTTTTGGCCAACATTTGGGCTTCTGTAATTTGTACCACATTTGCGCTTTAACAGCTTTTCCCACATTTCCACTTTACTCTTCTGGCCCACATTTGGGCTTCTGTAATTTGTCCAAAATTTTCGCCTCAATAATTTTCCCATAATTCCGCTTTACTCTTCTGGCCCACATTTGGGCTTCTGTAATTTGTCCAAAATTTTAACCTCAATAATTTTTCCCATAATTCCGCTTTACTCTTCTGGCCCACATTTGGGCTTCTGTAATTTGTCCCACATTTGCAATTTAACAGCTTTTGCCACATTTCCGCTCAATCCCAATTTTTTTTTACATTTATCTCCTTTAAATTTTGTCTCTTTTTCTCACGCTCCTTCTCCGGCATGGAACCCTGATTCGCCGATAACCTTGATCAACATGGTAGGCTCAGAAAAGAACATAGAAAGTTGATAGAGAAGATATCCAAATTGATGGTGGATGTCACTGGGGCACCTCTACATAGGTGATAGGAACATAAATTAAAAAAAATCGTCAATTACATTGTCAGGTGACATTTTTCAAATTTTGCCGGATAGAAACCCCTGCTTTGCATAGTTGACGGCCATTGTCTGACACAACCATGCCTGGTTGCAGGTTGAGTGGCGACAGCCACAGCTCGGTCTGGTACCTTATACCCTGCCAGAGCTCTGCAGCGGTGTGCTGTTTGTCCCCTAGGCAGATCAGCTTCAGCACGGCCTGTTGAGGTTTCCCCACAGCAGTGCTACACTGCTTCCAGCTACCGACTGATGGCTGACTGCTGGAGGTAGAAGTGGTGGAGGTAGCGGCAGAAGAGGAGGAGGAGGAGAAGTGGGGTAACATAGTAACATAGCTGCTGACGGAGACCCTGATGGACTTAGGGCCCGCAATCCTGGGCGTGGGTAGCACCTGTGCCATCCCAGGGTACGACTCACTCCCAACCTCCACAACATTCACCCAGTGTGCGGTCAGGAAAATGTAGTGTCCCTGGCCACCAGCACTTGTCCATGTGTCCGTGGTGAAGTGGACCTTCCCGGTAACTGCATTGGTCAGGGCACGGGTGATGTTCTGGGACACATGTTGGTGTAAGACGGGCACGGCACACCGTGAAAAATAGTGGCGGCTGGGGACAGCGTACCGAGGAACAGCCGCCGACATCAGGCTGCGGAAAGGCTCAGTCTTCACAAGCCTATATGGCAACATTTCAAGGGCCAGTAATTTTGAAAGTTGCGCATTTAGAGCTATGGACAGTGGGTGGGTGGCTGGGTATTTCCACTTGCGTTCAAATGCCTGGGGTAAAGACAATTGGACGCTGTGCTGGGACAGGGAAGTGGATGTATTTGCTGATGGTGCATGCGAAGGCCCAGGTGCAGGGCAAGGGGCACCCGGACCTGCGCCTTTCACAGGGAATTGGCCAGTAGTGTGTAACACAGTGGAAGAGGAAGCTGTGGGGTGGCCAGCAGACCCAGATTGTGGACACAGGCGTTCGGCCCACTGATTAGGGTGCTTGGATGCCATGTGGTGGATCTTGCTGGTGGTGGTGAGGTTGCTGGTGTTTGCTCCCCAGCTCATTTTGGTACAGCACAGGTTGCAAACTACCACTCTTTTGTCATCTGTACTTTCTGCAAAAAAGCGCCATACTGCGGAACACCTACCCCTTGGCAAGGGAGACTTACGCATGTGGGTGCTCGGTGTAATGGTTTCGGGCCTGTTTGGTGTGGGACGACTTCTTCATTTTGCCACCCCACTGCCTCTTACAGCTTGTTGCAGTGCTGCAGATCCCTCCCCATCTGTACTACTTTCCTTGCTTGGCTTTTCACCTTCCCACGTTGGGTCAGTGACCTCATCCTCCACCACCTACTCTTCCACTTCCTCATCCCCATCCTCCTGACTTGACCTAAGCACAACCTCAGTGATTGACAACTGTGTCTCATCCTCATCCACCTCATGAATAAATAATTGACGTTCACCACCCTCATCTTCTTGACCCTGTGATCAGGTCAAGAGGTTGTGAATCAGGGCACAAGATCTGTGCCTCTTCAAGCCTGTTTTGCGAGAGGGCCAAATCTAGTGAAGGCGATGAAAATAGGTCCTGGGAATGTCTGAGTGTGTTATCAACGGTTTGTCCGACTCCTGACTCTACATGGTGGGTAGAAGGAGGATGAGGGTGAGGATTCTGTGGACCAGACTCTTTGCTAATGAGACTGGTCTTGGTGGAAGAGGGGGTGGAAGAATAACCTTCTGTCATACAACCGACCACCTGGTCGCACTGTTCCGACTTGGACAGTATTGTCCTGCAACGCCAAGTTAACTGTGAAATGAAACTGGGTACGGTGTTTTTTTTCTTTTTTCCAGTTTCACTGGCAGCTGGCACAGTTTCATTGCGCCCAGGGCCACGGCCTCTGCCTGAACCGTCAGCAACACGCCCACTTCCCCGTCCCTTAGTGCTCGCCTTCTTCATTTTTTGAAGTTTTATTGTATAGATGTTGGACAACTTTGTTAAATTTGCCACCAGCTTGATTACTGTATATATGGTTGCAGCCTAAATGCAGACACAGATGTGACCTAAACCAGTAAAATTTGTCACAAATATAAATAATTCTCAGATGAATTACTGTATATAACGGTTGCGGCCTAAATTCACGCACAGGTGTGACCAAAACTAGTGAAATTTGTCCCAAATAGAAATAAATCTATGCTAAATTACTGTATATAACGGTTGCGGCCAAAATTAACACACATATGAAACCCAAACTAGGGTTATTTGTCCCAAATAGAAAGAATTCTCTGCTGAATTACTGTATATATGGTTGCAGTCTAAATTCACGCACAGAAGTCACCCAAACTAGGGATATTTGTCCCAAATAGAAATGATTCTACGCTGGTATACTGTATATAACGTTTGTGGATTGAGCGCGCACTCAGATGTGGCACAAATTAGGTTAATTTCCTCAGAAAAATACATTTCTATGATGGAGCGGTATATATCTCACTAGCAGGCACACTCTAGTGAATAAGCCCCTTTTTAGAATTTCTGCTAAACACACTGCTTTCTGATGGTGTACTGTAGATCTCACTGATATGCAATATTTCTTTCTTTTGAAAGCTTTTTGGTACTGAACACAGCGATTTTCCAGCCCTGCACTATCTGTCTCTTCCTGCAGAAGCCAGTCCTTAACCTCTTAAGGACATAGGGCGTACAGGTACGCCCTTGTGCCCTGGTACTTAAGGACACAGGGCGTACATGTACGCCCTGTGTATTTTCGATCACTGCCGTGCGGCTGGCAGTGATCGGAACCCGGTGCCTGCTCAAATCATTGAGCAGGCACCTAGGCTAAATGCGCGGGGGGGTCCCGTGACCCCCCCATGTCGGCGATCGCGGCAAACCGCAGGTCAATTCAGACCTGCGGTTTGCTGCGATTTCTGAAGTTTCTGGTCCCCGCGGTCCCTGACCGCGGGGATCAGAAACTTTATATGCCAAAAAAAAAGTTTTATTCACCCCCCCCTGCACCCCCGAATGATTTTTATGGTGGCGGGAGGTGCAGGGGGAGGGTTGCGGACGGTGTGGGCGGTGCGGGAGGCGGGCGGTGCGTCAGGCGGGATCGCGATCCCCCGCCCGCCTCCCCTTGTATAATCGTTGGTGTCTAGTGGGGATACCAGGGTGCCAGCACATTGCTGGCACCCTGGTATAAACGGCTGACATCTGCGATGCGATGTCAGCCGTTTAACCCTTTCCATACAGCGGTCCGTACGGACCGCTGTATGGAAAAGGTTAACAGCGCAGGGAGCTCCCTCCCTCTCCCATCGGGGGGCTGCTGTGCCTTTGCAGCCCCCCGATGGGGAGGGAGAGAGCCCCCAGAGAGCCCCCCGAGAGATCCCCTCCTTACCCTTCCCCGTCTGCGAAGTTCTGAGCAGTACTGAGCAGACGGGGAAGGTTCCCATGGCAACAGGACGCCTCTCAGGCGTCCTGCTGTCCATGGTGCTGAACAGATCTGTGCTGAAAGGCATAGATCTGTTCAGTGTAAGTAAAATACAGTACAGAACAATATATATTGTACTGTACTGTATTATACAGACATCAGACCCACTGGATCTTCAAGAACCAAGTGGGTCTGGGTCAAAAAAAAGTGAATAAAAGTGAAAAAAAAGTAAAAATCAAAAAACACATTTATCACTGATAAAAAATGAAAAAAATAAAATTCCCTACACATGTTTGGTATCGCCGCGTCCGTAACGACCTGATCTATAAAACGGTCATGTTACTTTACCCGAACGGTGAACACCATAAAAATAAAAAATAAAAAACTATGATGAAATTGAAATTTTGCCCACCTTACTTCCCAAAAAAGGTAATAAAAGTGATCAAAAAAGTCGCATGTACGCCAAAATTGTAACAATCAAACCGTCATCTCATCCCGCAAAAATCATACCCTACCCAAGATAATCGCCCAAAAACTGAAAAAACTATGGCTCTTAGACTATGGAAACACTAAAACATGATTTTTTTTGTTTCAAAAATGAAATCATTGTGTAAAACTTACATAAATAAAAAAAAAGTATACATATTAGGTATCGCCGCGTCCGTATCGGCCGGCTCTATAAAAATATCACATGATCTAACCCCTCAGATGACCACCGTAAAAAAATAAAAATAAAAACGGTGTAAAAAAAGCCATTTTTTGTCATCTTGTGTCACAAAAAGTGTAATAGCAAGCAATCAAAAAGTCATATGCACCCCAAAATAGATGCCAATCAAACCGTCATCTCATCCCGCAAAAAATGAGACCCTACTTAAGATAATCGCCCAAAAACTGAAAAAACTATGGCTCTTAGACTATGGAGACACTAAAACATTTTTTTGGTTTTAAAAATGAAATCATTGTGTAAAACTTACATAAATAAAAAAAATTGTATACATATTAGGTATCTCCGCGTCCGTGACAACCTGCTCTATAAAATTACCACATGATCTAACCTGTCAGATGAATGTTGTAAATAACAAAAAAAAAAACGGTGCCAAAAAAGCTATTTCTTGTTACCTTGCCGCACAAAAAGTGTAATATAGAGCAACCAAAAATCATATGTACCCTAAACTAGTACCAACAAAACTGCCACCCTATCCCGTAGTTTCTAAAATGGGGTCACTTTTTTGGAGTTTCTACTCTAGGGGTGCATCAGGGGGGCTTCAAATGGGACATGGTGTCCAAAAAACCAGTCCAGCAAAATATGCCTTCCAAAAACCATATGGTGTTCCTTTCCTTCTGCGCCCTGCCGTGTGCCCGTACAGCTGTTTACGACCACATATGGGGTGCTTCTGTAAACTACAGAATTAGGGCCATAAATAATGAGTTTTGTTTGGCTGTTAACCCTTGCTTTGTAACTGGAAAAAAAATATTAAAATGGAAAATCTGCCAAAAAAGTGAAATTTTGAAATTGTATCTCTATTTTCCATTAAATCTTGTGCAACACCTAAAGGGTTAACAAAGTTTGTAAAATCAGTTTTGAATACCTTGAGGGGTGTAGTTTCTTAGATGGGGTCACTTTTATGGAGTTTCTACTCTAGGGGTGCATCAGGGGGGCTTCAAATGGGACATGGTGCCAAAAAAACAGTCCAGCAAAATCAGCCCTCCAAAAACCAAACGGCGCACCTTTCACTCTACGCCCCGCTGTGTGCCCGTACAGTAGTTTACGGCCACATATGGGGTGTTTCTGTAAACAGCAGAGTCAGGGCAATAAAGATACAGTCTTGTTTGGCTGTTAACCCTTGCTTTGTTAGTGGAAAAAATGGGTTAAAATGGAAAGTTAGGCAAAAAAATGAAATTCTCAAATTTCATCGCCATTTGCCAATAACTCTTGTGCAACACCTAAAGGGTTAACGACGTATGTAAAATCAGTTTTGAATACCTTGAGGGGTGTAGTTTCTTAGATGGGGTCACTTTTAGGGAGTTTCTCCTCTAGGGGTGCATCAGGGGGCTTCAAATGGGACATGGTGTAAATAAACCAGTCCATAAAAATCAGCCTTCCAAAAACCAAACGGCGCACCTTTCACTCTACGCCCCGCTGTGTGGCCGTACAGTAGTTTACGGCCACATATTGGGTGTTTCTGTAAATGGCAGAGTCAGGGCAATAAAGATCCAGTCTTGTTTGGCTGTTAACCCTTGGTTTGTTAGTGGAAAAAATGGGTTAAAATGAAAAATTAGACAAAAAAATGAAATTCTCAAATTTCCTCCCTATTTGCCAATAACTCTTGTGCAACACCTAAAGGGTTAACAACGTATGCAAAATCAGTTTTGAATACCTTGAGGGGTGTAGTTTCTTAGATGGGGTCATTTTTGGGTGGTTTCTATAATGTAAGCCTCGCAAAGTGACTTGAGACCTGAACTGGTCCCTAGAAATTGAGTTTTTGTAAATTTCGGAAAAATTTCAAGATTTGCTTCTAAACTTCTAAGCCTTATAACATCCCCAAAAAATAAAATATCATTCCCAAAACAATTCAAACATGAAGTAGACATATGGGGAATGTAAAGTCATCACAATTTTTGGGGGTATTACTATGTATTACAGAAGTAGAGAGACTGAAACTTTGAAATTTGCAAATTTTTTTCAAATTTTTGTTAAATTAGGTATTTTTTGGTGCAAAAAAAATTTTTTTTTTGACTCCATTTTACCAGTGTCATGAAGTACAATATGTGACGAAAAAACAATCTCAGAACGGCCTGGATAAGTCAAACCGTTTTAAAGTTATCAGCACTTAAAGGGACTCTGGTCAGATTTTCAAAAAATGGCCTGGTCCTAAGGTGTAAAAAGGCTGTGTCCTTAAGGGGTTAATACTGCTGAATTTAACCCTTGTTAAAAAAAAAAAAAAAAAAAAAAGATGCACTGCTATCAAACACACACTTTAGTCCTGAAGAGGACTGTTTTGTCTTTCAAGAGCTTTTTGGGAGTTCAATCCAAATTTCAGCAAACCGCTATATGTCCCTGCCTACTGTCGGCTCTCCCTGGCGCTGAATGATCCGAGCGCGGGACATCGGCTCCTATATAAACTAGTACCACGTGTTCCAGCCAGCCAACCAGTTTAAGGCTTATAGCTAACATTTCTATGGCATTACACTGGAGGGAATTACTTACCTGAACGCTGATTGGATGCTTCAGGAGGCGCCAAACGTGCGGGGCGGTGACTCGAGCAATGCGACGAGCACATGGGGTATTCGGCAGAGTACTGCCACGAGCCGAGCATAGCGATGCTCGAGCCGAACCAGTACTCTGTCGAGCATGCTCGCTCATCACTAGTGGCCAACCAATAATCATTCCTCCCCTTAATTTTCCTGATCCGGGGGTCCCTCCTGAGGCATCACAGAATATGGGCAGCCATGGCGAAGAGGACAGCCCGCTGTGACTCTTCATGGCTGCCGGGGACTATGACCTCTTGGTCCTCCGGC
Organism: Bufo bufo; assembly: GCF_905171765.1. Taxonomy (NCBI): domain Eukaryota; kingdom Metazoa; phylum Chordata; class Amphibia; order Anura; family Bufonidae; genus Bufo; species Bufo bufo. The sequence continues at coordinate 59,486,551 of NC_053399.1, forward strand.
AGGAACACTATGGGGAGCACGTCATTGAGGCCGACATGCTCCCCGCTGAACATCTTGGTCGCCTGCTCAAATATGGCCAACACGTGGCAGACCTGCTGTATCTGCCCCCACTCTGCATTAGTGATGTAGGGGAGTGGGTGCGATGGCCCTGGAGAGCCTAGATCCAGAAGGTATTCCCTCACCACCCGTCGCTGCTTCCACAACCTCTCCAGTATGTGGAGGGTGGGATTCTACCACATCACGCTGTCCACAATCAGCCTATGAGGGGGCAGGCTGTTGTCCCGCTGCAGTTTGGACACAGACGCGGCGGCAGTTGGGGAGCATCGGAAGTGGCTGGCAATCCTCCGTACCCTTTGCACAATGTCACTCAACCTTGGGTATGTGTGGAGGAATTTTTGTACCACAAGGTTGAGGACATGTGCCATGCAGGGCACGTGGGTAAGACTGCCGGCATGGAGGGTGGCGAGTAGGTTGCTGCCGTTGTCACAAACAACCGTACCTGCCTCTAACCTGCGGGGTGTCAGCCACTTCTGGACCTGAGCCTGTAGTGCAGCCAGAACATCAGGTCCAGTGTGTCTCCATTCCCCTAAGCTCACAAGCTGGAGCACGGCTTGGCAGCGGATGTGCCCCACACTTGCGTAGCAACGGGTACTCTTGCTGGGGGGCTCAGCAGCCGTGGAGACAGTGGCTTGCGGGAGAGCAGCAGTTCTCCCCTGCCCCCCCCCCCCCCCCCCCCCCGGGAAGGCAACACAAACTCTGATACCGATGATCCCTCCCCGGCGCCTCGGAGGGACACCCAATGGGCAGTAAAGCTGATGTATCGTCCCTGCCCTTGTTTGCTGGTTCAAGCATCCATTGTCAGATGCATCCTGTTGCTAACAACATGATCCAGTGACAGGGATACATTCTGCACAAGGTGCTGGTGTAGGGCAGGGACACCGGTCCTGGCAAATTAATGGCGGCTGAGGACACGCCATCTGGGTTGGGCCTGCTCCAACATTTCAGAAAAAACAAAGAAAGGGAGCAACAGTGCCAGATAATGAATATAATAAATCCTTTATTGGAATATGACAGGTATAAAATACATATAAAAAATGCGGAGGGACAAGAAGAAGAGGGAGCAGGGAGGAGAAAAAGAGCGCCACCCTGGGAGGAACGCTCCGGTCTGGATGGTAAAAAATATATATGAGAGGTCAGCGGGATAAGAATCTATGATGGATAAGTAACCTGCCCGCAGACAGCTCAGATTATATAGTCAGCAGGTGGGTCAGAATGAATGACAAAATCCAAAAGCAGGCTGGATGTAAACGCCCGGCCATGAAAAGATCAACATGAAAATAAATAAATGAATAAAAAAGACCGGGAGGAGCAATGAAGCAAGACCTCACCTCAAACAGACCAGGAGTGGACCGACCAGGATGGCGCTACCCCAACGCGCGTTTTGGCGTGCCTTCGTCAGGGGGTAACACCATCACTGCAGATCGGAAGTTTTAAAGTCTGTACCAACCAATCCAAAAACAGCAGTTGCTGGTCCCCAGGTGCATCTGATTATCGGCGCGCGATCATTCTGGTGTAACCACGTCTGGCCACCCCACAGCCGGCGTCAGGTCAAAGACACGCCCACATCACGTGACTACATGACCAGGTGGAAATGACGTATGACGCACGGGCATGGGGCGCCGGAGGCGGCTCCAGATGATGCGCGCACACATCACACCGGGGGAGGAGCAATGGATGTCCATCCACCAGAGTCAGACTATCGGAACACCAGAATTCATAAAAAATACATAATAATAATAGTGAGGAGAAGCATATACATAATAGGCAATTTGGACAAACACAACAGCGGAAAGACTAGAAACAAAAGGATATTGATATAACCACATGTGTCATATGTACATGTTATCTAGTCCATTATGAATACAATAATAAATAATAGAATAAATTAAGAATGGAATAATGGGGATACAATGAGCAGAAAGAATCAACGGTGCCATAGACCAAAAGTAAATGTGAGTATGAATAAATATGTAAATATATAAATATGGATATATATGTATATAATAATGAAAAATAATAACAATACATACTGTATGAAGCATATAAAAATGTATACATAGATAAATCCAAATTATGTGCATACATATACAATAATGTGAAAAAATACAAAAATAAAAATAATGAAGAATGGTAAACAGAAGATGATAAAAGTGAATAAGGAGTGAAGAATACATATTAAATAAACCAATGCATGAGAATATGCATATAGGAATATAAGCATAATTGCTAAATACATAAGTGAATCAATACCTACATGATAAATACAATATATGAGACAAAAAAAGGGGATAATAATCACCTAAGTGAAAAAAACAAGAGTATGCATATGTGCATATGTACACAAAATATGTGACACATGTCACATGACATGTGAGAGAACAAGCAAAATGTGTGATGAATGTACATTTTGCATAAAGTGCTATGTGCAGAATGAAATATGCAAAATGGAGATGAAAATATATATATCAATGGTAAACAACCATCGAAAAGGGAGTGTGTAAAGAGTTATCCTTCAAAAAATATCATGATAATAATAATCACAATAATAATAAATAGGAGAAGAACTGGTGCTGAGGAAGACAGAGGGAAGAAAAAGGAGGGGGGGGGGAAGGGAAGGCAAAAGGGAAGGAAGGGGAAGAGGGGAGAGAGAAAGAAAAAGAGGAATGGAAAGAAGGGAAAAAAGGGAAAAAAGTGGGAGGAAAAAACACGTATATAGCAAAAATAAATGAATGACAAAATTCAATAAATAAATTGCACAGAGAACAGAAGAAAAGGGACAATGAACAAATGCATGTTGTAAAGAGTCCAAATGTATTGACAAAACATTAGAAAAGAAGCAGCATGGAGAAATCAGATGAAAACAGTAAACTCGGCGTCCTGGGGAATACTGGTGGAGTGCTGAAAAAAGGAAAGATGAACAAAAATGACAAAGGTCAGTACAGATTATAGTAATTACGTACAAGCTGCTAAAAGAAAAATTGGAAGAATAGAATCCACAGTTGTGGACCCAGCGACTACAAAAATGCAGAGAAACCCAGGTTTTCATTAAGGCCCCTGGGGCGAAGTGTCCCCAGGGTCCATATCCAACTGCTCTCCCGTTTGGCCAACCTCCTAGATGTATTACCAGCACGCAAATCCACCCGAACACAGTCAATTCCCCTCACTTTAAGAAGCCTCGGATTGCATGAGTGAAAAGCCTTAAAGTGTCTAGCAATGGGTTTTGTGGCTTCAACTTCCTCCAAATCCTGCGCCTTCAGGATGTCCCTCACGTGCTCCTGCACACGGAACCTTAGCTCCCGTGTGGTCAACCCCACATAAATCATTGGGCATGGGCATAAGGCATAATATACCACCTGAGTGCTGGAGCACGTGAGGGACTGATTAATTCTGAAGGTCCTGGTGCCGGATGAATTAACAAAATCAAAAGAACGTTCCATATTTGGACACGCGGCACATTTACCGCATGGTCTGAAGCCATTCCTGGGACCCCCCTGACCGGGAAAAAGTTGGGGAGGAGCTGGCTGTAAATATCCTCTTACCAAATTATCACGCAGGGTATTAGCCCTGCGTGCCGTGACAAGGGGTCGTACAGGCAACAATTTCTCTAGGACAGGGTCCGTACGCAGAATGGACCAATGCGTAGCCAAGCAGTTCCTCATCACATCCCAATGCGAATGATAAGTGCTGATAAATCTTATATTTCCGTCCGCTTCTCTCTCTTTTTTGGGAAGCAACAATTGAGATTGGCACTGTTTCTTTGCCCGCCAATAAGCTTTTTTAATTGACCGGTGACTGTATCCTCGCCTGAGGAACCGATCCTTCAAATCACTGGCCTGTTTCTCGAACGTCGCATCGTCGGAACATATCCGGCGAATGCGCAAAAATTGGCCCACAGGAATTGCGGAAATGGTGCTCTTGGGATGTAAAGAGGTTGCGTGCAGATACGCATTGACAGCTGTCTCTTTGCGAAAGACATCTGTCCTGAGTCGACCACCAGTATCTCTGAACACTGATACATCCAGGAAGTCGACCCTATGTGTATGGTATGTATAGGTCAACTTTATATTTCTGGAGTTAGTGTTCAGAAATTTGAAGAACTCATGAAGTTGTGTCTCCGTGCCCTGCCAGATTAAGAAGACGTCGTCTATGTACCGCGCCCATAGAATGGCGCAGTCCATGACGACGTGTCTATCTGACAGGAACAGGTCCCTTTCCCACAGCCCCAGGAACAGGTTGGCTTAGGCCGGCGCGCACGCCGCCCCCATAGCTGTCCCCTGGAGCTGCAGGAAAAAGGACCCGTTGAAAGAAAATACATTTCTCATGAGCACAAATCTAAGAAGTCTGAGCAAAAAAGATGCAAAATCTCCCAGTAGATTGCTAGCAGAGAGGAAAAACTCCACTGCTTGCAGGCCATCTACATGTTGGATACTGGTGTAAAGGGACTCTACATCACACGTAACCATGATGTTATCCTCATCTAGAGTAATCCCCTGTATCCTCTGTAAGAAATCAGAGGTGTCTCTGACATAAGACGGCAGGGTTTCCACAATGGGTTTTAGATGGAAGTCCAACAATTTGCAGATGTTTTCCACCATACTATTGCATCCAGATATGATGGGCCTACCTGGGGGTACTGAGGCGTTCTTGTGGACCTTGGGTAAGAGGTATAAGGTTGGTATGGACGGTTCCTGAATGATAAGTGCTTCATGCATTTGTTTGGAGATGACATTCCTCTCCAAAGCGGTGTCCAAGATGTCCGTTAGCTCACCTCTGAAAGAAATGGTAGGATTAAAGGTGAGTTTTTTATAACATGTAGAGTTGTTAAGTTGTCGGTATGCTTCCGTCAAATACATGCTCAGTGGCCAAATCACCAAGTTCCCTCCCTTGTCGGCCGGTTTATATATCACATCATTGATGCCCTTGAGTGAATCAAGGCTAGATCTCTGGTCCTTGTCAAGATTGTCATGTCTGATTGACGTAGGGATTTGTTCAAAATCCCTACTGACCATCTTGACAAAAAGATCAATGGCCGGACATAGCGACAAGGTAGGGAACTTCGCAGATTTTTTTCTAATCACTGGAGGGACTACATTGGTGGCACACACCGCTGTTCCGGCCTGTTCTGCCAACAAAACGCGGAGGGCCTGTTGCTCATCCTCAGTGCCCAAAATCCCGGTGGAGTCGGTCCTTGCGTACCATCTCTTCATCATCAGCGACCGCCCAAAAAGGTGCAAGTCCTTAATGGCAGTAAAGCAATCAAATCTGCAACAGGGTGCATAGGAAAGACCCCTTTCTAACAGAGAAATATCTGTGTCAGAGAAGGTATGCCCAGATAAATTAATCACCTTGTGGCACCCCTAGGGTCGCCTGTTTGTTTTCTGCTCCAACATCTGCCTGAATAGATTGTTATCCACAAGATTGAAAGGCAGAAGATGTTGGGCGATAACCCTTGCCAGGAGCCCATTGAGTGAACAAACGTGTCGGTCCCCGGGGGTGTAGGCAACAGACGGCTGGCGCTGTATGGCAGAGGGGGAGGAGATAGAGGAGGGTGCAGTGGAGGCAGAGGTCTGGCTGCTGGTACCAGTACCTCTAGGAGAGGGAGTGGGGGAGTGGGAATGAATCGGTGGAAGGGGTTGGGGTGGCTGCAGTACAGTGGCAGGAGCTGCTGTCCCCTGCACACTTCTGGTGGCGCTGCTGCTACGATCACCCTGCATCTGTTCCCACTCCTGCCAGTGGTTGACTCGCATGTGCTGGGTGAGGGTAGTCGTACCCAGCCGAGCCACAGACTTCCCTCTCCTCACCCTGGCATGGCACAGCTTACAAATGCCAATTGTGACATCATCTGCTGCCAGGGTGAAGTAACAGGCGACTTCCGCACTGACCTCCTATCAGATGGGTTGGTGCTGACTTGCGCCTGTTCGGGCTCAATGTGCACAGGTTGAGCTGGCTGCTGCTGCTGCCTACTCCTGCTGCCATTACCAGTGGAGCCCCTGACACTTGGGTGCCTACCTTCATTGGTGCTGCTGTCACCTGACAAAGGTGGTGGCAGTCATTCAGCGTCACCCTCCTCTTCATCCACTATAATGTCAAACCCAGGGCCAACCAGTGGTGGACTGAGGGGAACAGCAGACATGGAGCCCCTGACCGGGCTCCGTTGTCCTCTCACTGACGCCTGGGTTGGGGTGGCTGCAGTACAGTGGCAGGAGCTGCTGTCCCCTGCACACTTCTGGTGGCGCTGCTGCTACGATCACCCTGCATCTGTTCCCACTCCTGCCAGTGGTTGACTCGCATGTGCTGGGTGAGGGTAGTGGTACCCAGCGGAACGTACATTGCCGCTGTCCGTGTACCCAGCGGAACGCACATTGCCGCTGTCCGTGTTTTGTGGATCCACAAAACACACACGGATGTGTGAATGGACCCTAAATGTGAGGTAAATTAGTTTCCAATGTAGTATTAATAATTAAACAATTAAAAAATAAACATATTACATTGTCTACTTACCACCAGAACAATAAGCTGATCTGGTCTCTGGCTACAGTCTGGCTCTTGGTCTGGCTCTGGGGACTCCCTTGTCACTCTCTTCCCCCCTCCTTTGTCACTCTCTTCTTCCCCCCTCCTTCCCTTGTCACTCTCTTCTCCACCCCTCCCTCTCTTGTCTCATCTCTCCCCCCCTCCCTTGTCACTCTCTTCTCCCCCCCTCCCTTGTCACTCTCTTCCCCCCCTCCCTTGTCACTCTCTTCTCCCCCCCCCTCCCTCCCTTGTCACTCTCTTTCCCCCCCTCCCTTGTCACTCTCTTCCCCCCCTCCCTCCCTTGTCACTCTCTTCCCCCCCCCTCCCTCCCTTGTCACTCTCTTCCCCCCCTCCCTCCCTTGTCACTCTCTTCCCCCCTCCCTCCCTTGTCACTCTCTACCCCCCTCCCTTCCTTCCTTGTCACTCTCTTCCCCCCTCCCTTGTCACTCTCTACCCCCCTCCCTTCCTCCCTTGTCACTCTCTTCCCCCCCTCCCTCCCTTGTCACTCTCCCCCCCCCCCCTCCCTCCCTCCCTTGTCCAGACATCCCAACCTGCAAAAACCCATTTCAGGGAGGTGCACTTCTCATTTCAGGGAGGTTTTCTTTTTTTTTTCTTTCACAAACTTTTTATTACATTTTCCAAACATATGCAGTATCTGCACACTTTGCTTTATGGTGTGGAGGACTGGGCTCATTACCCTGCCCCAAATTATCATATTTATGTATATGATTAAAGGGATTCTGTCACCACCTATAAGCCCTGCTCATGTCCAGGGTAGCATTATGATTTCTAAGGTGGCCTTATAAAAGCTATTTGTGGCTTTATTCTGCGGAAAAACAGGTTTTACTAACCAGTACAGGCCGGACTTAAGGCTGCAAGACTGGGGGTAGGCCTGGCATGACAGGCGTTTGGAGGGAGTGAGTTGGGAGGCTTAGGGTTAAGGGGTATTGCAAGGATGAGAGGTGGAGGGGCGTTAGGGGAGGAGTGTAGGGTTTAAAAGGGGTAGCGGGAGGCGGGATCAGGGTCATCTCGTGCAGGACAACAGTCTTTCAGCAGCCCCTGTCCTGCTGCTGCGTTACCTCTTTAGTGACTGACCTTTTTCCCGAAGATGTCTTCTGTTGATGCTTTGCTGGCGCAGCTCCGGGCGGCAGCTGAGAGCAAGGGACCCGAATGGCTCCAGGCGACGGTTCAAGGCTTGCTTCCGGGGTCAGGGGATTCGGCCTCCACAGCCCTCCCTATTCGCCGGCCGCGGAGGACCAGGCCTCCGGCGCGCCTAAGTCCGGAGGAGACCCCGAGGGTCCGGCGCCGGGTACGGAGCCCCATCAGGGACCCTCCGGCACGCACCGCAGGTAGGAGCAGTAGAGCCGGGCGGTCGCATGCCGGGAGGAATCCGGTTTCACGGCGGGGCCCTGGGCAGGAGAGACCTGACATCTCCACCCCTGAATCAGGCGACGTGGGAGCGGGACCAGGATCGGCAGGTGGGCCAGGGCGGGCTCACCTGGCATGCCGTGGGAGCGAAGTCCGGGATCCATCTGGGGGACGGCGTAGTCAAGATGGCGGCCGGGAGCAGGATTCTCTGATCGGGCAGCACGGAGCTGGCTCAGCATCGACGTCTTCTGGGGAAATGGCGGCCTCCAGTGGTCGAGCTGCAGTATTGCAGGCTCCAGTGTCAGTCTCAGCCGGGGAAATGGCGGCCTCCAGTGGGCGAGCTGCAGAACTGCAGGCTCTGGGATCTCAAGCAGCAAGAGTGGGCACTGGTAGTGCTGAAGATTGGAGATTGTCCAGAGGGGAGATCAGCGCCGGTCAAGATCCACGACATCACGTTCCGGCTGGTGGAATCACAGCGTCCACGCAGCCAGGTGAGATTCAAGGGGAATCAGCATTAGCGGTGGCTTGTATTGGGGGGGTCCTGGGGTTGGGGGGGGCCCACAGGGGTCTGTTGCGAAGGGGTTAGAGGCATTGTTAGGAGGGTTGAGGGATTTAGTGAAGGGGTTGGTAAATGTGGGGCCAGGGACAGGGTCTCCGGTGGCGGCTTGGGGCATACAAGGGGCAGGGTCCGGGGGTCAGGGGCAGACGGCTGGGTCTGTTGGGCCGGGGGACGGCGGGATCGCGGGCGCAGGCAGTGGTGGGTCATTGGGGGTTCCAGCGTCAGGTCCGGTGGACAAGGCCGGTGGTAGAGATAAGGAAGCGAATACGGAACAGGATGGGGTGGAACCACGGTTGGACGATGGGGCGAGAGGGGAGGTATACGTTTTGAAGGGCCACTGGGGGCTCACCTTAAGTCAGAGTTGAAGGAAAAAATATAGAAGGGGGAGTACGTGGACATATTCTCATTGCTCCCGCTAGAACGGTTTAATTTGGATAGAGATAGGAGGGAGGATAAGAAGAAGGAGGATGAGGACAGGCGGCGATGCCGTTTGATTCCGCGGACTTTCTCGAACTGGATGCAGGCGTTCGTTATCCTGGCCAGTGTCATTGGGGAAAAGGCGCCGGAAAATTGTTCCGCGCTTTTCTGTTACCTGGATGCAATAGGAGAGGCTTATCGGACATATGGGGGGATGGGATAGTTGAGGTACGATGAGCAATTTAGACAACGAAAAGCGGCTCGGTCCACCATCCGGTGGGACCATAAGGACATCGGATTGTGGATGAGGGTGATGGCTCCGGTCAGGGGGGGGCAATCCTTTCCAGGGGGAGCCGGGGGTTCTGGGCAAGCGGAACGCTCGGCGGCCTCTCAAAAGGGTTTATGCTTCCTGTTCAATGAAGGGGGATGTAAGTATGGGGACAAGTGCAAGTTCAAGCACGAATGTTCCTCATGTGGAGGGAGTCATGGAGCACAGCGGTGCTTCAGGGGTCGAAAAGGGAGGGGTTGGAGTGATTCGGCTGGAAAAGGGGCAGACGCCCATCCGGGTAACCGAGATGGCGACCTTCCTAAATAGGTATCCGAATGTGGCAGCGGCGGGTTTTTTGTTGTCAGGTTTTAAAGAGGGTTTTCGTATCCCGTTCGTGGAGGGGGAAATTTTGCAAGAGTCTAAGAACTTGAGGTCGGCGAGGGAGCTTCCAGGGGTGGTGACGGAAAAATTAAACAAAGAGGTGGCATTGGGTCGCATGGCAGGCCCCTTCAAGGATCTGCCGATGCCGGATTTGCGGGTATCGCCGTTGGGGGTTGTACCGAAGAAGGTACCTAATAAGTTTCGTTTGATATATCACCTTTCATTTCTGAAGGGAGGTTCGGTTAATGACGGTATCGCGCCAGAGTTGTGTTCGGTGGTGTATACGTCGTTTGATGAGGCGGTTCGTTGGGTTAGGTTTTATGGGCAAGGGGCTTTGCTGGCGAAAGTAGATATTGAGGCGGCGTTCCGTCTTCTACCGGTTCATCCGGATTGTCAGCACTTGTTGGGTTGTTTTTGGGACGGGGGTTTTTTCGTGGATCGCTGTTTGCCCATGGGTTGTTCGGTTTCATGTTCCTATTTTGAGAAGTTTAGTACATTTTTGGAATGGGTGGCGAGGGATTGGTCGGGTTGGGGTTCTATTATCCATTATTTGGACGATTTTTTGTTTATTGGGCCGCCGGAGTCGAAGGGGTGCTCTGTGATGCTGCATTCGTTCGAAGTTATGGCGCGACTGTTTGGGGTTCCTTTGGCATCAGAAAAGACGGAGGGTCCTGCGACTGCTCTGAGTTTTCTGGGGATAGTCATTGATACGGTGGCTATGGAATGTCGGTTGCCGGACGACAAGGTTGAGGATCTGCGAGGGGTGCTCGCGGCGGCCTGTGGGCGGAGGAAGCTGCGTCTGCGGGAATTGCAGTCCTTGCTGGGAAAACTCAACTTTGCCTGTCGGATTATGCCCATGGGGCGGATTTTTTGTAGAAGGTTGGCACAGGCGACAGCAGGAGTTCAGGCCCCTCATCATTTTGTACGGCTTACCCCTGAACTCCGGGGGGACTTGTGGGTGTGGGCTTACTTTTTAAAACGGTATAACGGGCAGTCTTTGTGGATGGTGGAGGGGGTGTTGGCAGCGGATCTTGACCTTTTTACGGATGCGGCTGGGGGGTGCTGGTTTGGGGCGTACTTACAAGGTCGTTGGTGTGTAGGGGAGTGGCCTGTGCAATGGCAGGAGGAGGGCTGGGTAAAAAATCTGGTGTTGCTGGAACTCTTTCCCATTGTGGTAGCGGTGTCCGTTTGGGGGGAACATTTCAGGAACAGGAAGGTGCGATTCCACTGCGATAATTTGGGGGTTGTGGAGGCCATTAACCGTGTTTCGGCCTCGTCACCGCCGGTTGTCTGTTTGCTTCAACATTTGGTTTTGAGTTGCTTGTCGTTGAATGCTTGGATTGTAGCGTCCCATGTACCAGGGGTGAGTAACTCAATTGCGGATGCTTTGTCTCGTTTTCAGTGGGAGCGTTTCCGGGTGCTGGCACCAGAAGCGGACGTGCAAGGAACGAGTTTCCCGCAGGAACTGTGGAAGCTGCCATTTGGTCGGCTGGCGATCTGGTGAGGGGATCCCTGTCGGGGGGGAGTTGGGCGGCATACGACAGGGCTTGGAGATTATGGGAGGAATGGAGGGAGCGTTTTCAGGGGTGTGGGTTGGAGGAAGGGGCTATGATGTTGCTTTTTGTGGGGCACTGCAGAGAGGAGGGATGGTCAGTGTCCAGAATGAGTAAGTTTATGGCAGGGGTGGCTTTTGGTTGTAAGGGTCGGGATATAGTGGATGTGACTAAATCATTCTGGGTATTGCAGGCTTTGAAGGGTTGGAGGAGGCGGGCACCGGGTGGGGATCGGCGCAGGCCGGTTTCCTTCGAGTTGTTAGGGGAGATATTGGAGCAGGTGGAAAAGGTCTGTGTATCAGTGAGTGAAGTTAGGCTGTTTAAGTTGGCCTTTTCGTTGGCTTTCTTTGGTGCGTTGCGCATTGGAGAATTGGTTAGCCTGAGTAAGTGCAGAGCAGGGGGACTGCAGGGTGAGGACGTGTTTTTATTTCAGGACAGGGTGGAGTTTGTTATTCGGCGGTCGAAAACTGATCAGTTGGGCCGGGGTTGTCGGGTGGTTTTATATCAGGTGGCAGGGTCGGATGCGTGCCCAGTTCAGTGTCTTAGGAATTTTTGGGGGCAGGAGGTTGGGGGGAGCGGACCGTTGTTGGTGCACGATGACGGGTCCTTCCTTTCTAGATTCCAGTTTATAGCGGTATTTCGAGCATGTTTAAAAGGACTGGGCAGGGACCCAGCGTTGTTTGGGGGGCATTCATTCCGGATCGGTGCTGCCACCGAGGCGGCTAGGAGGGGATTGAGTGACGAGGCTATTCGCCGCATTGGGCGATGGGAGTCGATGCGCTTCCGGTCCTATGTTAGGCCGGCATTGTTATAACCGGGGGGGAGAATGTTAGTGTTGTTGGTGGAGCTGTTCTTTGCTGCCCGGTTGACGTATTTTATTTTGTGCTTCTTTCAGGTGGAGTGGCGTGCCTGGTGTGGATTATGGGGCACTCGTACGTGTTTTGGGGAACGTTGCGAGCAGCAGTCAGGCCGGATGGAAGACAGTTGGGCTTTTCTAGGGAGGTGGCGGTGGTTCGTTGGTTGGGGATTAGAGGTATGTTGTGGAGCCGGGTTCTTCCAGAATTTTATAATTTTACCAGGCTAGACTCGTATCCGGGGGTTTTGGTGTTACACATAGGGGGTAACGATTTGGGGGGGGCGCCCTTTTCGTGAGCTTACGAGGGATATAAAGTTTGATTTGCTGCGTTTGTGGGCGCAGTGTCCTGGTATGGTTACGATCTGGTCGGATATGGTGCCGCGTAAGCAGTGGAGAGACGCTAGGTCGGTAGAGAGGTTGAACAAAGCCCGGATAAAGGTTAATAGGGCAGTGGGCCGGCTTGTGGTGAGGAATGGTGGTGTTGCAGTCCGGCATAGGGAGCTGGAGGAGGGAGAGGGGGCTTTTTGGAGGACAGATGGGGTTCATCTAAACGCGGTGGGTATCGACCTGTGGTGTTCAGGAATACAGGATGGAATCGAGGTGGCTCTGCGGGTGTGGCGGGACGCAAGGAGGTGAGGCGTCACCCCCTTGGGTCGTGGCGGGGGTGGGTCCTTGGAGTTGGTGGTTATGGTGGCTCTGGCGTGGTGGGGAGGGAGCCAGAGGGGCTCTGGACTCCCCAGGTATTGGATGTTTGGGTGTGATATGGCGGGTATCTGCCCCACGGTTGTTGCCCATGGTTACCGGTTCTGCCTCCGAGCTGGCGTTTATCGGCTGGAGGTAATTTAATTGAGGGCACGGGGCTGTTATCCGTCAGGTTTTACGGGGCTCCAAGGACCCTCTCCGTGCTGGGCATGTTTCTCTGTGGTCTGGAAGTTTTTTCTTGGGCGGGGGGCCTTCAGGTGGGAAGGCCTTGGATTGGTTATGTTATATGTTATTTATGCTTAAATTATTATTATTAATAAATAAATGGCTGCTGTGGCCAATAAAATCCACCAGTGGAGTTGTGTCTTTATTTGGGGAAGGAGGGGAGAGTGGGAGGTAAAACGACTTGACAATACGCTGGTCATGTCAATCATTGAATTAAGGTGCCCAAGCAGGGGAGGTCTGTGGATGCATGGTGCCCGGCCGCACGCATCGCCGTTCGTGCCCAGCGCCGCCTTCTACTCCTCAGTGCCGCCTTTCCCTCCCTCCCCCTCCTCCCGCTTTGAGATCCGGCGCGTGTTCACAGGCTCAGCCTGATGCGCCGTTGCGGACTGCTGGCATCAGCTTCTTCTTGCACTGTTCGCACGTGCCGAGAAGGAGACACTGCTACAGGTTGCCGGAAAGGTTTACTGCGAGTAAACTAGAGATGGGAAGTTCGGATCTTTCACATGAATCGGTTCATTTGAATCAGTTCATTCAAATGAACCGAATCATGAATCAAATCTTCGGTTCATTCGCTGAGCTGACAAGAAGCAAGTGAACCGAAGCTAAGGTTGCGTAATGCGCATGCGCGGATGCTTCGATTCACTTGCTGACTCGCTGAGTCGGCTCTTGGTCTGAGTCAGGAAGTTTATTCTTTAAAACCCTGTGTGTAATTATCTACCCCACTGTAGGAAAAAAACAAGCATCCAGGGGGAGGTGAATTTAACACTGGGGTAAATAATATAATTAAAATGGAGGGTTAAATGTGTAAATTTATTTAACCTCTTAAGGACACATGACGTACCGGTACGTCATGATGTCCTGGTACTTAAGGACACATGACGTACTGGTACGTCATGTGTTGTTCCGATCACTGCCGCCCGGCCGGCAGTGATCGGAACCCGATGCCTGCTCAAATCATTGAGCAGGCACCTAGGCTAAATGCGCGGGGGGGTCCCGTGACCCCCCCATGTCGGCGATCGCGGCAAACCGCAGGTCAATTCAGACCTGCGGTTTGCTGCGATTTCTGCAGTTTCTGGTCCCCGCGGTCCCTGACCGCGGGGATCAGAAACTTTATATGCCTAAAATGACGTTTTATTAACCCCCCTTGCACCCCCTAATGATTTTATGGTGGCGGGAGGTGCAGGGGGAGGGTTGCGGGCGGTGTGGGCGGTGCGGGAGGCGGGCGGTGCGGCAGGTGGGATCGCGATCCCCCGCCCGCCTCCCCTTGTATAATCGTTGGTTTCTAGTGGGTATACCAGGGTGCCAGCACATTGCTGGCACCCTGGTATAAACGGCTGACATCTGCGATGCGATGTCAGCCGTTTAACCCTTTCCATACAGCGGTCCGTACGGACCGCTGTATGGAAGAGGTTAACAGCGCAGGGAGCTCCCTCCCTCTCCCATCGGGGGGCTGATGTGCCTTTGAATAAAAGTGAAAAAAAAGTAAAAATCAAAAAACACATTTATCACTGATTAAAAATGAAAAAAATAAAATTCCCTACACATGTTTGGTATCGCCGCGTCCGTAACGACCTGATCTATAAAACGGTTATGTTACTTTACCCGAACGGTGAACGCTATAAAAATAAAAAATAAAAAACTATGATGAAATTGAAATTTTGCCCACCTTACTTCCCAAAAAAGGTAATAAAAGTGATCAAAAAAGTCACATGTACGCCAAAATTGTAGCAATCAAACCGTCATCTCATCCCGCAAAAATCATACCCTACCCAAGATAATTGCCCAAAAACTGAAAAAACTATGGCTCTTAGACTATGGAAACACTAAAACATGATTTTTTTTTGTTTCAAAAATGAAATCATTGTGTAAAACTTACATAAATAAAAAAAAGTATACATATTAGGTATCGCCGCATCCGTATCGACCGGCTATATAAAAATATCACATGTTCTAACCCCTCAGATGACCACCGTAAAAAAAAACAAAAAAAAACGGTGTAAAAAAAGCCATTTTTTGTCATCTTACGTCACAGAAAGTGTAATAGCAAGCAATCAAAAAGTCATATGCACCCCAAAATAGATGCCAATCATACCGTCATCTCATCCCGCAAAAAATGAGACCCTACTTAAGATAATCGCCCAAAAACTGAAAAAACTATGGCTCATAGACTATGGAGACACTAAAACATTTTTTTTGTTTTAAAAATGAAATCATTGTGTAAAACTTACATAAATAAAAAAAATTGTATACATATTAGGTATCGCCGCGTCCGTGACAACCTGCTATATGAAATTACTACATGATCTAACCTGTTAGATGAATGTTGTAAATAACAACAAAAAAAACGGTGCCAAAAAAGCTATTTCTTGTTACCTTGCCGCACAAAAAGTGTAATATAGAGCAACCAAAAATCATATGTACCCTAAACTAGTACCAACAAAACTGCCAACCTATCGCGTAGTTTCTAAAATGGGGTCACTTTTTTGGAGTTTCTACTCTAGGGGTGCATCAGGGGGGCTTCAAATGGGACATGGTGTAAAAAAAAACTGTCCAGCAAAACCTGCCTTCCAAAAACCAATTCCTTTCCTTCTGCGCCCTGCCGTGTGCCCGTACAGCTGTTTACGACCACATATGGGGTGTTTCTGTAAACTACAGAATTAGGGCCATAAATAATGAGTTTTGTTTGGCTGTTAACCCTTGCTTTGTAACTGGAAAAAAAATATTAAAATGGAAAATCTGCCAAAAAAGTGAAATTTTGAAATTGTATCTCTATTTTCCATTAAATCTTGTGCAACACCTAAAGGGTTAACAAAGTTTGTAAAATCAGTTTTGAATACCTTTAGGGGTGTAGTTTCTTAGATGGGGTCACTTTTATGGAGTTTATAATCTAGGGGTGCATCAGGGGGGCTTCAAATGGGACATGGTGCCAAAAAAAACAGTCCAGCAAAATCAGCCCTCCAAAAACCAAACGGCGCACCTTTCACTCTACGCCCCGCTGTGTGCCAGTACAGTAGTTTACGGCCACATATGGGGTGTTTCTGTAAACAGCAGAGTCAGGGCAATAAAGATACAGTCTTGTTTGGCTGTTAACCCTTGCTTTGTTAGTGGAAAAAATGGGTTAAAATGGAAAATTAGGCAAAAAAATGAAATTCTCAAATTTCATCGCCATTTGCCAATAAATCTTGTGCAACACCTAAAGGGTTAACGACGTATGTAAAATCAGTTTTGAATACCTTGAGGGGTGTAGTTTCTTAGATGGGGTCACTTTTAGGGAGTTTCTCCTCTAGGAGTGCATCAGGGGGGCTTCAAATGGGACATGGTGTAAATAAACCAGTCCATAAAAATCAGCCTTCCAAAAACCAAACGGCGCACCTTTCACTCTACGCCCCGCTGTGTGGCCGTACAGTAGTTTACGGCCACATATTGGGTGTTTCTGTAAACGGCAGAGTCAGGGCAATAAAGATACAGTCTTGTTTGGCTGTTAACCCTTGGTTTGTTAGTGGAAAAAATGGGTTAAAATGAAAAATTAGACAAAAAAATGAAATTCTCAAATTTCCTCCCCATTTGCCAATAACTCTTGTGCAACACCTAAAGGGTTAACAACGTATGCAAAATCAGTTTTTGAATACCTTGAGGGGTGTAGTTTCTTAGATGGGGTCATTTTTGGGTGGTTTCTATTATGTAAGCCTCGCAAAGTGACTTGAGACCTGAACTGGTCCCTAAAAATTGAGTTTTTGTAAATTTCTGAAAAATTTAAAGATTTGCTTCTAAACTTCTAAGCCTTATAACATCCCCAAAAAATAAAATATCATTCCCAAAACAATTCAAACATGAAGTAGACATATGGGGAATGTAAAGTCATCACAATTTTTGGGGGTATTACTATGTATTACAGAAGTAGAGAAACTGAAACTTTGAAATTTGCAAATTTTTCCAAATTTTTGTTAAATTAGGTATTTTTTGGTGCGAAAAAATAATTTTTTTGACTTCATTTTACCAGTGTCATGAAGTACAATATGTGACGAAAAAACAATCTCAGAACGGCCTGGATAAGTCAAAGCGTTTTAAAGTTATCAGCACTTAAAGGGACTCTGGTCAGATTTGCAAAAAATGGCCTGGTCCTAAGGTGTAAAAAGGCTGTGTCCTTAAGGGGTTAAAAAAATACATCTCTCTCAATAGTTATATAGCTACTGAATTAGACAGAAGAAGGGATTCCTTTAACATATATATCTCCTTGAGAAGCCAATTTGACCCTAAAGGGTTAATTCAACCTGTAATCTAAACTCTGTGTCCTGTCACTTCTCTCATCTCTCTGCTCTGCTATCAGTAAACCTTTCCGGGATATATTGTTTCACATGCAGGTGTCAGGGACCCGCTATCTAATAGAGGGAGACTCCCTGAACGTCCAGAAGACTTGAGATCCCTGCTTGTCACTCTCTTCCCCCCTCCCTCCCTTGTCACTCTCTTCCCCCCCTCCCTTCCTCCCTTGTCACTCTCTTCCCCCCCTCCCTTGTCACTCTCTTCTCCCCCCTCCCTCCCTTGTCACTCTCTCCCCCCCTCCCTCCTTTGTCACTCTCTCCCCCCTCTCCCTCCTTTGTCACTCTCTCCCCCTCCCTCCTTTGTCACTCTCTCCCCCCTCCCTCCTTTGTCACTCTCTCTCCCCCCTTCCTCCCTTGTCACTCTCTCCCCCCCTCCGTCCCTTGTCACTCTCTCCCCCCTCCCTTGTCACTCTCATTCCCCCCCTCCCTTGTCACTCTCATTCCCCCCTCCATTGTCACTCTCATTTTCCCCCTCCCTTGTCATTCTCATTTCCCCCCCCTCCCTTGTCACTCTCATTCTACCCCCCCTTGTCACTCTCATTCTACCCCCCCTTGTCACTCTTATTCTACCCCCCCTTCTTGTCACTCTCATTCTACCCCCCCTTGTCACTCTCATTCTACCCCCCCTCTTGTCACTCTCATTCTACCCCCCCTTGTCACTCTCATTCTACCCCCCTTGTCACTCTCATTCTACCCCGCTTGTCACTCTCATTCTACCCCCCTTGTCTCTCTCATTCTACCCCCCCTTGTCACTCTCATTCTACCCCCACTTGTCACTCTCATTCTACCCCCCCTGTCACTCTCATTCTACCCCCCCTTGTCACTCTCATTCCCCCCCTTGTCACTCTCATTTTACCCCCCCCTTGTCACTCTCATTTTACCCCTCCTTGTCACTCTCATTTCACCCCCCCCCCTTGTCACTCTCATTTCACCCCACCTCCCTTGTCACTCTCATTTCACCCCCCCTTGTCACTCTCATTCTACTCCCCCTTGTCACTCTCATTCTACCCCCCCCTTGTCACTCTCATTCCCCCCCTTGTCACTCTCATTTTACCCCACCTTGTCACTCTCATTTTACCCCCCTCCCTTGTCACTCTCATTTCACCCCCCCTGTCACTCTTATTTCACCCCCCCTTGTCACTCTCATTTCACCCCCCCTTGTCACTCTTATTTCCTTCCCCCCCCCTCCTCCCTTGTCACCTCTAGTGTAGCGTGGCCAAGCTTTGTTCGGTCCGCGGTACAGGAGCATTTGTTTCAAGTGAGCACTTCCTGTCAGTCTGGCCGGATACAGGAAACAAAAGCTCCTGTACCGCGGACCGAACAGAGCTCGGCCACGCTACATTAACAACAGCAGTAGCACAGAGCAGACACAGCAGGCGCAGGCAGGCTGCGCAGCACTGAGGCGGCGGCCGGAAATTTTTTAGAGCGGCAAGCGCTCAGCCGCTCAGGAGGCGCAGCATGAGGGGCGCCGCCGGCCGGCCGCCCGAACTTATATAACAAACTTTTTTTTTTTTTTACACCGCAACGGGCGCCCCCTGCTAAATGGCGCCCTAGGCGACTGCCTAAGTCGCCTTACTATTGGCGCCGGCGCTGGCGTTACCCCATCCTCCTCCTCCTTATCCCCCATCCCTTCCAAAAGGTCCTGCCCATCAGGAGGACCAAACTGCAATTCCGCATCCTGCATTGCCTCCCCAAGACGTCCCTCTCACTGTCGTTGTCTTCGAACAGAATCAGGGTAGATTCTTGCGGGCTGGGGATTGGTCCTGCAGGAGGCGGAGTGGAGCAGGTGCTGCTACTGCTGCTGCTGGGAGTCGGGGCAGGGGACTCCGTGGCACTGGAATCTGCCATGAGAGCCACTACAGCCTCGACATCTTGAGAAGTAATGGGGCTGCTGCCATGCCCGAAAAAGTCACGGATCAGGCGGACGCCCCTGACACCAGTGCCCGCCTGTCCGTGGCTAGAGGAGCCAACTCCCCTTGTACCCCTACCACGACCGCAGATTCATGCATGGCCCGGTACACTCAAGCTGCTTATTATGATCTATTCCCCAACAAAAAAATAATATATAAATAAAAAGTGATTTTGGCCAAACTTTATGGGGGTGGCGACAATGGGGAAAAAATGAAATGAAATATACAAAAAAAATTAAAATATGTAGAACTAAATAAAATTTTATTACACAAACTAAACAGACACAGACCCTAACTAAAACTATAAGACTATATTTTTTTTGTTTTTTATACTAACAGAAGCGGAAAGAAGTAACACAAGACACAGAAAACCTAAGACTATAAAACATTTTTTTTTTTAACAACAGACGCAGACACTAAAACACAGAGACTAAAAGAGTTTTTTTTTTCTTTTAGTTTCTTTTTTAACCGAGGACGCAAAAAACGACACTAAACATAAAAAACCTAAGACTATAAAACTTAATTTTTAATTTTTTTTTCACAACAGACGCAGACACTAACTATACCACAGAGACTAAAAGACGTTTTATTTTTTATTTATTTTTTATTTTTTCACAGAGGACGCAAAAAAACTCAACATTAAACACAGAAAACCTAAGATTATAAAACTTTTTTTTTGTTTTTTTTTTTCACAACAGACGCAGACACTAACTAAAACACAGAGACTAAAAGACTTTTTTAAATTAACAAAAAACGGGGAAAAAACACAGCTAATACACTAACTGGACGGACACTAAGACTAAGAGACTTTTTTTTTTTAACAGACACACAAAACAGACAGCTATGCCCTACACTATCCTATATCCGTAACTAACGTAAACTACACCCTGCCTTGAAAAATATAAGCTTTACTATTCCCTAACTCTAGCCCTAATCCTTAACCTAAAATATCAAGCACTAACTATCTATATTATATATTACAGCTACCTACCTAACTCTATGACCTATACTAAACCCTGCACTGCACCCTATCTGCTACACTATGCCCTAACACTAACTATATATTTCAGCTAAGTGTTAAGGCTGGCCGCAGGCTAGCCTGGATTTGTGGGAGGGGCCGGTACCTGTCTTAAGCAGTCTGGCTCTCCCAGGCAGCCTGGATTTGTGGGACGGGCCGGTACCTGTCTTAAGCAGTCTGGCTCTCCCAGGCAGCACGTCGGCATTCGGACGTCTGCTACTTCCGGGTGTGACGTCATCAGCAAGCGTCCTGCACGAGTCGGCTCTCAGAGAAGCCGGGTGTACCTTTCACTTCAGTCTGCAAGCTGTTCAGGTCGTTTTCCAAGATAACTGGTTTGTTTGGGGAGCGTGGCAACGTGGAGGAGGGTAGGAGGGTGTGTAGAGAGGGGGAAGTGTGCCGGAGGATCGCTTCTCCTCACTGCGTTCAGGCACATGCAATTCAAGTTTTGGCACCAATGGGCAGCATTGTCACATAGTTGGAGCTCATTGCCTGTCTCAGCATAACCTGTATCTAAGTTCACACAGGGGCTGCGAGTCATCTGGGCTCAGCAGGTTAAACTCTGGCAGCTGGGTCCTGGTGCCATTACTGAGTTGATTACTTACAAGGTTGCTGCTTGTGCACATGTTTGACACTCATCACATACACTACATACATACCTTAGACACATAATTCGCACATCAGGCAGTTTGACGAAAAAAAAAAAAAAAAAAAGGGTACAAGTGGATTGTTAAATAAAGTTAAAAAAAAAAAAAAGTGGGTTCAAATAAAGAAAAAAAAAAAAAAAGGGTACAAGTGGATTGTTAAATAAAGAAAAAAAAAAAAAAAAAACTTTATCCACCAAGCTTCATCCATACACCTCTAGCATAGGTACATCCGCCAATACAGCTACAGGCTCGCACGACATACACACCCCGTTTCATCTCGTAGACTAGTGTCATACGTCATACGGTCTGTTTTCCACAAATCCTATACTTACATACATCACCTACCACGTCTGTAGGTTCTTTAGCCCGCAGTATTCATTTTTAATTAATCTGCCACGTCACAGATTCACACAAACTCGGGCTCGCTTCATACGTCAGTGGAAACGACTATCATACTCCCTGTCAGCCTCGAAGGCTTTCCGTTCAATCGTTTCACGCTGCTGGGGGGGGGGGGGCTTAGATTCCGTCATCTTGTTTGTCAGCTTACGGGCAGCAGGTCGTAGGGTTTTTTTTTTCTCTTCTCTTTTTCTTTCTTCGTTTTTTTTTTTTTGTTGTTGTTTTGTGGTGTTTGTTGTGTTGTTTGCAGTGGTCTACGCCATCTGCAACTTCAGCCAGTGCAGGCTCCTGCATGTCTGTGCCACATGTTTTAGGGCACATCCGGTCACGGTCTGCACATTGAAGCCGGCGTGACTGAGCCGGGTGAATGTGGAGGCACTAGACCAGCTGCTACGGCTTCATCCGGTTCAGCCGTTCCGTACATTCCTGGTGGAAGGGTTTTCACGGGGATTTCACACTGGGCTCATCACCTTGCCCCAGCAGACTCATGAATGCCCCAACTTGCAGTCGGCTTCTAAACATGCTGGTCTGGTGGATTCATTCTTGGCAGTTGAGCTGGACAAG
Source organism: Bufo bufo (assembly GCF_905171765.1). Classification (NCBI taxonomy): domain Eukaryota; kingdom Metazoa; phylum Chordata; class Amphibia; order Anura; family Bufonidae; genus Bufo; species Bufo bufo. The sequence continues at coordinate 59,508,301 of NC_053399.1, forward strand.
GGTTTCATCATTGGTCCTTTCCAGTCCCCTCCTTTCTGCACTTGGAGGGTGAGCCCGGTGGGGGTGGTGCAGGGAAAATATTCCAATAAATTTTGTTTGATTTATGATTTGTCTGCTCCACATTCTTCCCACGTTCCTAGTCTCAACTCGTTGATTCCGTCCGAGGAATTTTCCTTGAAGTATACTTCCGTAGACCAGGCTATCCAGGTCATTCTTCAGACAGGCATGGGGGCTTGGCTGTCCAAAGCAGATGTCTCTGATGCGTTCAAACTGCTGCCCATTAGCCCATCTCTCTGGCAGTGGCATGGCATCAAATGGAGAGATGCGTACTATTTCGCCACCAAGTTGACGTTTGGTTCCTAGAGCAGCCCCAGTCTGTTTGACAGGTTAGCGCAGGCACTGGAATAGATTTTGTTGGAACAGGGTTGCCAGAATGTCATTCACTACCTGGATGATTTTCTGTTGATCGAAGAACCCTCACAGGCACCTGTTGACTTGCAGGTTCTCTTGCAGGTCTTCAAGGAGTTAAACATTCCAGTGGCCGAACACAAAACAGAAGGGCCTGCGCAGGTTGTCACGTTCTTGGGGATCTCTCTGGATTCACGTGCCATGTCAGCCAGTCTGCCACAAGACAAACTCGACAGAATCAAATCAGGTGTCCGTTCCTTGCTCATGTCTCAGGTTTGCAAGAGAGAATTGCAGTCTCTGTTGGGCATGTTATACTTTGCCATGAGGATCATTCCTCAGGGTAGAGCATTCATTTCAAGATTGCTAGTCTTATTACAACAGACCAGTGATTTGGACGCATCAGTGCATCTTAATGCGAACGCCCGAGCAGATCTGTTCATGTGGGACAGATTTCTCAGTGGGTGGAACGGCATTTCCATGTTTATTCCGAGGGCCACTTCTGATTCTCCACACGTATTTTCAGACGCCGCTGCCTCGGTAGGTTTCGCGGCCATATTTGGCTCACATTGGTTCGCCGGCTCATGGCCCACACACGTTCTACAATTGCCGGGGTTTTCTCAGATGTCGGCATTGTTCGAGATCTATCCTATCGTAGCAGCTGCTATAGTCTGGGGGCATAGGTGGTCGGGTCACACGGTGTTTTTCCACACTGACAACATGGCGACCGCAGAGATCATTAACAAGGGCAGATCTAAATCGTTACTTATCATGTCTTTCATGCGTAGATTGACCTGGATAGCTCTGGAACAGGGGTTTCATTTTCATGCCCGGTTTTTGGAAGGGGTCAGCAACGTTGCAGCTGATGCTTTATCTCGTTTTGATTTTTCTCGCTTTTTCTTACAGAACCCAGAAGCAGACTCAGTGGGCACCCCGGTACCGGACTGGCGGCTGCTGGTCTTGGATTAGACTCTCTGATGGTGGTCGCCAGTTCACTCATTACCAAGTCTTTGTCGGCCAGTACGTTGCGGTCGTACCGCCGAGCGTGGGTGGTTTTTTCGAACTTTAAGTTGGCATATCCTAGAGGTGACACAGGTCAGGTCAAGTATATGGTGGCTTTCGTGTCTTATTGTCATTCGGTATTGGCTTTATCCTACAACACCATTAGGCTATATTTGGCTGGGGTGCAGCATTTTTTGGCACTTCAAGAGCCAGACAGACCCTCTATATTTTCAGCTCACCCGATCAAGGCCATCCTCAGAGGCATTCAAAAAAGCCAGGTCACGGTCAAGTCGGTCCGTCGACCTATTAAGGGGGACACGTTTCGTAGCCTGTCGGAAGTTCTCACATTGTCACCATTCAGAGTCCTTCCCAGCCTGGTGATCAAGGCGGCGATGTACTTGGCGTTTTACGGGTTTTTAAGACCAGGTGAAGTGACACAGGCCAGACAAGGGGCGGTGGCTCTCCGCAAGGGAGATTTAGTCAGGATGGGCAGTAACTCATTTGCAGTTGCCTCACAACAAAACAAGGCAGCACGTCGGCATTCGGACGTCCCCTGCCCACCCATTCCCATTCTTCATTCAGTCATTCAACCATCACATTCAGGGTATGCCCCCTTTTTCAGGCATACCGGCCTAGTGAGGCCAAGGCACACCTCAGGCCAATTAGGTAGGCGGGTGGTGGTTGGGCATCTTCCACTCGTTTAGGTCCTGACCACAACTAAAATAAACTCTCTAATTCTCTAGACCCACCCTATAAACTATAAAACTACACTATTCCCTACCTAAGACTAACTAGCAAGATTATTGATATTGGAAATTTGATTATTTTATACTAAGCACATGCAATGAGCAGGATAGGGGGTATGCACACTGACACCAAATTATGCAATGACTGGGTCAGGTGTAGATGATAGTCTATGTTTTTTAGTTGTTCGTGATGCCAACTGCAGCATGCGCAGGGTACTATCACAGGGCCCTTCCAAGATGTTATAACTCACGCCCCAGGTTAGGAATGCAAGAGTGGTGTGATTGCCTATAATGTCTCTGTATGGTGATGATAATGGTGTCAACAGTGTCTCCTACCTGGGTACAGCTGGACTCCTGGTTCCTGGCTCACTTGCAATAAAATGGAGTGTAGTGATAGAAGGAGTAATAGAGGGATTTTTCAGCAGAAACTGATATGCAGACTTTTGGTAAAGTTCAAACTCGTCTTTACTGAGAGTAACTTTCATCCAAGCAAAATACAGCTTCGGTCTTAGGTCCCAGCAGGTCTTGGCAATGGTTGGCAGGAATAAATCTTCTGCTCTATAAACCTGGAGCTTGCAGGAAAGGACGTCTGCTTTGTAGCTCTAAAACTGTGGGAGGAATTTGGCTTCTGCGCTTTCTTTCTATCTTCTGCTTTATGGGGACTGACTAGCTGAGGAGGAATATGACTTTTCCTGGGTCTCTGCACTTTACTCACAGTTATCATCTCAGGGTATGCTTTCTTCCTGGAACTGGAGGTTGTCTGCTGTTTCATCCAGCTGAGGCTGCAGGGCTCAGGCTGGGGATTTGATCAAGTGTCTCAGCCGAGACAAGATCCTGGCTTGGTTCCCTATATCGGGAGCTTCTAACACACACACCCTACCCCTAGCAGGGGGTGGGCTACAGTCCTCACTAACTTCCTTCTCCACCCAGGGTGTAGGTTGTGGGAATAGTCCACACCTCCACAGAGGGGGAGCTAAGCGGGAATGAACTATTCCAGCTTAAGCCTCTTTCACACTTGCGTTGTCTGGATCCGTCGTGTACTCCATTTGCCGGAAGTGCCCGCCGGATCCGTAAAACTGCAAGTGAACTGAAAGCATTTGAAGATGGATCCGTCTTCAAAATGCGTTCAGTGTTACTATGGCACCCAGGACGCTATTAAAGTCCTGGTTGCCATAGTAGTAGTGGGGAGCAGGGGAGCAGTATACTTACCATCCGTGCGGCTCCCGGGGCGCTCCAGAATGACATCAGGGCGTCCCATGCGCATGGATGACGTGATCCATGCGATCACGTCATCCATGCGCGTGGGGCGCCCTGACGTCACTCTGAAGCGCCCCGGGAGCCGCACGGACGGTAAGTATACTGCTCCCCCGCTCCCCACTACACTTTACCATAGCAAACAGGACTTTACTGTCCTGGCAGCCATGGTAACCATTCAGAAAAAGCTAAACGTCGGATCCGGTAATGCGCTGAAACGACGTTTAGCTTAAGGCCGGATCCGGATTAATGCCTTTCAATGGGCATTAATTCCGGATCCGGCCTTGCGGCAAGTGTTCAGGATTTTTGACCGGAGCAAAAAGCGCAGCATGCTGCGGTATTTTCTCCGGCCAAAAAACGTTCCGTTCCGGAACTGAAGACATCCTGATGCATCCTGATGCATCCTGAACGGATTTCTCTCCATTCACAATGCATGGGGATAATCCTGATCAGGATTCTTCCAGCATAGAGCCCCGACGACGGAACTCTATGCTGGAACAGAACAACGCAAGTGTGAAAGAGCCCTTAGATGTACTAAACTGTAGCTAACTCCTTACCAATGCATTGCTGCCACCTGCTGGTGAACATGGAAAATTAGAACAATAATTGTATTTAACATGGTTTATGCACATTCATGAATGACATAATATAAAATCATATCAGATGAAAAAGGTAGAGGCTCTTAACAGATTGTAGTGGGGTAGAGGAGTGTCGTAACAGAACTCTGGGGTGTTACACACATCACCAGAATCAAAATACAGCTCCTCTCTCTCTCACATCGAACCCCACAAAATGTCTTCATTTATATAGTGAAGGGGTAGGCTAGGAGAATGTGGTATGTTTCCACTGGACTTAGAGGTCGAGTGGAGGGGTGGACAATAGGCGCAAAGACGCAACCAGAATTTTGCAAACCAAAAGGTTTTTTATTGTTAATGTGACAACACGTTTCGGGGTTCTGCGGACCCCTTTTTCAAGTCGGTGGAGATGCTGCTGATGGAGAATGTGCTTCTCCCAGCTTCTGGCATGTGCGGCGTCCAGATGCATCGGCAATTAAATATGCGCGTTATTCGAATCGCGTAAGAGCGTTAAGCAACTTTCCTATTGAGTTAGCCTGGAAGAATCGTCGAATATGTAGAATATAGCGCTATATTCGTAATACGAATATTATTTTTTATTTATTTTTTTCATCTGAACCCATTACATTTACTATCACTAATGGGTTCAGATGAAAAAAAAATAAATGAATATTCATTTTAACGAATATATATCAATATATTCAAAATATTTGGGAGAAAAATTCGCTATTCGAATATTCGCGCGCAACACTAGTTATTTTGAGAATTTGGTCAACACTTCATCTTTCATCATCTGGTGGGCAGGTTTGTGGTGGGTTATCTGGATGATATTAAAATTTTTTCCCCTGATATGGACACGCATGAGGATCACGTGAGACAGGTCTTACAGATCCTAAGAGAGAATAAATTGTATGCTAAGATGGAGAAGTGTGTGTTTGCGGTCCCAGAACTGCAATTCCTGGGGTACCTACTCTTATCTTCAGGTTTTCGTATGGATCCGGAAAATGTCTGTGCTATGTTGGACTGGGATTGACCCGAAGATCTGAAGGTACTCATGCGATTTTTGGGGTTCACCAACTACTACCGTAAATTTATCTTGAATTACTTAACTGTTGTTAAACATTAAACTGATATGACTAAGAAAGGCGCGGATTTCTCAGTCTGGTCTGAAGAAGCATTACATGCTTTTTCAGCGATAAAGGAATGTTTTTCTTCTGCTCCTATTCTGGTGCAACCTGATGTGTCACAACCATTCATTGTGGAAAATGACGCATCAGAGGTAGGGGTTGGAGCAGTCTTGTCACAGGGTCCTTCTCCTAGCAAATGGTGCCCTTGTGCTTTTTTCTCTAAAAAAACTCTCTTCTGCCGAAATAAATTATGATGTAGGCAGGGCCATCTTTACCAAGGGGCAAAAGGGGCAGCTGCCCCGGGCCCAGTTTCTCCTGGGGGGCCCAAGGCAGATGCCTCTTGAGCCCTGCTAGCCACTGCCCCGGGTGTCAGGCTGTCAACTACACAGGGGGTGCTGCCATGCCTGCCTGCCGGCACTGAGTCCAGCCAGCGTACTGTGAAAGCTGTGATCTAGTCTAGGACCTTAGATGACATCATCACCATGTGACCAGTAACCTAGCAATATTACTGGTCACATGGCTATGAGGTCATCACAGGTCCTAGCAGGAGTGTTTGGAGCTTTTTTGTGTGAAGATTACATCAGAAAAAGGTGAAAGGGGCTGTTATGCTAATATACTGTAAACTACAGTATAGTGTGGTGCTGTATACTGTGTGGGGGGCTGTATACTGTGGGGGCCTGTATACTGTGTGGGGCTGTATACTGTGTGGGGCTGTATACTGTGGGGGGGGCTGTATACTGTGGGGGGCCTGTATACTGTGGGGGGGCCTGTATACTGTGGGGGGGCTGTATACTGTGTGGGGGACTGTATACTGTGTGGGGGGCTGTATATTGTGTGGGGGGCCTGTATAGTGTGGGGGGCCTGCATAGTGTGGGGGGCCTGTATTGTGTGGGGGGCCTGCATAGTGTGGGGGGCCTGTATAGTGTGGGGGGCTATATACTGGGGGGGCTGTATACTGTGTGGGGGGCTGTATAATGTGGGGGGCCTGCATAGTGTGGGGGGCCTGTATAGTATGGGGGGCCTGTATAGTGTGGGGGGCTGTATACTGTGTGGGGGGCCTGTATACTGTGTGGGGGGCCTGTATACTGTGTGAGAGGCCTGTATACTGTGTGGGGGGCCGTATACTGTGGGGGATGTATACTGTGGGGGGCCTGTATATTGTGGGGGGCTGTATAGTGTGGGGGGCCTGTATAGTGTGGGGGGCTATACTGCTCTACTATATACTGTGGGGTACTGTATAGTGTGGGGTGCTATACTGCATACTGTGTGGTGCTGTATACTATAGTGTGCTATACTGCATACTGTGGGTTGCTGTATACTATAGGGTGCTATACTGCATACTGTGGGTTGCACTGTAACACTAGGGTGAGCCGAGCCCTGGTCTCCTTCCTGCAGAGCGGTGTCCACTTCCAGTCTGAGCCCAGCTGCCCAGAGCACTGATCCTGAGCCGCTGGAGTCTTCAGAACTGGAAGTATTTACAGTCATTCACTGTACTCTACCAGATGTGTGGATTTTTTGTGTGTGTGTTGTGGTGGAGGGGGTGATTGCCTGCTAAAATGTGGGAAGGAGGGGATCCAGGGGGCCCAAGTAAATTTTTGCCCAGGGTCCAATCAATATTAAAGACGGCCCTGGATGTAGGTAATAGAGAGTTGCTGGCCATTAAATTGGCATTTGAGGAATGGTGTCATTGGTTGGAAGGAGCGATTCATCCTATTACGGTAATTATGGATCACAAAAATCTGGCTTACCTGGAGTCAGCTAAACGTCTGAACCCAAGGCAGGCCAGATGGTCGTTGTTTTTTGCTAGATTTAATTTCATTGTCACTTATCCCACTTGCCCTGGGATTAAAAACATCAAAGCAGATGCCTTGTTGCATAACTTTCCCTGGGGAGGGGGGGTAATTCGGAGGATCCTGCTCCGATATTGGCTGATATCTAGAGTTGGGTGAACCCGAACTCTAAAGTTCGGGTTCGTACCAAACTTTAGGTTTTTCGGCACCCAAACCTGAACATTTACGTCAAAGTTTGGGTTCGGGTTCGGTGTTCGGCGCTTTTTGAAAGGCTGCAGAGCAGCCAATCAACAAGCGTCATACTACTTGCCCCAAAAGGCCAACTGCAGCATGTGACCCAGCCTCTATTTAAGCTGGAGCCACGTAGCGCCGCTCATCACTCTGCTCGGATTAGTGTAGGGAGAGGCTGCAGCTGCTGTGAGGGAGAGATCAGGGAGAAATCTTATCAAGAACTGCTTTTTTTACTCAGCGATCTACAGCAAATGTGTTTTTTGGGTGCAGTGCCCTGAGCCAACTACTGCTGAAAACTAACTTTCTTTACTTCAGTTTGTCAATATCAATACATAATTTATGCAACGATAGTGCACCAGCACAGGCTATCTGCATGTCTGCAAGTCCAGAAATACATCTTTTTGCTTACTAGGGTGAAAAAACCCTCTAATATACTGCAAAATCTGGGATAAGACGTGCATAAGTGACTGTCACATTTAGGCCACAAATACATCTTTTTGGTTACTGGGGTGAAAAAACCCTCTAATATACTGCACATCTGGGATTAGACATGCATAAGTGACTGTCACATTTAGGCCAGAAATACGGCTTTTTGGTTACTGGGGTGAAAAAACCCTCTAAAATATACTGCACATCTGGGATTAGACATGCATAAGTGACTGTCACATTTAGGCCAGAAATACGGCTTTTTGGTTACTGGGGTGAAAAAACCCTCTAATATACTGCACATCTGGGATAAGACGTGCATAAGTGACTGTCACATTTAGGCCAGAAATATGGCTTTTTGGTTACTGGGGTGAAAAGACCCTCTAATATACTGCATATCTGGGATTAGACGTGCATAAGTGACTGTCACATTCAGGCCAGAAATACGGCTTTTTGGTTACTGGGGTGAAAAAACCCTCTATTATACTGCAAAATCTGGGATAAGATGTGCATAAGTGACTGTCACATTTAGGCCACAAATACATCTTTTTGGTTACTGGGGTGAAAAAACCCTCTAATATACTGCACATCTGGGATTAGACGTGCATAAGTGACTGTCACATTTAGGCCAAAAATACGGCTTTTTGGCTACTGGGGTGAAAAAACCCTCTGATATACTGCACATCTGGGATTAGACTTGCATAAGTAACTGTGAAATTTAGGCCACAAATACCGCTGTCATATAGAGTTTAAAAAAAAAAAATCAGGGTTTTTATTGGCGGTTAATTATTTTTAACAGACTTAGCCACTTTTTACTTTGCTTTGTGAACGCTAACTATGAGGCAAACATCTAATAAGAGAGGCGGTCATGGTCGTGGTGGTGGTGTTGGTTTTGCCTCTGGTGCAGGGAGAGGACGTGGCCGTTCTGCCACAGCTACACGTCCTACTGAACCTACTACCTCAGGTCCCAGTAGCCGCCAGAATCTACAGCGATATTTGGTCGGGTCTAATGCCGTTCCAAGGATGGTAAGGCCTGAGCAAGTACAGGCGCTAGTCAATTGGGTGGCCGACAGTGGATCCAGCACGTTCACATTATCTCCCACCCAGTCTTCTGCAGAAAGCCCACAGGTGGCGCCTGAAACCCATGCCCATCAATCTGTCACATCACCCCTGTGTATATCGGGGAACCTGTCTGAGCCTCAAGTCATGCAGCAGTCTCTTATGCTGTTTGAAGACTCTGTTATCAGGGTTTCCCAAGGGCATCCACCTAGCCCTTCCCCAGGGGTGGAAGACATAGAATGCACTGACGCACAACCACTTATGTTTCCTGATGAGGACATGGGAATACCACCTCAGCATGGCTCTGATGATGACAAAACACAGGTGCCAACTGCTGCGTCTTTCTGCAGTGTGCAGACCGAAAAGGAGGTCAGGGAGGAAGACTGGGTGGAAGACGATGCAGGGGACGATGAGGTCCTAGACCCCACATGGAATGAAGGTCGTGCCACTGACTTTCACAGTTTGGAGAAAGAGGCAGTGGTGAGACCGAGCCAACAGCGTAGCAAAAGCGGGAGCAGGGTGCAAAAGCAGAGCAGCCGTCGCCAAAACAGTTGGCCTGCTACTGGCCACCGTCACCAGGGACCGAGCACACCAAAGGCAGCTTCAAGGAGTTCCCTGGCATGGCACTTCTTCACACAATGTGCTGACCGCAAGACCCAAGTGGTTTGCACACTGTGCCATCAGAGCCTGAAGCGAGGCATTAACGTTCTGAACCTTAGCACAACCTGCATGACCAGGCATCTGCATGTGAGACACGGGCTGCACTGGAGTAAGCACCTTCAAAACCAAGAAAGGGCTCAGGCCCCTCCTGCTCCCTCTTCTGCTGCTGCCTCGGCCTCTTCCTCCGCCTCTGGAGGAACGTTGGCACCTGCCGCCCAGCAAACAGAGGATGTGCCACCAACAACACCACCTCCGTCACCAAGCATCTCCACCATGTCACACGGAAGCGTTCAGTTCTCCATCTCACAAACCTTTGAGAGAAAGCGTAAATTCCCACCTAGCCACCCTCGATCCCTGGCCCTGAATGCCAGCATTTCTAAACTACTGGCCTTTGAAATGCTGTCATTCAGGCTGGTGGAGACGGACAGCTTCAAACAGCTCATGTCGCTTGCTGCAGGGCAGGTACGTGGACCAGTAAGCACGGCCAGGGACGCTATATCTCCCTAACTGCACACTGGGTAAATGTAGTGGCGGCTAGGCCCCAGACGGAGAGCTGTTTGTGCACGTCCTTCCGCTGACAAGGATCGCAGGGCATCATTCTTTGCCTCCTGTTGCCTCCTCTTCCTACTCGGCTTCCTCCTCCTCTTCTACCACCTCCTCATCTGGTCAGCGAAAGACCTTTACCACCAACTTCAGCACAGCCAGGGGTAAACATCAGCAGGCCGTTCTGAAACTGATGTGTTTGGGGGACAGGCCCCACACCGCGCAGGAGTTGTGGCCGGGTATAGAACAACAGAGCGACGAGTGGTTGCTGCCAGTGAGCCTCAAGCCCGGCCTGGTGGTGTGCGATAATGGGCGAAATCTCGTTGCAGCTCTGGGACTAGCCGGTTTGACACACATCCCTTGCCTGGCGCATGTGCTGCTGAATTTGGCGGTGCAGAAATTCATTCACAACTACCCCGACATGTCAGAGCTGCTGCGTAAAGTGCAGGCCGTCTGTGCGCGCTTCCGGCGTTCTCATCCTGCCGCCGCTCGGCTGTCTGCTCTACAGCGTAACTTCGGCCTTCCCGCTCACCGCCTCATATGTGACGTGCCCACCAGGTGGAACTCCACCTTGCACATGCTGGAGAGGCCATAGTGGAGTTTCAGCTGCAGCACGCACAGGTGAGTCGCACTGCGGAACAGCACCACTTCACCACCAATGACTGGGCCTCCATGCGAGACCTGTGTGCCCTGTTGCGCTGTTTCGAGTACTCCACCAACATGGCCAGTGGCGATGACGCCGTTATCAGCGTTACAATACCACTTCTCTAAGTGTTTTCTCCTGGAGAAAACACTTAGGGCAATGATGGAAGAGGATGTGGCCCAGGACGAGGAAGAGGGGTCATCTCTAACACTTTCAGGCCAGTCTTTTAGAAGTGGCTCAGATAGAGGATTTTTGCAACAGCAGAGGCCAGGTACAAATATGGCCAGCCAGGACCCACTACTGGAGGAGGAGGATGAGGAGGAGGATGGGGATGAAGCATGTTCACAGCGGGGTGGCATCCAACGCAGCTCGGGCCCATCACTGGTGCGTGGCTGGGGGGATACGGAGGATGCAGACGATACGCCTCCCACAGACGACAGCTTCTCCTTACCTCTGGGCAGCCTGCCACACAGGAGCGACTACATGCTGCAGTGCCTGCGCAACGACAGCAGAGTTGCCCACATTTTAACGTGTGCTGACTACTGGGTGGCCACCCTGCTGGATCCCAGTTACAAAGACAATGTGCCGTCCTTAATTCTCTCAGTGGAGCGTGATCGGAAGATGTGCGACTACAGGCGCACGCTGGTAGACGCGCTCCTTAGAGCATTCCCGACTGACGCCGGGGGACAAGTGGAAGCACAAGGCGAAGGCAGGGGAGGAGGAAGAGGTCGCCAACGCAGCTGTGTCAGCGCCAGCACCTCAGAAGGCAGGGTTAGCATGGCCGACATGTGGAAAAGCTTTGTCACCTCGCGCAAACAACCGGCCCCTACTGCTGATATGGAGCATGTTAGCAGGAGGCAGCATTTGAACAACATGGTGGAACAGTACCTGTGCACACGCCTACACGTACTGACTGATGGTTCTGCCCCATTCAAATTCTGGGTCTCCAAATTGTCCACATGGCCAGAGCTTGTCCTGTATGCCTTGGAGGTGCTGGCCTGCCCTGCAGCCAGTGTACTCTCTGAACGTATATTTAGCACGGCAGGAGGCGTCATTACAGACAGACGCAGCCGCCTGTCCACAGCCAACGTGGACAAGCTCACGTTCATTAAAATGAACCAGGCATGGATCCCACAAGACTTGTCTGTACCTTGTGCAGAATAGACATTTATACCACCATCGAACATACATTCTTGTACTCAAGTCAAGTGCAATGATTCTTTGTTTTCTTTTTTTTATTTGTCCCAATATTTTGGGGGCTACCTACCCCAATAAAAAATAAACATTGTTGGCTACCCCCTCCTCCTGTATTGCTGCCTCCACCTACAACACCACATTCACCGCCTCCTCAACCTCCGACTCCATATCCACCTCCTTCTCTGAGTTGCAGGTTAATAATTTGTAATTTTTAGTTATTTTATTTCATTTTAAGTTATTTCCCTATCCACATTTGTTTGCAGAGCAGTTGCCATGCTCTTAAGCACATTTTACTGCATTTTCCATCCCTCTAGCCTTTTCAAGGGCTATTTTAGAGCCATTTTAATGCAAAAAAGTGCCAATTTTAGTTCCCTAAATTGAAAAAATTCCTATTTTCAATTGTCGGGTGACATTTTACCATTTTTGGCGTATACAAACCCCTGCTGTGCCTGGGTGACAGGGGCCTAAATCTCTCAAAATCCTCTGTTCTATTGCTGGGTGACATGAAGCCCCTTTTGCCGTTAATGAACCTCTGCTGTGCCTGGGTGACAAGGGCCTAAATCTCTCAAAATCCTCTGTTCTATTGCTGGGTGACATGAACCCCCTTTTGCCGTGAATGAACTCCTGCTGTGCCTGGGTGACAGGGGCCTAAATCTCTCAAAATCCTCTGTTCTATTGCTGGGTAACATTAACCCCCTTTTGCCGTGAATGAACCCCTGCTGTGCCTGGGTGACATTGGCCTAAATTTCTCAAAATCCTCTGTTCTATTGCTAGGTGACATGAACCCCCTTTTGCCGTGAATGAACCCCTGCTGTGCCTGGGTGACATGGGCCTAAATCTCTCAAAATACTCTGTTCTATTGCTGGGTGACATGAACCTCCTTTTGCCGTGAATGAACCCCTGCTCTGGATTGCTGGCAGGGAACTAAATTTAGTGAAAACATCTGATACTTATCGGAAGATGTGCAACTACAAGCGCACGCTGCTGATGGCATTCCCACCTGACAGCGGGGGCACAGTGGAAGCACAAGGCGAAAGCAGAGGAGGAGGAACAGGTCACCAACGCAGCTGGGGCACCGCCAGCACCTGAGAAGGCAGGGTTAGCATGGCCCAAATGTGTAAAAGCTTTGTCAGCCTTGGAGGTGCTGACCTGCCCTGCAGCCAGTGTATAGTGTGAACTTGTGTTTAGCACAGCAGAGAGCATTATCACAGGCCACAGCCAATGTGGACAAGCTTACGTTTATTAAAATGAACCAGGCATGGATCCCACAGGACTTGTCCGTACCTTGTGCAGAATAGACATTTATACCAGCCTCAACCATCCATTCTTGTACTCAAGTGCACTTATTCTTTGTTTTATTTTGTTATATGTCCCAATATTTTGGGGGATACCCCAATTTAAAAATAAAAAATAACACAAATCAGTGTTGGCTACCTATTCCTCCTTCACCGCCGCTTCCACCTACACTGCCACGTCAACCTACACCACCCACCCATCCACCGCCTCCTCAACCCCCTACTCCTAGATCCAGATTGTTATTTTAAATTTTTCTGTATTTTATGTTATTTTAAGTCATTTCCCTATCCACATTTGTTTGCAGAACAGTTGCCATGCTCTTAAGCATGTTTTGATGCCTTTTGCAGCCCTCTAGCCCTTTCTAGGACTATTTTAGAGCCATTTTAGTGCCCAAAAGTTCGGGTCCCCATTGACTTTAATGGGGTTTGGGTTTGGGTTCGGGGGCAAGTTCGGGTCCCGAACCCGAACTTTTTTTTCAAGTTCGGCTGAACTCGTCGAACCCGAACATCCAGGTGTCCGCTCAACTCTACTGATATCCTAAACTTGAGGAAGAGGTGTTAGAGGGAAGTTGTTTGTCCCTTCGGAACTACGACACAAGGTGTTTTAGGAACATCACAATACTGTTCTTACAGGACACCCTGGGAGCAGATCCACTGTGGATCTCATTTCCCGGAGATTCTGGTGGCCAGGGTTACGTAAATGTGTTGAGGGCTATGTGGCAGCTTCTGAGACCTGTGCGCGTGCTAATGTGACTCATACTCGGCCTTCAGGATCTCTATTTTCCTTGTCTATCCCATCCCGACCCTGGACTCATTTGTCCATGGACTTTATCACAGATTTGCCTAATTCCTCTGAAAAACTGTGATTATGGTGGTTGTTGACAGCTTCAGCAAAATAGCGCATTTTATACCAAGTGTTTGTCGATAACATCGTGAAATTACACGGCATTCCTTCTGATGTGGTGTCTGATAGAGGGACTCAATTTGTTTCCAGATTCTGGAAGGCGTTCTGTACTTGCCAGGGGGTCCAATTGTCCTTCTCATCTGCCTTTCATCCTCAGTCGAATGGACAGACTGAGCACACTAACCAGAATCTGGAGACTTATTTGAGATGTTTTGTCTCTGAGAATCAAGAAGAGTGGTCTTAATTTTTGTCGTTGGCCGAGTTTGCCATAAATAACTGTAGACAGGAGTCCACTGATAAGTCACCGTTTTTTGGTGCATATGGGTTCCATCCTCAGTTTGACACATTATCTGGTACTGAGACTTCTGGTATACCTGAAGAGGAAAGATTCTCCTCTTTGTTGTCATCTATTTGGCGGAAGATTCAAAACAATCTAAATAAAATGGGCAAAAAGTATAAACATATGGCTGACAAGAGACATATGAGTGGTCCGGACCTGAGAGTGGGTAATTCTGTGTGGCTGTCCACAAGAATCATTAAGTTGAAGTTACCCTCTTGGAAGTTGGGACCAAGGTTTATCAGGCCAGGCCATACAAGATCTCTGCCATTATAAATCTGGTGGCTTTTCGTCCTGAACTTCTGCAGGCTTTGAAAATTCATAATGTGTCTCTCAAGTCATTGCTCAAAAGATATGTCGAACCTGCTGAGCCCTCCTCCCTGCTACCCCCTCCCGTCATGGTGGATGGTAAAATTGAGTTTTCAGATTGCCAGAATAGTGAACTCACGTATTCTTCGTGGATCTCTTCAGTATCTCGTGCACTGGAAGGCTTACGGTCCAGAAGAAAGAATGTGGGTTCCGGCGAGAATGCCAGTCGCCTTGAGAAGGCCCTTCACAGGGCGCATCCTGATAAAGTCAGTCCTGGGTGTCCGGAGGTCACCCGTAGAAGGGGGAAGTACTGTCATGGTCCCTCCCGTGACAGAAGTGAGAAGATCGGATAGACTTGCTGCACGTGAGGCTATCCGACAGGTCTCTCTCTTTTCCTCTTTGTATGTTGTTGTTGATCTCACCTCTCCTGAGGTTCTGCTTGTTATCAGTGATGAGGCTCTATTTAGGTCCGCCTCACACTGCTGACCATGCAGTTGATATTTCCTCTTGAAGTTGCTAGAGCTTATTTGTCTTGGATCTCCTGCTTCTCCATACATCTCAAAGCTAAGTACTAGTTGCCTTTTCTGTTTGTTGTTCTCTGGTGTGTTTTGGTTCTAGGCCTCAGGGAGAAGCGGGTTTCTTCATCTGGGAAGGAACCAGCTGTCTCAACTCATACTACCTACCCTAGGGCTCGTCAGTTTTAGCAGGCATAGGTATCCGGCGTATGAGCATTTCCACCATCAGGATCTGCTTCCCATTACCCGTGACAGTATCTGGTGTTTTTCCCTTTCCCATTACCAGGATGTGACATCCGGTGACGGCCTAATGTACCCCCAGCCACAGAATCCAAAGTTCTTTGCTGTCAGGTGAATTCTTATTGCCTAATTTTTGGGGCCTGTACTGGCCGACAGTTACATATTTATCCTGTGATCGCCTAATGTACCTCCATCCACAGAATCCAAAGTTCTTTGCTGTCAGGTCAATGCCTATTGCCTAATTTTTGGTGCCTGTACTGGCCGACAGTTACATTTTTATCCTGTGATCGCCTAGTGTACTTCCAGCCACAGAATCCAAAGTTTATTGCTGTCAGGTAAATGCCTATTGCCTAATTTTTGGGGCCTGTACTGGCCAGCAGTAAAATTTTTTATCTCTAGCCACATAATCACATCGCTGTCTCACTCCTCTGCCTCTCATTATGGTGGAGCATTCACCATAAGGACCTTCTAATGTCACATGGTCATGTTTTTTTAATAGTATCTTTTTATTTATTAATTTAGCAAAAAGCATAACAAACACATTAAATACAGACAATCATCAATTGAGTCCAGTACAAATCAAATACATGGGATCAATCATAACAGTTCCTCATGACCCAAGTTTGGGACAGAAGAAAAAGATATCACTTTCAGGATGAACAGTACCCAACATATCAATCCTAAGGAAGATTAAAAGTACTGCACACACACACATTCACACATGCCTTCATTGGTCAGAACAGTCTTTCAGTCATCTATGGTACTAGAGTCTGGGCTCCAATCCAGGGGTCCCATATCTTCATAAAGCGATCAGGGGTCCCTCTTCTCTCATACACAAACTTGTATAATTCAAGATCAGCATTAACTAGATGTACCCATTGTTGCACAGTAGGATTCTTAGGAGGTTTCCAGTTGAGAAGGATAGTTTTCCTAGCATAATATAAGAGTATTCTATACAGCTTCCTGCCAAATTTGGTTGGAACAATCTCGTTGGCTACTCCCAACAGACTAGTGAGTTCAGTACAGACGTTAGGAAAGCCTAGTTTGTCATTAAAATATTTATGGATCTCTTCCCAGAAGCCATGAATAATCGGACACTGCCAAACCATGTGTATAAGACAACCGTTTTCATGTCCACATCTTGTACAATGAGGGTTTGGCAATTTACCCATTTTAAATAGTCTCACAGGAGTATAATAAATCCTATGAAGCCATTTAACTTGAATCAACTGATCCCTAGCACTTACCACTGTAGATCTCCATGTACAGCTAGATTCTTTAACATGAACATCTTCCAAACCTTCAATGTCCCTTTTCCACCTAACAAATGCCCTGTCTAGGGGGGAATCCTGCAACGCCATCAACGACGCATACAGGGTCGACACTGACAATGGAACCCTCCTAATCGCTGCCTCAACTGTACCACACTCCAGCTTTAAAGGTTCTCTACCAAACTGAGCCTGACAGGCATGCCTGAGTTGAAGATATCTATACAAACAACGCTGGGGCAAATTAAACTCCTGTTTCAAACTATTAAAGGTTTTAAATAGGCCCTTATCATATAGTTGGGTAAGGTAGCGCACTCCCCTCTGAGGCCAAAATTCAAACTCCAGTAATGAGAACAGCTCCGGAAGCACTCTGTTTCTCCACAAAGGCAAATATGGCGAACAAGTAATATCATTCTCATCAGGGTTACATTTCTGACCCCATTTGACCCACATCTGTACTGCAGCAGCCATCGATTGGGTGTAGTGTATTGTAGACCTAGCCCCCCTCCTATACGCCAAGTTCGTAAGTGCCTCATAGGACCCCAATAAAGCTGCCTCCAACACTACCGCCGGGTTACCTGAGTCAGCCCGTACCCACCACGCCACATAGCTCAGCTGCACCGCTACATAGTACATGTACAGGTTTGGCAAGGCAAGACCCCCCCGCAGGTAAGACGCCTGGAGGGTGGATCTCGCTATTCTGGGAGAAGACTTATTCCATAGAAAGGGAGCGATTATTCTATCCAAAGTAGCAAAATGTCTCTTGGGGAGTAACACTGGGGCAACCCTATATAAGTATAGCAATTTTGGGAGAAGAATCATTTTTACCACATTGATACGCCCAATCAGAGTTAAAGGAAGGTTTTCCCAAGCCTCTAGCTTTCGAGTAATGGATTGCATTGTAGGAGCAACATTCAAATCATAAAATTTTGCTACTTCTTTATGAACAATAATCCCCAAATATGTAAATTGCTCCACAATCTGAAGCTTATTGTTCACCGAAATGCGAGCTGGGTCAACATTATCAACCAGACATAGACTAGACTTAGCCCAGTTCACACGGAGACCCGAGAAACCCCCAAATTGATCAACAACACCTAAAAGGGTATCCAAGGATTTCCCTGAATCTGCTAGGTAAACCAGCATGTCATCAGCATATAATGAAAGCTTTTCTGATATTCCAGCTATTTCCCAGCC
This sequence comes from Bufo bufo, assembly GCF_905171765.1. NCBI lineage: Eukaryota > Metazoa > Chordata > Amphibia > Anura > Bufonidae > Bufo > Bufo bufo. The sequence goes on from NC_053399.1 coordinate 59,526,024, forward strand.
TTCTATACCTGAATTAGAGGATATGAGTATCGACAAAGGTTCCATAATTAATGCAAATAACAGGGGGGAGAGAGGGCAGCCCTGTCTAGTGCCTCTACCCAAGGGGAAGGAGTCCGATGTGTACCCATTCACCCTGACTCTCGCCGAAGGGGATCTATAAAGCATTTGTAACCAGCACAAAAATTTCTCCGGAAAGCCCATTTGAGTCAGTACTGCCCACATAAATTCCCATTCTACTGAATCAAATGCTTTTTCATTGTCTAAGGACGCAAGAGCCCTCATACCTCTGTTATCATGTTTGACCTGAAGATTAGTGAACAATCGCCTTAAATTAATATCTGTGGTTTTCCCTGTCATAAAACCCGATTGATCTACCCCAACCAAGGAGAGAATTACCCCCCGCAATCTTAACGCCAGTACCTTCGCAAAGATTTTGACGTCAAGATTCAGAAGTGAGATAGGTCGATAAGAGCTACACTGGTCAGATGGTTTCCCCGACTTGTGAATCACTACTATCGTTGCCTCCAGAAAGGACGGTGGCAACGAACCACTTTCCAGTGCATACCTCAACAGCTTCCCAAATCTACTAACCAGGTCTTTAGAAAATCGCTTATACCATTCAGCAGGAAATCCATCGGGTCCCGGGGTTTTCTTGGTTGCTAAGGAACTAATGGCCGTTTCAATCTCCAGGTCAGATATGTCTGCCGCCAGGGCTCCCCTGTCATCTCTGTCCAAAGAAGGAATATTAATACCTGCTAAGAAATTGACAATTTCCTCCGAAGTACACGTGATCTTGGAGCATACAATGTCTCATAATAGGAGGCAAACTGTCGGCAGACATCTCTAGGCTCCCTCAATAAGATCCCTTGGTCATTCAGAACTCCCGCCACCACCGTTTGCTGTGTCTCAGATCTAGTCAAGTACGCCAAGGCCCTGCCACACTTATCACCATCTGAAAAAATAGTTTGCCTCTGATTTAAAAGTTTCTTCTCAGTATATTCAGTTAAATGCAAAGTAAACCTACGCTGCGCCTCAAGCCACAAAGTCTGTTTCTCAGGGCACGGATCTAGTATATATAACCTCTCCTTATCAGCTAGTTCCGTCTCTAGTTTTATCCGTTTGATATTCAGTTCCTTTCTATGAGTTGCAATAGCAGCAATCAATGCCCCTCTCATTACTGATTTGAAAGCATCCCATTCTACCAGAGGATTCGTAGACCCTTCATTTTCTGCCCAGTAATTCCCCATTGCTTCTAGACTCTCGCTCACCACAGGTAATACCTCGAGCCACATAGGGTTTAACCGCCACTGCTTATCAGTCGAAGCCAGCGGCTGTGACAGTATCAGAAGGAGGGGGGCATGGTCTGAAACTCCTCTCGGTAGATAATCACTAGACTTGATATAGGGGGATAAGTCTCTGCTGACAAAGGCCAGATCTATACGAGAGAGTGAGCCAGTGGAAGCTGAATAGCAAGAGAATTGCGCATCTGTGGGGTGGAAATAGAGCCACGCCTCTACTAAATCATAAGTATTAGCCCAATGTGATAGGACATTGTTGTGTGAGGCCTGGGGAACCCTTCTGTCCCGTATAGGATCTAAAGTGGCATTATAGTCACCCATAATAATATAAGGTATTGCTGGAAATCCTGCTATTTTAGCTGTAATTAAGTCTAGGACCTCTCTGCGGAATGGCGGAGGAATATATAGTCCCACAAATAGGTACTGCAGGCCTCTGACACAAGCATGTAAAATCACATACCTACCATATGGGTCTAGCTGCACAGATAGTATTTGAAATGGAAGACTTTTAGCAATTAAAATAGACACGCCTCTAGCGTGGTTTGAGTAAACCGCATGATATGTGGGGCCTATCCATGGGTGCCGCAAAGCTAGTACTTTCTGGCCCTGCAGGTGCGTTTCTTGCAATAACATTATGTCAGGGTTATACCTCTTCAGATAATTGAACACTAAAGACCGTTTAATCTTATCATTCAGACCCCGAACATTCCACGAAAGTAGCTTAATTACCGCCATTTATTCTTCCAAAGATAACATCTCCATAGTTTCCGACCAATGAAGGCACATTCACGCACACATACAATCCACATCAAAGAACCCCTCAACAGAGAAACCCTCTCCAACCCACCCATTCCCAACCTCCCTAACCCACCCTGCCCAAACCTTCCTAACATGGTTGAGCCTGACACCCCAAACTAGCAACTCCTGGGTACGATAACCTACCCTAACCCATTAGAACATATATACCATATAG